>NC_090929.1:1733640930-1733960751 GCF_040938575.1 Ambystoma mexicanum | reverse complement strand
GACTCTGGGTAAGTCTCTCGCAACCAAGACTAATGTCTGGCAGAGGGACTCCCAGGACCCCCCTTGTTAATTTGCATATTTGAGTAACTTTGGGTCTCACCCTAAGTTACTAGGGGAATCCAGACGTGGACCCCTTGCTCACTATTCTTAGAGAGGCACAGCTCCTCTCTACTGATGAGGTCCAACCAGACCGAAACACGTGTCTTAGGATGCTGTTGGTACTCTTGTTCAGAGGAGAATTGCCTAGCATTTCGGTGCTGGACTGACCCAGGACAAGGACTGGTATGTTTGGGATATTTCTTCTCTGTGAAAGATAGTGAGCTAAAGACTCTGGGTAAGTCTCTCGCAACCAGGACTAATGTCTGGCACAGGGACTCCCAGGACCCCCCTTGTTAATTTGCATATTTGAGTAACTTTGGGTCTCACCCTAAGTTACTAGGGGGATCCAGACGTGGACCCCTTGCTCACTATTTTTAGAGAAGAACAGCTCCTCCCTACTGATGAGGTCCAACCAGACCGAAACACGTGTCTGGGAATGCTGTTGGTACTCTTGTTCAGAGGAGAATTGCCTAGCATTTCGGTGCTGGACTGCCCCAGGGCAGGACAAAGACTGATATGTTTGGGATATTTCTTCTCTGTGAAAGATAGTGAGCTAAAGACTCTGGGTAAGTCTCTCGCAACCAGGACTAATGTCTGGCAGAGGGACTCCCAGGACACCCCTTGTTAATTTGCATATTTGAGTAACTTTGGGTCTCACCCTAAGTTACTAGGGGAATCCAGACGTGGACCCCTTGCTCACTATTCTTAGAGATGCACAGCTCCTCCCTACTGATGAGGTCCAACCAGACCGAAACAAGTGTCTGGGGATGCTGTTGGTACTCTTGTTCAGATCAGAATTGCCTAGCATTTTGGTGCTGGACTGCCCCAGGGCAGGACAAAGACTGATATGTTTGGGATATTTCTTCTCTGTGAAAGATAGTGAGCTAAAGACTCTGGGTAAGTCTCTCGCAACCAAGACTAATGTCTGGCAGAGGGACTCCCAGGACCCCCCTTGTTAATTTGCATATTTGAGTAACTTTGGGTCTCACCCTAAGTTACTAGGGGAATCCAGACGTGGACCCCTTGCTCACTATGCTTAGAGAGGCACAGCTCCTCCCTACTGATGAGGTCCAACCAGACCAAAACACGTGTCTAGGGATGCTGTTGGTACTCTTGTTCAGAGGAGAATTACCTAGCATTTCGGTGCTGGACTGACCCAGGGCAGGACAAAGACTGGTATGTTTGGGATATTTCTTCTCTGTGAAAGATAGTGAGCTAAAGACTCTGGGTAAGTCTCCCGCAACCAGGACTAATGTCTGGCACAGGGACTCCCAGGACCCCCCTTGTTAATTTGCATATTTGAGTAACTTTGGGTCTCACCCTAAATTACTAGGGGAATCCAGACGTGGACCCCTTGCTCACTATTCTTAGAGAGGCACAGCTCCTTCCTACTGATGAGGTCCAACCAGACCGAAACACGTGTCTGGGGATGCTGTTGGTACTCTTGTTCAGAGGAGAATTGCCTAGCATTTTGGTGCTGGACTGCCCCAGGGCAGGACAAAGACTGATATGTTTGGGATATTTCTTCTCTGAAAGATAGTGAGCTAAAGACTCTGGGTAAGTCTCTCGCAACCAAGACTAATGTCTGGCAGAGGGACTCCCAGGACCCCCTTGTTAATTTGCATATTTGAGTAACTTTGGGTCTCACCCTAAGTTACTAGGGGAATCCAGACGTGGACCCCTTGCTCACTATTCTTATAGAGGCACAGCTCCTCCCTACTGATGAGGTCCAACCAGACCAAAACACGTGTCTAGGGATGCTGTTGGTACTCTTGTTCAGAGGAGAATTACCTAGAATTTCGGTGCTGGACTGACCCAGGGCAGGACAAAGACTGGTATGTTTGGGATATTTCTTCTCTGTGAAAGATAGTGAGCTAAAGACTCTGGGTAAGTCTCCCGCAACCAGGACTAATGTCTGGCACAGGGACTCCCAGGACCCCCCTTGTTAATTTGCATATTTGAGTAACTTTGGGTCTCACCCTAAATTACTAGGGGAATCCAGACGTGGACCCCTTGCTCACTATTCTTAGAGAGGCACAGCTCCTTCCTACTGATGATGTCCAACCAGACCGAAACACGTGTCTGGGGATGCTGTTGGTACTCTTGTTCAGAGGAGAATTGCCTAGCATTTTGGTGCTGGACTGCCCCAGGGCAGGACAAAGACTGATATGTTTGGGATATTTCTTCTCTGAAAGATAGTGAGCTAAAGACTCTGGGTAAGTCTCTCGCAACCAAGACTAATGTCTGGCAGAGGGACTCCCAGGACCCCCTTGTTAATTTGCATATTTGAGTAACTTTGGGTCTCACCCTAAGTTACTAGGGGAATCCAGACGTGGACCCCTTGCTCACTATTCTTAGAGAGGCACAGTTCCTCCCTACTGATGAGGTCCAACCAGACCGAAACACGTGTCTGGGGATGCTGTTGGTACTCTTGTTCAGAGGAGAATTGCCTAGCATTTCGGTGCTGGACTGACCCAGGGCAGGACAAAGACTGGTATGTTTGGGATATTTCTTCTCTGTGAAAGATAGTGAGCTAAAGACTTTGGGTAATTCTCTCGCAACCAGGACTAATGTCTGGCACAGGGACTCCCAGGACCCCCCTTGTTAATTTGCATATTTGAGTAACTTTGGGTCTCACCCTAAGTTACTAGGGGAATCCAGACGTGGACCCCTTGCTCACTATTTTTAGAGAGGAACAGCTCCTCCCTACTGATGAGGTCCAACCAGACCGAAACACGTGTCTGGGAATGCTGTTGGTACTCTTGTTCAGAGGAGAATTGCCTAGCATTTTGGTGCTGGACTGCCCCAAGGCAGGACAAAGACTGATATGTTTGGGATATTTCTTCTCTGTGAAAGATAGTGAGCTAAAGACTCTGGGTAAGTCTCTCGCAACCAGGACTAATGTCTGGCACAGGGACTCCCAGGACCCCCCTTGTTAATTTGCATATTTGAGTAACTTTGGGTCTCACCCTAAGTTACTAGGGGAATCCAGACATGGACCCCTTGCTCACTATTCTTAGAGAGGTACAGCTCCTCCCTACTGATGAGGTCCAACCAGACCGAAACACGTGTCTGGGGATGCTGTTGGTACTCTTGTTCAGAGGAGAATTGCCTAGCATTTCGGTGCTGGACTGCCCCAGGGCAGGACAAAGACTGATATGTTTGGGATATTTCTTCTCTGTGAAAGATAGTGAGCTAAAGACTCTGGGTAAGTCTCTCGCAACCAAGACTAATGTCTGGCAGAGGGACTCCCAGGACCCCCCTTGTTAATTTGCATATTTGAGTAACTTTGGGTCTCACCCTAAATTACTAGGGGAATCCAGACGTGGACCCCTTGCTCACTATTCTTAGAGAGGCACAGCTCCTCCCTACTGATGAGGTCCAACCAGACCGAAACACGTGTCTGGGGATGCTGTTGGTACTCTTGTTCAGAGGAGAATTGCCTAGCATTTCGGTGCTGGACTGCCCCAGGGCAGGACAAAGACTGATATGTTTGGGATATTTCTTCTCTGTGAAAGATAGTGAGCTAAAGACTCTGGGTAAGTCTCTCGCAACCAAGACTAATGTCTGGCAGAGGGACTCCCAGGACCCCCCTTGTTAATTTGCATATTTGAGTAACTTTGGGTCTCACCCTAAGTTACTAGGGGAATCCAGACGTGGACCCCTTGCTCACTATTCTTAGAGAGGCACAGCTCCTCCCTACTGATGAGGTCCAACCAGAGCAAAACACGTGTCTGGGGATGCTGTTGGTACTCTTGTTCAGAGGAGAATTGCCTAGCATTTCGGTGCTGGACTGCCCCAGGGCAGGACAAAGACTGATATGTTTGCGATATTTCTTCTCTGTGAAAGATCGTGAGCTAAAGACTCTGGGTAAGTCTCTCGCAAACCAGGACTAATGTATGGCAGAGGGACTCCCAGGACCCCCCCTTGTTAATTTGCATATTTGAGTAACTTTGGGTCTCACTCTAAGTTACTAGGGGAATCCAGACGTGGACCCCTTGCTCACTATTCTTAGAGAGGCACAGCTCCTCCCTACTGATGAGGTCCAACCAGACCGAAACACGTGTCTGGGGATGCTGTTGGTACTCTTGTTCAGAGGAGAATTGCCTAGCATTTCGGTGCTGGACTGCCCCAGGGCAGGACAAAGACTGATATGTTTGGGATATTTCTTCTCTGTGAAAGATAGTGAGCTAAAGACTCTGGGTAAGTCTCTCGCAACCAAGACTAATGTCTGGCAGAGGGACTCCCAGGACCCCCCTTGTTAATTTGCATATTTGAGTAACTTTGGGTCTCACCCTAAATTACTAGGGGAATCCAGACGTGGACACCTTGCTCACTATTCTTAGAGAGGCACAGCTCCTCCCTACTGATGAGGTCCAACCAGAGCAAAACACCTGTCTGGGGATGCTGTTGGTACTCTTGTTCAGAGGAGAATTGCCTAGCATTTCGGTGCTGGACTGCCCCAGGGCAGGACAAAGACTGATATGTTTGGGATATTTCTTCTTTGTGAAAGATAGTGAGCTAAAGACTCTGGGTAAGTCTCTCGCAACCAAGACTAATGTCTGGCAGAGGGACTCCCAGGACCCCCCTTGTTAATTTGCATATTTGAGTAACTTTGGGTCTCACCCTAAATTACTAGGGGAATCCAGACGTGGACCCCTTGCTCACTATTCTTAGAGAGGCACAGCTCCTCTCTACTGATGAGGTCCAACCAGACCGAAACACGTGTCTTAGGATGCTGTTGGTACTCTTGTTCAGAGGAGAATTGCCTAGCATTTCGGTGCTGGACTGACCCAGGACAAGGACTGGTATGTTTGGGATATTTCTTCTCTGTGAAAGATAGTGAGCTAAAGACTCTGGGTAAGTCTCTCGCAACCAGGACTAATGTCTGGCACAGGGACTCCCAGGACCCCCCTTGTTAATTTGCATATTTGAGTAACTTTGGGTCTCACCCTAAGTTACTAGGGGAATCCAGACGTGGACCCCTTGCTCACTATTTTTAGAGAAGAACAGCTCCTCCCTACTGATGAGGTCCAACCAGACCGAAACACGTGTCTGGGAATGCTGTTGGTACTCTTGTTCAGAGGAGAATTGCCTAGCATTTCGGTGCTGGACTGCCCCAGGGCAGGACAAAGACTGGTATGTTTGGGATATTTCTTCTCTATGAAAGATAGTGAGCTAAAGACTCTGGGTAAGTCTCTCGTAACCAGGACTAATGTCTGGCACAGGGACTCCCAGGACCCCCCTTGTTAATTTGCATATTTGAGTAACTTTGGGTCTCACCCTAAATTACTAGGGGAATCCAGACGTGAACCCCTTGCTCACTATTCTTAGAGAGGCACAGCTCCTCCCTACTGATGAGGTCCAACCAGAGCAAAACACGTGTCTGGGGATGCTGTTGGTACTCTTGTTCAGAGGAGAATTGCCTAGCATTTCGGTGCTGGACTGCCCCAGGGCAGGACAAAGACTGATATGTTTGGGATATTTCTTCTCTGTGAAAGATAGTGAGCTAAAGACTCTGGGTAAGTCTCTCGCAACCAGGACTAATGTCTGGCAGAGGGACTCCCAGGACACCCCTTGTTAATTTGCATATTTGAGTAACTTTGGGTCTCACCCTAAGTTACTAGGGGAATCCAGACGTGGACCCCTTGCTCACTATTCTTAGAGATGCACAGCTCCTCCCTACTGATGAGGTCCAACCAGACCGAAACAAGTGTCTGGGGATGCTGTTGGTACTCTTGTTCAGAGGAGAATTGCCTAGCATTTTGGTGCTGGACTGCCCCAGGGCAGGACAAAGACTGATATGTTTGGGATATTTCTTCTCTGTGAAAGATAGTGAGCTAAAGACTCTGGGTAAGTCTCTCGCAACCAAGACTAATGTCTGGCAGAGGGACTCCCAGGACCCCCCTTGTTAATTTGCATATTTGAGTAACTTTGGGTCTCACCCTAAGTTACTAGGGGAATCCAGACGTGGACCCCTTGCTCACTATGCTTAGAGAGGCACAGCTCCTCCCTACTGATGAGGTCCAACCAGACCAAAACACGTGTCTAGGGATGCTGTTGGTACTCTTGTTCAGAGGAGAATTACCTAGCATTTCGGTGCTGGACTGACCCAGGGCAGGACAAAGACTGGTATGTTTGGGATATTTCTTCTCTGTGAAAGATAGTGAGCTAAAGACTCTGGGTAAGTCTCCCGCAACCAGGACTAATGTCTGGCACAGGGACTCCCAGGACCCCCCTTGTTAATTTGCATATTTGAGTAACTTTGGGTCTCATCCTAAATTACTAGGGGAATCCAGACGTGGACCCCTTGCTCACTATTCTTAGAGAGGCACAGCTCCTTCCTACTGATGAGGTCCAACCAGACCGAAACACGTGTCTGGGGATGCTGTTGGTACTCTTGTTCAGAGGAGAATTGCCTAGCATTTTGGTGCTGGACTGCCCCAGGGCAGGACAAAGACTGATATGTTTGGGATATTTCTTCTCTGAAAGATAGTGAGCTAAAGACTCTGGGTAAGTCTCTCGCAACCAAGACTAATGTCTGGCAGAGGGACTCCCAGGACCCCCTTGTTAATTTGCATATTTGAGTAACTTTGGGTCTCACCCTAAGTTACTAGGGGAATCCAGACGTGGACACCTTGCTCACTATTCTTAGAGAGGCACAGCTCCTCCCTACTGATGAGGTCCAACCAGACCGAAACACGTGTCTGGGGATGCTGTTGGTACTCTTGTTCAGAGGAGAATTGCCTAGCATTTCGGTGCTGGACTGACCCAGGGCAGGACAAAGACTGGTATGTTTGGGATATTTCTTCTCTGTGAAAGATAGTGAGCTAAAGACTTTGGGTAATTCTCTCGCAACCAGGACTAATGTCTGGCACAGGGACTCCCAGGACCCCCCTTGTTAATTTGCATATTTGAGTAACTTTGGGTCTCACCCTAAGTTACTAGGGGAATCCAGACGTGGACCCCTTGCTCACTATTTTTAGAGAGGAACAGCTCCTCCCTACTGATGAGGTCCAACCAGACCGAAACACGTGTCTGGGAATGCTGTTGGTACTCTTGTTCAGAGGAGAATTGCCAAGCATTTTGGTGCTGGACTGCCCCAAGGCAGGACAAAGATTTATATGTTTGGGATATTTCTTCTCTGTGAAAGATAGTGAGCTAAAGACTCTGGGTAAGTCTCTCGCAACCAAGACTAATGTCTGGCAGAGGGACTCCCAGGACCCCCCTTGTTAATTTGCATATTTGAGTAACTTTGGGTCTCACCCTAAGTTCCTAGGGGAATCCAGACGTGGACCCCTTGCTCACTATTCTTAGAGAGGCACAGCTCCTCCCTACTGATGAGGTCCAACCAGAGCAAAACACGTGTCTGGGGATGCTGTTGGTACTCTTGTTCAGAGGAGAATTGCCTAGCATTTCGGTGCTGGACTGCCCCAGGGCAGGACAAAGACTGATATGTTTGGGATATTTCTTCTCTGTGAAAGATAGTGAGCTAAAGACTCTGGGTAAGTCTCTCGCAACCAGGACTAATGTCTGGCAGAGGGACTCCCAGGACACCCCTTGTTAATTTGCATATTTGAGTAACTTTGGGTCTCACCCTAAGTTACTAGGGGAATCCAGACGTGGACCCCTTGCTCACTATTCTTAGAGATGCACAGCTCCTCCCTACTGATGAGGTCCAACCAGACCGAAACAAGTGTCTGGGGATGCTGTTGGTACTCTTGTTCAGAGGAGAATTGCCTAGCATTTTGGTGCTGGACTGCCCCAGGGCAGGACAAAGACTGATATGTTTGGGATATTTCTTCTCTGTGAAAGATAGTGAGCTAAAGACTCTGGGTAAGTCTCTCGCAACCAAGACTAATGTCTGGCAGAGGGACTCCCAGGACCCCCCTTGTTAATTTGCATATTTGAGTAACTTTGGGTCTCACCCTAAGTTACTAGGGGAATCCAGACGTGGACCCCTTGCTCACTATGCTTAGAGAGGCACAGCTCCTCCCTACTGATGAGGTCCAACCAGACCAAAACACGTGTCTAGGGATGCTGTTGGTACTCTTGTTCAGAGGAGAATTACCTAGCATTTCGGTGCTGGACTGACCCAGGGCAGGACAAAGACTGGTATGTTTGGGATATTTCTTCTCTGTGAAAGATAGTGAGCTAAAGACTCTGGGTAAGTCTCCCGCAACCAGGACTAATGTCTGGCACAGGGACTCCCAGGACCCCCCTTGTTAATTTGCATATTTGAGTAACTTTGGGTCTCACCCTAAATTACTAGGGGAATCCAGACGTGGACCCCTTGCTCACTATTCTTAGAGAGGCACAGCTCCTTCCTACTGATGAGGTCCAACCAGACCGAAACACGTGTCTGGGGATGCTGTTGGTACTCTTGTTCAGAGGAGAATTGCCTAGCATTTTGGTGCTGGACTGCCCCAGGGCAGGACAAAGACTGATATGTTTGGGATATTTCTTCTCTGAAAGATAGTGAGCTAAAGACTCTGGGTAAGTCTCTCGCAACCGAGACTAATGTCTGGCAGAGGGACTCCCAGGACCCCCTTGTTAATTTGCATATTTGAGTAACTTTGGGTCTCACCCTAAGTTACTAGGGGAATCCAGACGTGGACCCCTTGCTCACTATTCTTAGAGAGGCACAGCTCCTCCCTACTGATGAGGTCCAACCAGACCGAAACACGTGTCTGGGGATGCTGTTGGTACTCTTGTTCAGAGGAGAATTGCCTAGCATTTCGGTGCTGGACTGACCCAGGGCAGGACAAAGACTGGTATGTTTGGGATATTTCTTCTCTGTGAAAGATAGTGAGCTAAAGACTTTGGGTAATTCTCTCGCAACCAGGACTAATGTCTGGCACAGGGACTCCCAGGACCCCCCTTGTTAATTTGCATATTTGAGTAACTTTGGGTCTCACCCTAAGTTACTAGGGGAATCCAGACGTGGACCCCTTGCTCACTATTTTTAGAGAGGAACAGCTCCTCCCTACTGATGAGGTCCAACCAGACCGAAACACGTGTCTGGGAATGCTGTTGGTACTCTTGTTCAGAGGAGAATTGCCTAGCATTTTGGTGCTGGACTGCCCCAAGGCAGGACAAAGACTGATATGTTTGGGATATTTCTTCTCTGTGAAAGATAGTGAGCTAAAGACTCTGGGTAAGTCTCTCGCAACCAAGACTAATGTCTGGCAGAGGGACTCCCAGGACCCCCCTTGTTAATTTGCATATTTGAGTAACTTTGGGTCTCACCCTAAGTTACTAGGGGAATCCAGACGTGGACACCTTGCTCACTATTCTTAGAGAGGCACAGCTCCTCTCTACTGATGAGGTCCAACCAGACCGAAACACGTGTCTTAGGATGCTGTTGGTACTCTTGTTCAGAGGAGAATTGCCTAGCATTTCGGTGCTGGACTGACCCAGGACAAGGACTGGTATGTTTGGGATATTTCTTCTCTGTGAAAGATAGTGAGCTAAAGACTCTGGGTAAGTCTCTCGCAACCAGGACTAATGTCTGGCACAGGGACTCCCAGGACCCCCCTTGTTAATTTGCATATTTGAGTAACTTTGGGTCTCACCCTAAGTTACTAGGGGAATCCAGACGTGGACCCCTTGCTCACTATTTTTAGAGAAGAACAGCTCCTCCCTACTGATGAGGTCCAACCAGACCGAAACACGTGTCTGGGAATGCTGTTGGTACTCTTGTTCAGAGGAGAATTGCCTAGCATTTCGGTGCTGGACTGCCCCAGGGCAGGACAAAGACTGATATGTTTGGGATATTTCTTCTCTGTGAAAGATAGTGAGCTAAAGACTCTGGGTAAGTCTCTCGCAACCAGGACTAATGTCTGGCAGAGGGACTCCCAGGACACCCCTTGTTAATTTGCATATTTGAGTAACTTTGGGTCTCACCCTAAGTTACTAGGGGAATCCAGACGTGGACCCCTTGCTCACTATTCTTAGAGATGCACAGCTCCTCCCTACTGATGAGGTCCAACCAGACCGAAACAAGTGTCTGGGGATGCTGTTGGTACTCTTGTTCAGATCAGAATTGCCTAGCATTTTGGTGCTGGACTGCCCCAGGGCAGGACAAAGACTGATATGTTTGGGATATTTCTTCTCTGTGAAAGATAGTGAGCTAAAGACTCTGGGTAAGTCTCTCGCAACCAAGACTAATGTCTGGCAGAGGGACTCCCAGGACCCCCCTTGTTAATTTGCATATTTGAGTAACTTTGGGTCTCACCCTAAGTTACTAGGGGAATCCAGACGTGGACCCCTTGCTCACTATGCTTAGAGAGGCACAGCTCCTCCCTACTGATGAGGTCCAACCAGACCAAAACACATGTCTAGGGATGCTGTTGGTACTCTTGTTCAGAGGAGAATTACCTAGCATTTCGGTGCTGGACTGACCCAGGGCAGGACAAAGACTGGTATGTTTGGGATATTTCTTCTCTGTGAAAGATAGTGAGCTAAGGACTCTGGGTAAGTCTCCCGCAACCAGGACTAATGTCTGGCACAGGGACTCCCAGGACCCCCCTTGTTAATTTGCATATTTGAGTAACTTTGGGTCTCACCCTAAATTACTAGGGGAATCCAGACGTGGACCCCTTGCTCACTATTCTTAGAGAGGCACAGCTCCTTCCTACTGATGAGGTCCAACCAGACCGAAACACGTGTCTGGGGATGCTGTTGGTACTCTTGTTCAGAGGAGAATTGCCTAGCATTTTGGTGCTGGACTGCCCCAGGGCAGGACAAAGACTGATATGTTTGGGATATTTCTTCTCTGAAAGATAGTGAGCTAAAGACTCTGGGTAAGTCTCTCGCAACCAAGACTAATGTCTGGCAGAGGGACTCCCAGGACCCCCTTGTTAATTTGCATATTTGAGTAACTTTGGGTCTCACCCTAAGTTACTAGGGGAATCCAGACGTGGACCCCTTGCTCACTATTCTTAGAGAGGCACAGCTCCTCCCTACTGATGAGGTCCAACCAGACCGAAACACGTGTCTGGGGATGCTGTTGGTACTCTTGTTCAGAGGAGAATTGCCTAGCATTTCGGTGCTGGACTGACCCAGGGCAGGACAAAGACTGGTATGTTTGGGATATTTCTTCTCTGTGAAAGATAGTGAGCTAAAGACTTTGGGTAATTCTCTCGCAACCAGGACTAATGTCTGGCACAGGGACTCCCAGGACCCCCCTTGTTAATTTGCATATTTGAGTAACTTTGGGTCTCACCCTAAGTTACTAGGGGAATCCAGACGTGGACCCCTTGCTCACTATTTTTAGAGAGGAACAGCTCCTCCCTACTGATGAGGTCCAACCAGACCGAAACACGTGTCTGGGAATGCTGTTGGTACTCTTGTTCAGAGGAGAATTGCCTAGCATTTTGGTGCTGGACTGCCCCAAGGCAGGACAAAGACTGATATGTTTGGGATATTTCTTCTCTGTGAAAGATAGTGAGCTAAAGACTCTGGGTAAGTCTCTCGCAACCAAGACTAATGTCTGGCACAGGGACTCCCAGGACCCCCCTTGTTAATTTGCATATTTGAGTAACTTTGGGTCTCACCCTAAGTTACTAGGGGAATCCAGACATGGACCCCTTGCTCACTATTCTTAGAGAGGCACAGCTCCTCCCTACTGATGAGGTCCAACCAGACCGAAACACGTGTCTGGGGATGCTGTTGGTACTCTTGTTCAGAGGAGAATTGCCTAGCATTTCGGTGCTGGACTGCCCCAGGGCAGGACAAAGACTGATATGTTTGGGATATTTCTTCTCTGTGAAAGATAGTGAGCTAAAGACTCTGGGTAAGTCTCTCGCAACCAAGACTAATGTCTGGCAGAGGGACTCCCAGGACCCCCCTTGTTAATTTGCATATTTGAGTAACTTTGGGTCTCACCCTAAGTTACTAGGGGAATCCAGACGTGGATCCCTTGCTCACTATTCTTAGAGAGGCACAGCTCCTCCCTACTGATGAGGTCCAACCAGACCGAAACACGTGTCTGGGGATGCTGTTGGTACTCTTGTTCAGAGGAGAATTGCCTAGCATTTCGGTGCTGGACTGCCCCAGGGCAGGACAAAGACTGATATGTTTGGGATATTTCTTCTCTGTGAAAGATAGTGAGCTAAAGACTCTGGGTAAGTCTCTCGCAACCAAGACTAATGTCTGGCAGAGGGACTCCCAGGACCCCCTTGTTAATTTGCATATTTGAGTAACTTTGGGTCTCACCCTAAGTTACTAGGGGAATCCAGACGTGGACCCCTTGCTCACTATTCTTAGAGAGGCACAGCTCCTCCCTACTGATGAGGTCCAACCAGAGCAAAACACGTGTCTGGGGATGCTGTTGGTACTCTTGTTCAGAGGAGAATTGCCTAGCATTTCGGTGCTGGACTGCCCCAGGGCAGGACAAAGACTGATATGTTTGCGATATTTCTTCTCTGTGAAAGATCGTGAGCTAAAGACTCTGGGTAAGTCTCTCGCAAACCAGGACTAATGTCTGGCAGAGGGACTCCCAGGACCCCCCCTTGTTAATTTGCATATTTGAGTAACTTTGGGTCTCACTCTAAGTTACTAGGGGAATCCAGACGTGGACCCCTTGCTCACTATTCTTAGAGAGGCACAGCTCCTCCCTACTGATGAGGTCCAACCAGACCGAAACACGTGTCTGGGGATGCTGTTGGTACTCTTGTTCAGAGGAGAATTGCCTAGCATTTCGGTGCTGGACTGCCCCAGGGCAGGACAAAGACTGATATGTTTGGGATATTTCTTCTCTGTGAAAGATAGTGAGCTAAAGACTCTGGGTAAGTCTCTCGCAACCAAGACTAATGTCTGGCAGAGGGACTCCCAGGACCCCCCTTGTTAATTTGCATATTTGAGTAACTTTGGGTCTCACCCTAAATTACTAGGGGAATCCAGACGTGGACACCTTGCTCACTATTCTTAGAGAGGCACAGCTCCTCCCTACTGATGAGGTCCAACCAGAGCAAAACACCTGTCTGGGGATGCTGTTGGTACTCTTGTTCAGAGGAGAATTGCCTAGCATTTCGGTGCTGGACTGCCCCAGGGCAGGACAAAGACTGATATGTTTGGGATATTTCTTCTCTGTGAAAGATAGTGAGCTAAAGACTCAGGGTAAGTCTCTCGCAACCAAGACTAATGTCTGGCAGAGGGACTCCCAGGACCCCCTTGTTAATTTGCATATTTGAGCAACTTTGGGTCTCACCCTAAGTTACTAGGGGAATCCAGACGTGGACCCCTTGCTCACTATTCTTAGAAAGGCACAGCTCCTCTCTACTGATGAGGTCCAACCAGACCGAAACACGTGTCTTAGGATGCTGTTGGTACTCTTGTTCAGAGGAGAATTGCCTAGCATTTCAGTGCTGGACTGACCCAGGACAAGGACTGGTATGTTTGGGATATTTCTTCTCTGTGAAAGATAGTGAGCTAAAGACTCTGGGTAAGTCTCTCGCAACCAGGACTAATGTCTGGCACAGGGACTCCCAGGACCCCCCTTGTTAATTTGCATATTTGAGTAACTTTGGGTCTCACCCTAAGTTACTAGGGGAATCCAGACGTGGACCCCTTGCTCACTATTTTTAGAGAAGAACAGCTCCTCCCTACTGATGAGGTCCAACCAGACCGAAACACGTGTCTGGGAATGCTGTTGGTACTCTTGTTCAGAGGAGAATTGCCTAGCATTTCGGTGCTGGACTGCCCCAGGGCAGGACATAGACTGGTATGTTTGGGATATTTCTTCTCTGTGAAAGATAGTGAGCTAAAGACTCTGGGTAAGTCTCTCGTAACCAGGACTAATGTCTGGCACAGGGACTCCCAGGACCCCCCTTGTTAATTTGCATATTTGAGTAACTTTGGGTCTCACCCTAAATTACTAGGGGAATCCAGACGTGAACCCCTTGCTCACTATTCTTAGAGAGGCACAGCTCCTCCCTACTGATGAGGTCCAACCAGAGCAAAACACGTGTCTGGGGATGCTGTTGGTACTCTTGTTCAGAGGAGAATTGCCTAGCATTTCGGTGCTGGACTGCCCCAGGGCAGGACAAAGACTGGTATGTTTGGGATATTTCTTCTCTGTGAAAGATAGTGAGCTAAAGACTCTCGGTAAGTCTCTCGCAACCAGGACTAATGTCTGGCAGAGGGATTCCCAGGACACCCCTTGTTAATTTGCATATTTGAGTAACTTTGGGTCTCACCCTAAGTTACTAGGGGAATCCAGACGTGGACCCCTTGCTCACTATTCTTAGAGAGGCACAGCTCCTCCCTACTGATGAGGTCCAACCAGACCGAAACAAGTGTCTGGGAATGCTGTTGGTACTCTTGTTCAGAGGATAATTGCCTAGCATTTTGGTGCTGGACTGCCCCAGGGCAGGACAAAGACTGATATGTTTGGGATATTTCTTCTCTGTGAAAGATAGTGAGCTAAAGACTCTGGGTAAGTCTCTCGCAACCAAGACTAATGTCTGGCAGAGGGACTCCCAGGACCCCCCTTGTTAATTTGCATATTTGAGTAACTTTGGGTCTCACCCTAAGTTACTAGGGGAATCCAGACGTGGACCCCTTGCTCACTATTCTTAGAGAGGCACAGCTCCTCCCTACTGATGAGGTCCAACCAGACCGAAACACGTGTCTGGGGATGCTGTTGGTACTCTTGTTCAGAGGAGAATTGCCTAGCATTTTGGTGCTGGACTGCCCCAGGGCAGGACAAAGACTGATATGTTTGGGATATTTCTTCTCTGTGAAAGATAGTGAGCTAAAGACTCTGGGTAAGTCTCTTGCAACCGAGACCAATGTCTGGCAGAGGGACTCCCAGGACCCCCCTTGTTAATTTGCATATTTGAGTAACTTTGGGTCCCACCCTAAGTTACTAGGGGAATCCAGACGTGGACCCCTTGCTCACTATTTTTAGAGAGGAACAGCTCCTCCCTACTGATGAGGTCCAACCAGACCGAAACACGTGTCTGGGGATGCTGTTGGTACTCTTGTTCAGAGGAGAATTGCCTAGCATTTTGGTGCTGGACTGCCCCAAGGCAGGACAAAGACTGATATGTTTGGGATATTTCTTCTCTGTGAAAGATAGTGAGCTAAAGACTCTGGGTAAGTCTCTCGCAATCAGGACTAATGTCTGGCACAGGGACTCCCAGGACCCCCCTTGTTAATTTGCATATTTGAGTAACTTTGGGTCTCACCCTAAGTTACTAGGGGAATCCAGACGTGGACCCCTTGCTCACTATTCTTAGAGAGGCACAGCTCCTCCCTACTGATGAGGTCCAACCAGAGCAAAACACGTGTCTGGGCATGCTGTTGGTACTCTTGTTCAGAGGAGAATTGCCTAGCATTTCGGTGCTGGACTGCCCCAGGGCAGGACAAAGACTGATATGTTTGGGATATTTCTTCTCTGTGAAAGATAGTGAGCTAAAGACTCTGGGTAAGTCTCTCGCAACCAGGACTAATGTCTGGCAGAGGGACTCCCAGGACCCCCCCTTGTTAATTTGCATATTTGAGTAACTTTGGGTCTCACCCTAAATTACTAGGGGAATCCAGACGTGGACCCCTTGCTCACTATTCTTAGAGAGGCACAGCTCCTCCCTACTGATGAGGTCCAACCAGACAGAAACACGTGTCTAGGGATGCTATTGGTACTCTTGTTCAGAGGAGAATTGCCTAGCATTTCGGTGCTGGACTGACCCAGGGCAGGACAAAGACTGGTATGTTTGGGATATTTCTTCTCTGTGAAAGATAGTGAGCTAAAGACTCTGGGTAAGTCTCTTGCAACCAGGACTAATGTCTGGCACAGGGACCCCCAGGACCCCCTTGTTAATTTGCATATTTGAGTAACTTTGGGTCTCACCCTAAGTTACTAGGGGAATCCAGACGTGGACCCCTTGCTCACTATTCTTAGAGAGGCACAGCTCCTCCCTACTGATGAGGTCCAACCAGACCGAAACACGTGTCTAGGGATGCTATTGGTACTCTTGTTCAGAGGAGAATTGCCTAGCATTTCGGTGCTGGACTGACCCAGGGCAGGACAAAGACTGGTATGTTTGGGATATTTCTTCTCTGTGAAAGATGGTGAGCTAAAGACTCTGGGTAAGTCTCTCGCAACCAGGACTAATGTCTGGCACAGGGACTCCCAGGAGCCCCCTTGTTAATTTGCATATTTGAGTAACTTTGGGTCTCACCCTAAGTTACTAGGGGAATCCAGACGTGGACCCCTTGCTCACTATTCTTAGAGAGGCACAGCTCCTCCCTACTGATGAGGTCCAACTAGAGCAAAACACGTGTCTGGGGATGCTGTTGGTACTCTTGTTCAGAGGAGAATTGCCTAGCATTTCGGTGCTGGACTGCCCCAGGGCAGGACAAAGACTGGTATGTTTGGGATATTTCTTCTCTGTGAAAGATAGTGAGCTAAAGACTCTGGGTAAGTCTTTCGCAACCAGGACTAATGTCTGGCACAGGGACTCCCAGTACCCTCCTTGTTAATTTGCATATTTGAGTAACTTTGGGTCTCACCCTAAATTACTAGGGGAATCCAGACGTGAACCCCTTGCTCACTATTCTTAGAGAGGCACAGCTCCTCCCTACTGATGAGGTCCAACCAGAGCAAAACACGTGTCTGGGGATGCTGTTGGTACTCTTGTTCAGAGGAGAATTGCCTAGCATTTCGGTGCTGGACTGCCCCAGGGCAGGACAAAGACTGATATGTTTGGGATATTTCTTCTCTGTGAAAGATAGTGAGCTAAAGACTCTGGGTAAGTCTCTCGCAACCAGGACTAATGTCTGGCAGAGGGACTCCCAGGACACCCCTTGTTAATTTGCATATTTGAGTAACTTTGGGTCTCACCCTAAGTTACTAGGGGAATCCAGACGTGGACCCCTTGCTCACTATTCTTAGAGATGCACAGCTCCTCCCTACTGATGAGGTCCAACCAGACCGAAACAAGTGTCTGGGGATGCTGTTGGTACTCTTGTTCAGAGGAGAATTGCCTAGCATTTTGGTGCTGGACTGCCCCAGGGCAGGACAAAGACTGATATGTTTGGGATATTTCTTCTCTGTGAAAGATAGTGAGCTAAAGACTCTGGGTAAGTCTCTCGCAACCAAGACTAATGTCTTGCAGAGGGACTCCCAGGACCCCCCTTGTTAATTTGCATATTTGAGTAACTTTGGGTCTCACCCTAAGTTACTAGGGGAATCCAGACGTGGACCCCTTGCTCACTATTCTTAGAGAGGCACAGCTCCTCCCTACTGATGAGGTCCAACCAGACCGAAACACGTGTCTGGGGATGCTGTTGGTACTCTTGTTCAGAGGAGAATTGCCTAGCATTTTGGTGCTGGACTGCCCCAGGGCAGGACAAAAACTGATATGTTTGGGATATTTCTTCTCTGTGAAAGATAGTGAGCTAGACTATGGGTAAGTCTCTCGCAACCAGGACTAATGTCTGGCACAGGGACTCCCAGGACCCCCCTTGTTAATTTGCATATTTGAGTAACTTTGGGTCTCACCCTAAGTTACTAGGGGAATCCAGACGTGGACCCCTTGCTCACTATTCTTAGAGAGGCACAGCTCCTCCCTACTGATGAGGTCCAACCAGACCGAAACACGTGTCTAGGGATGCTATTGGTACTCTTGTTCAGAGGAGAATTGCCTAGCATTTCGGTGCTGGACTGCCCCAGGGCAGGACAAAGACTGATATGTTTGGGATATTTCTTCTCTGTGAAAGATAGTGAGCTAAAGACTCTGGGTAAGTCTCTCGCAACCAGGACTAATGTCTGGCAGAGGGACTCCCAGGACCCCCTCTTGTTAATTTGCATATTTGAGTAACTTTGGGTCTCACCCTAAGTTACTAGGGGAATCCAGACGTGGACCCCTTGCTCACTATTCTTAGAGAGGCACAGCTCCTCCCTACTGATGAGGTCCAACCAGACAGAAACACGTGTCTAGGGATGCTATTGGTACTCTTGTTCAGAGGAGAATTGCCTAGCATTTCTGTGCTGGACTGCCCCAACGCAGGACAAAGACTGGTATGCTTGGGATATTTCTTCTCTGTGAAAGATAGTGAGCTAAAGACTCTGGGTAAGTCTTTCGCAACCAGGACTAATGTCTGGCACAGGGACTCCCAGTACCCTCCTTGTTAATTTGCATATTTGAGCAACTTTGGGTCTCACCCTAAATTACTAGGGGAATCCAGACGTGAACCCCTTGCTCACTATTCTTAGAGAGGCACAGCTCCTCCCTACTGATGAGGTCCAACCAGAGCAAAACACGTGTCTGGGGATGCTGTTGGTACTCTTGTTCAGAGGAGAATTGCCTAGCATTTCGGTGCTGGACTGCCCCAGGGCAGGACAAAGACTGATATGTTTGGGATATTTCTTCTCTGTGAAAGATAGTGAGCTAAAGACTCTGGGTAAGTCTCTCGCAACCAGGACTAATGTCTGGCAGAGGGACTCCCAGGACACCCCTTGTTAATTTGCATATTTGAGTAACTTTGGGTCTCACCCTAAGTTACTAGGGGAATCCAGACGTGGACCCCTTGCTCACTATTCTTAGAGATGCACAGCTCCTCCCTACTGATGAGGTCCAACCAGACCGAAACAAGTGTCTGGGGATGCTGTTGGTACTCTTGTTCAGAGGAGAATTGCCTAGCATTTTGGTGCTGGACTGCCCCAGGGCAGGACAAAGACTGATATGTTTGGGATATTTCTTCTCTGTGAAAGATAGTGAGCTAAAGACTCTGGGTAAGTCTCTCGCAACCAAGACTAATGTCTGGCAGAGGGACTCCCAGGACCCCCCTTGTTAATTTGCATATTTGAGTAACTTTGGGTCTCACCCTAAATTACTAGGGGAATCCAGACGTGGACCCCTTGCTCAATATTCTTAGAGAGGCACAGCTCCTCCCTACTGATGAGGTCCAACCAGACCGAAACACGTGTCTGGGGATGCTGTTGGTACTCTTGTTCAGAGGAGAATTGCCTAGCATTTTGGTGCTGGACTGCCCCAGGGCAGGACAAAGACTGATATGTTTGGGATATTTCTTCTCTGTGAAAGATAGTGAGCTAAAGACTCTGGGTAAGTCTCTCGCAACCAAGACTAATGTCTGGCAGAGGGACTCCCAGGACCCCCCTTGTTAATTTGCATATTTGAGTAACTTTGGGTGTCACCCTAAGTTACTAGGGGAATCCAGACGTGGACCCCTTGCTCACTATTCTTAGAGAGGCACAGCTCCTCCCTACTGATGAGGTCCAACCAGAGCAAAACACGTGTCTGGGGATGCTGTTGGTACTCTTGTTCAGAGGAGAATTGCCTAGCATTTCGGTGCTGGACTGCCCCAGGGCAGGACAAAGACTGATATGTTTGGGATATTTCTTCTCTGTGAAAGATAGTGAGCTAAAGACTCTGGGTAAGTCTCTCGCAACCAGGACTAATGTCTGGCAGAGGGACTCCCAGGACCCCCCCTTGTTAATTTGCATATTTGAGTAACTTTGGGTCTCACCCTAAGTTACTAGGGGAATCCAGACGTGGACCCCTTGCTCACTATTCTTAGAGAGGCACAGCTCCTCCCTACTGATGAGGTCCAACCAGACAGAAACACGTGTCTAGGGATGCTATTGGTACTCTTGCTCAGAGGAGAATTGCCTAGCATTTCGGTGCTGGACTGACCCAGGGCAGGACAAAGACTGGTATGTTTGGGATATTTCTTCTCTGTGAAAGATAGTGAGCTAAAGACTCTGGGTAAGTCTCTTGCAACCAGGACTAATGTCTGGCACAGGGACCCCCAGGACCCCCTTGTTAATTTGCATATTTGAGTAACTTTGGGTCTCACCCTAAGTTACTAGGGGAATCCAGACGTGGACCCCTTGCTCACTATTCTTAGAGAGGCACAGCTCCTCCCTACTGATGAGGTCCAACCAGACCGAAACACGTTTCTAGGGATGCTATTGGTACTCTTGTTCAGAGGAGAATTGCCTGGCATTTCGGTGCTGGACTGACCCAGGGCAGGACAAAGACTGGTATGTTTGGGATATTTCTTCTCTGTGAAAGATGGTGAGCTAAAGACTCTGGGTAAGTCTCTCGCAACCAGGACTAATGTCTGGCACAGGGACTCCCAGGACCCCCCTTGTTAATTTGCATATTTGAGTAACTTTGGGTCTCACCCTAAGTTACTAGGGGAATCCAGACGTGGACCCCTTGCTCACTATTCTTAGAGAGGCACAGCTCCTCCCTACTGATGAGGTCCAACTAGAGCAAAACACGTGTCTGGGGATGCTGTTGGTACTCTTGTTCAGAGGAGAATTGCCTAGCATTTCGGTGCTGGACTGCCCCAGGGCAGGACAAAGACTGGTATGTTTGGGATATTTCTTCTCTGTGAAAGATAGTGAGCTAAAGACTCTGGGTAAGTCTTTCGCAACCAGGACTAATGTCTGGCACAGGGACTCCCAGTACCCTCCTTGTTAATTTGCATATTTGAGTAACTTTGGGTCTCACCCTAAATTACTAGGGGAATCCAGACGTGAACCCCTTGCTCACTATTCTTAGAGAGGCACAGCTCCTCCCTACTGATGAGGTCCAACCAGAGCAAAACACATGTCTGGGGATGCTGTTGGTACTCTTGTTCAGAGGAGAATTGCCTAGCATTTCGGTGCTGGACTGCCCCAGGGCAGGACAAAGACTGATATGTTTGGGATATTTCTTCTCTGTGAAAGATAGTGAGCTAAAGACTCTGGGTAAGTCTCTCGCAACCTGGACTAATGTCTGGCAGAGGGATTCCCAGGACACCCCTTGTTAATTTGCATATTTGAGTAACTTTGGGTCTCACCCTAAGTTACTAGGGGAATCCAGACGTGGACCCCTTGCTCACTATTCTTAGAGATGCACAGCTCCTCCCTACTGATGAGGTCCAACTAGAGCAAAACACGTGTCTGGGGATGCTGTTGGTACTCTTGTTCAGAGGAGAATTGCCTAGCATTTCGGTGCTGGACTGCCCCAGGGCAGGACAAAGACTGGTATGTTTGGGATATTTCTTCTCTGTGAAAGATAGTGAGCTAAAGACTCTGGGTAAGTCTTTCGCAACCAGGACTAATGTCTGGCACAGGGACTCCCAGTACCCTCCTTGTTAATTTGCATATTTGAGTAACTTTGGGTCTCACCCTAAATTACTAGGGGAATCCAGACGTGAACCCCTTGCTCACTATTCTTAGAGAGGCACAGCTCCTCCCTACTGATGAGGTCCAACCAGAGCAAAACACGTGTCTGGGGATGCTGTTGGTACTCTTGTTCAGAGGAGAATTGCCTAGCATTTCGGTGCTGGACTGCCCCAGGGCAGGACAAAGACTGATATGTTTGGGATATTTCTTCTCTGTGAAAGATAGTGAGCTAAAGACTCTGGGTAAGTCTCTCGCAACCAGGACTAATGTCTGGCAGAGGGACTCCCAGGACACCCCTTGTTAATTTGCATATTTGAGTAACTTTGGGTCTCACCCTAAGTTACTAGGGGAATCCAGACATGGACCCCTTGCTCACTATTCTTAGAGATGCACAGCTCCTCCCTACTGATGAGGTCCAACCAGACCGAAACAAGTGTCTGGGGATGCTGTTGGTACTCTTGTTCAGAGGAGAATTGCCTAGCATTTTGGTGCTGGACTGCCCCAGGGCAGGACAAAGACTGATATGTTTGGGATATTTCTTCTCTGTGAAAGATGGTGAGCTAAAGACTCTGGGTAAGTCTCTCGCAACCAAGACTAATGTCTGGCAGAGGGACTCCCAGGACACCCCTTGTTAATTTGCATATTTGAGTAACTTTGGGTCTCACCCTAAGTTACTAGGGGAATCCAGACGTGGACCCCTTGCTCACTATTCTTAGAGATGCACAGCTCCTCCCTACTGATGAGGTCCAACTAGAGCAAAACACGTGTCTGGGGATGCTGTTGGTACTCTTGTTCAGAGGAGAATTGCCTAGCATTTCGGTGCTGGACTGCCCCAGGGCAGGACAAAGACTGGTATGTTTGGGATATTTCTTCTCTGTGAAAGATAGTGAGCTAAAGACTCTGGGTAAGTCTTTCGCAACCAGGACTAATGTCTGGCACAGGGACTCCCAGTACCCTCCTTGTTAATTTGCATATTTGAGTAACTTTGGGTCTCACCCTAAATTACTAGGGGAATCCAGACGTGAACCCCTTGCTCACTATTCTTAGAGAGGCACAGCTCCTCCCTACTGATGAGGTCCAACCAGAGCAAAACACGTGTCTGGGGATGCTGTTGGTACTCTTGTTCAGAGGAGAATTGCCTAGCATTTCGGTGCTGGACTGCCCCAGGGCAGGACAAAGACTGGTATGTTTGGGATATTTCTTCTCTGTGAAAGATAGTGAGCTAAAGACTCTGGGTAAGTCTTTCGCAACCAGGACTAATGTCTGGCACAGGGACTCCCAGTACCCTCCTTGTTAATTTGCATATTTGAGTAACTTTGGGTCTCACCCTAAATTACTAGGGGAATCCAGACGTGAACCCCTTGCTCACTATTCTTAGAGAGGCACAGCTCCTCCCTACTGATGAGGTCCAACCAGAGCAAAACACGTGTCTGGGGATGCTGTTGGTACTCTTGTTCAGAGGAGAATTGCCTAGCATTTCGGTGCTGGACTGCCCCAGGGCAGGACAAAGACTGATATGTTTGGGATATTTCTTCTCTGTGAAAGATAGTGAGCTAAAGACTCTGGGTAAGTCTCTCGCAACCAGGACTAATGTCTGGCAGAGGGACTCCCAGGACACCCCTTGTTAATTTGCATATTTGAGTAACTTTGGGTCTCACCCTAAATTACTAGGGGAATCCAGACGTGGACCCCTTGCTCAATATTCTTAGAGAGGCACAGCTCCTCCCTACTGATGAGGTCCAACCAGACCGAAACACGTGTCTGGGGATGCTGTTGGTACTCTTGTTCAGAGGAGAATTGCCTAGCATTTTGGTGCTGGACTGCCCCAGGGCAGGACAAAGACTGATATGTTTGGGATATTTCTTCTCTGTGAAAGATAGTGAGCTAAAGACTCTGGGTAAGTCTCTCGCAACCAAGACTAATGTCTGGCAGAGGGACTCCCAGGACCCCCCTTGTTAATTTGCATATTTGAGTAACTTTGGGTCTCACTCTAAGTTACTAGGGGAATCCAGACGTGGACCCCTTGCTCACTATTCTTAGAGAGGCACAGCTCCTCCCTACTGATGAGGTCCAACCAGAGCAAAACACGTGTCTGGGGATGCTGTTGGTACTCTTGTTCAGAGGAGAATTGCCTAGCATTTCGGTGCTGGACTGCCCCAGGGCAGGACAAAGACTGATATGTTTGGGATATTTCTTCTCTGTGAAAGATAGTGAGCTAAAGACTCTGGGTAAGTCTCTCGCAACCAGGACTAATGTCTGGCAGAGGGACTCCCAGGACCCCCCCTTGTTAATTTGTATATTTGAGTAACTTTGGGTCTCACCCTAAGTTACTAGGGGAATCCAGACGTGGACCCCTTGCTCACTATTCTTAGAGAGGCACAGCTTCTCCCTACTGATGAGGTCCAACCAGACAGAAACACGTGTCTAGGGATGCTATTGGTACTCTTGTTCAGAGGAGAATCGCCTAGCATTTCGGTGCTGGACTGACCCAGGGCAGGACAAAGACTGGTATGTTTGGGATATTTCTTCTCTGTGAAAGATAGTGAGCTAAAGACTCTGGGTAAGTCTCTTGCAACCAGGACTAATGTCTGGCACAGGGACCCCCAGGACCCCCTTGTTAATTTGCATATTTGAGTAACTTTGGGTCTCACCCTAAGTTACTAGGGGAATCCAGACGTGGACCCCTTGCTCACTATTCTTAGAGAGGCACAGCTCCTCCCTACTGATGAGGTCCAACCAGACCGAAACACGTTTCTAGGGATGCTATTGGTACTCTTGTTCAGAGGAGAATTGCCTGGCATTTCGGTGCTGGACTGACCCAGGGCAGGACAAAGACTGGTATGTTTGGGATATTTCTTCTCTGTGAAAGATGGTGAGCTAAAGACTCTGGGTAAGTCTCTCGCAACCAGGACTAATGTCTGGCACAGGGACTCCCAGGACCCCCCTTGTTAATTTGCATATTTGAGTAACTTTGGGTCTCACCCTAAGTTACTAGGGGAATCCAGACGTGGACCCCTTGCTCACTATTCTTAGAGAGGCACAGCTCCTCCCTACTGATGAGGTCCAACTAGAGCAAAACACGTGTCTGGGGATGCTGTTGGTACTCTTGTTCAGAGGAGAATTGCCTAGCATTTCGGTGCTGGACTGCCCCAGGGCAGGACAAAGACTGGTATGTTTGGGATATTTCTTCTCTGTGAAAGATAGTGAGCTAAAGACTCTGGGTAAGTCTTTCGCAACCAGGACTAATGTCTGGCACAGGGACTCCCAGTACCCTCCTTGTTAATTTGCATATTTGAGTAACTTTGGGTCTCACCCTAAGTTACTAGGGGAATCCAGACGTGGACCCCTTGCTCACTATTCTTAGAGATGCACAGCTCCTCCCTACTGATGAGGTCCAACCAGACCGAAACAAGTGTCTGGGGATGCTGTTGGTACTCTTGTTCAGAGGAGAATTGCCTAGCATTTTGGTGCTGGACTGCCCCAGGGCAGGACAAAGACTGATATGTTTGGGATATTTCTTCTCTGTGAAAGATAGTGAGCTAAAGACTCTGGGTAAGTCTCTTGCAACCAGGACTAATGTCTGGCACAGGGACCCCCAGGACCCCCTTGTTAATTTGCATATTTGAGTAACTTTGGGTCTCACCCTAAGTTACTAGGGGAATCCAGACGTGGACCCCTTGCTCACTATTCTTAGAGAGGCACAGCTCCTCCCTACTGATGAGGTCCAACCAGACCGAAACACGTTTCTAGGGATGCTATTGGTACTCTTGTTCAGAGGAGAATTGCCTGGCATTTCGGTGCTGGACTGACCCAGGGCAGGACAAAGACTGGTATGTTTGGGATATTTCTTCTCTGTGAAAGATGGTGAGCTAAAGACTCTGGGTAAGTCTCTCGCAACCAGGATTAATGTCTGGCACAGGGACTCCCAGGACCCCCCTTGTTAATTTGCATATTTGAGTAACTTTGGGTCTCACCCTAAGTTACTAGGGGAATCCAGACGTGGACCCCTTGCTCACTATTCTTAGAGAGGCACAGCTCCTCCCTACTGATGAGGTCCAACTAGAGCAAAACACGTGTCTGGGGATGCTGTTGGTACTCTTGTTCAGAGGAGAATTGCCTAGCATTTCGGTGCTGGACTGCCCCAGGGCAGGACAAAGACTGGTATGTTTGGGATATTTCTTCTCTGTGAAAGATAGTGAGCTAAAGACTCTGGGTAAGTCTTTCGCAACCAGGACTAATGTCTGGCACAGGGACTCCCAGTACCCTCCTTGTTAATTTGCATATTTGAGTAACTTTGGGTCTCACCCTAAATTACTAGGGGAATCCAGACGTGAACCCCTTGCTCACTATTCTTAGAGAGGCACAGCTCCTCCCTACTGATGAGGTCCAACCAGAGCAAAACACATGTCTGGGGATGCTGTTGGTACTCTTGTTCAGAGGAGAATTGCCTAGCATTTCGGTGCTGGACTGCCCCAGGGCAGGACAAAGACTGATATGTTTGGGATATTTCTTCTCTGTGAAAGATAGTGAGCTAAAGACTCTGGGTAAGTCTCTCGCAACCTGGACTAATGTCTGGCAGAGGGATTCCCAGGACACCCCTTGTTAATTTGCATATTTGAGTAACTTTGGGTCTCACCCTAAGTTACTAGGGGAATCCAGACGTGGACCCCTTGCTCACTATTCTTAGAGATGCACAGCTCCTCCCTACTGATGAGGTCCAACTAGAGCAAAACACGTGTCTGGGGATGCTGTTGGTACTCTTGTTCAGAGGAGAATTGCCTAGCATTTCGGTGCTGGACTGCCCCAGGGCAGGACAAAGACTGGTATGTTTGGGATATTTCTTCTCTGTGAAAGATAGTGAGCTAAAGACTCTGGGTAAGTCTTTCGCAACCAGGACTAATGTCTGGCACAGGGACTCCCAGTACCCTCCTTGTTAATTTGCATATTTGAGTAACTTTGGGTCTCACCCTAAATTACTAGGGGAATCCAGACGTGAACCCCTTGCTCACTATTCTTAGAGAGGCACAGCTCCTCCCTACTGATGAGGTCCAACCAGAGCAAAACACGTGTCTGGGGATGCTGTTGGTACTCTTGTTCAGAGGAGAATTGCCTAGCATTTCGGTGCTGGACTGCCCCAGGGCAGGACAAAGACTGATATGTTTGGGATATTTCTTCTCTGTGAAAGATAGTGAGCTAAAGACTCTGGGTAAGTCTCTCGCAACCAGGACTAATGTCTGGCAGAGGGACTCCCAGGACAACCCTTGTTAATTTGCATATTTGAGTAACTTTGGGTCTCACCCTAAGTTACTAGGGGAATCCAGACATGGACCCCTTGCTCACTATTCTTAGAGATGCACAGCTCCTCCCTACTGATGAGGTCCAACCAGACCGAAACAAGTGTCTGGGGATGCTGTTGGTACTCTTGTTCAGAGGAGAATTGCCTAGCATTTTGGTGCTGGACTGCCCCAGGGCAGGACAAAGACTGATATGTTTGGGATATTTCTTCTCTGTGAAAGATGGTGAGCTAAAGACTCTGGGTAAGTCTCTCGCAACCAAGACTAATGTCTGGCAGAGGGACTCCCAGGACCCCCCTTGTTAATTTGCATATTTGAGTAACTTTGGGTCTCACCCTAAATTACTAGGGGAATCCAGACGTGGACCCCTTGCTCAATATTCTTAGAGAGGCACAGCTCCTCCCTACTGATGAGGTCCAATCAGACCGAAACACGTGTCTGGGGATGCTGTTGGTACTCTTGTTCAGAGGAGAATTGCCTAGCATTTTGGTGCTGGACTGCCCCAGGGCAGGACAAAGACTGATATGTTTGGGATATTTCTTCTCTGTGAAAGATAGTGAGCTAAAGACTCTGGGTAAGTCTCTCGCAACCAAGACTAATGTCTGGCAGAGGGACTCCCAGGACCCCCCTTGTTAATTTGCATATTTGAGTAACTTTGGGTCTCACCCTAAGTTACTAGGGGAATCCAGACGTGGACCCCTTGCTCACTATTCTTAGAGAGGCACAGCTCCTCCCTACTGATGAGGTCCAACCAGAGCAAAACACGTGTCTGGGGATGCTGTTGGTACTCTTGTTCAGAGGAGAATTGCCTAGCATTTCGGTGCTGGACTGCCCCAGGGCAGGACAAAGACTGATATGTTTGGGATATTTCTTCTCTGTGAAAGATAGTGAGCTAAAGACTCTGGGTAAGTCTCTCGCAACCAGGACTAATGTCTGGCAGAGGGACTCCCAGGACCCCCCCTTGTTAATTTGTATATTTGAGTAACTTTGGGTCTCACCCTAAGTTACTAGGGGAATCCAGACGTGGACCCCTTGCTCACTATTCTTAGAGAGGCACAGCTCCTCCCTACTGATGAGGTCCAACCAGACAGAAACACGTGTCTAGGGATGCTATTGGTACTCTTGTTCAGAGGAGAATTGCCTAGCATTTCGGTGCTGGACTGACCCAGGGCAGGACAAAGACTGGTATGTTTGGGATATTTCTTCTCTGTGAAAGATAGTGAGCTAAAGACTCTGGGTAAGTCTCTTGCAACCAGGACTAATGTCTGGCACAGGGACCCCCAGGACCCCCTTGTTAATTTGCATATTTGAGTAACTTTGGGTCTCACCCTAAGTTACTAGGGGAATCCAGACGTGGACCCCTTGCTCACTATTCTTAGAGAGGCACAGCTCCTCCCTACTGATGAGGTCCAACCAGACCGAAACACGTTTCTAGGGATGCTATTGGTACTCTTGTTCAGAGGAGAATTGCCTGGCATTTCGGTGCTGGACTGACCCAGGGCAGGACAAAGACTGGTATGTTTGGGATATTTCTTCTCTGTGAAAGATGGTGAGCTAAATACTCTGGGTAAGTCTCTCGCAACCAGGACTAATGTCTGGCACAGGGACTCCCAGGACCCCCCTTGTTAATTTGCATATTTGAGTAACTTTGGGTCTCACCCTAAGTTACTAGGGGAATCCAGACGTGGACCCCTTGCTCACTATTCTTAGAGAGGCACAGCTCCTCCCTACTGATGAGGTCCAACTAGAGCAAAACACGTGTCTGGGGATGCTGTTGGTACTCTTGTTCAGAGGAGAATTGCCTAGCATTTCGGTGCTGGACTGCCCCAGGGCAGGACAAAGACTGGTATGTTTGGGATATTTCTTCTCTGTGAAAGATAGTGAGCTAAAGACTCTGGGTAAGTCTTTCGCAACCAGGACTAATGTCTGGCACAGGGACTCCCAGTACCCTCCTTGTTAATTTGCATATTTGAGTAACTTTGGGTCTCACCCTAAGTTACTAGGGGAATCCAGACGTGGACCCCTTGCTCACTATTCTTAGAGATGCACAGCTCCTCCCTACTGATGAGGTCCAACCAGACCGAAACAAGTGTCTGGGGATGCTGTTGGTACTCTTGTTCAGAGGAGAATTGCCTAGCATTTTGGTGCTGGACTGCCCCAGGGCAGGACAAAGACTGATATGTTTGGGATATTTCTTCTCTGTGAAAGATAGTGAGCTAAAGACTCTGGGTAAGTCTCTCGCAACCAAGACTAATGTCTGGCAGAGGGACTCCCAGGACCCCCCTTGTTAATTTGCATATTTGAGTAACTTTGGGTCTCACCCTAAGTTACTAGGGGAATCCAGACGTGGACCCCTTGCTCACTATTCTTAGAGAGGCACAGCTCCTCCCTACTGATGAGGTCCAACCAGACCGAAACACGTGTCTGGGGATGCTGTTGGTACTCTTGTTCAGAGGAGAATTGCCTAGCATTTTGGTGCTGGACTGCCCCAGGGCAGGACAAAGACTGATATGTTTGGGATATTTCTTCTCTGTGAAAGATAGTGAGCTAGACTATGGGTAAGTCTCTCGCAACCAGGACTAATGTCTGGCACAGGGACTCCCAGGACCCCCCTTGTAAATTTGCATATTTGAGTAACTTTGGGTCTCACCCTAAGTTACTAGGGGAATCCAGACGTGGACCCCTTGCTCACTATTCTTAGAGAGGCACAGCTCCTCCCTACTGATGAGGTCCAACCAGACCAAAACACGTGTCTAGGGATGCTGTTGGTACTCTTGTTCAGAGGAGAATTGCCTAGCATTTCGGTGCTAGACTGCCCCAGGGCAGGACAAAGACTGGTATGTTTGGGATATTTCTTCTCTGTGAAAGATAGTGAGCTAAAGACTCTGGGTAAGTCTTTCGCAACCAGGACTAATGTCTGGCACAGGGACTCCCAGTACCCTCCTTGTTAATTTGCATATTTGAGTAACTTTGGGTCTCACCCTAAATTACTAGGGGAATCCAGACGTGAACCCCTTGCTCACTATTCTTAGAGAGGCACAGCTCCTCCCTACTGATGAGGTCCAACCAGAGCAAAACACGTGTCTGGGGATGCTGTTGGTACTCTTGTTCAGAGGAGAATTGCCTAGCATTTCGGTGCTGGACTGCCCCAGGGCAGGACAAAGACTGATATGTTTGGGATATTTCTTCTCTGTGAAAGATGGTGAGCTAAAGACTCTGGGTAAGTCTCTCGCAACCAGGACTAATGTCTGGCACAGGGACTCCCAGGACCCCCCTTGTTAATTTGCATATTTGAGTAACTTTGGGTCTCACCCTAAGTTACTAGGGGAATCCAGACGTGGACCCCTTGCTCACTATTCTTAGAGAGGCACAGCTCCTCCCTACTGATGAGGTCCAACTAGAGCAAAACACGTGTCTGGGGATGCTGTTGGTACTCTTGTTCAGAGGAGAATTGCCTAGCATTTCGGTGCTGGACTGCCCCAGGGCAGGACAAAGACTGGTATGTTTGGGATATTTCTTCTCTGTGAAAGATAGTGAGCTAAAGACTCTGGGTAAGTCTTTCGCAACCAGGACTAATGTCTGGCACAGGGACTCCCAGTACCCTCCTTGTTAATTTGCATATTTGAGTAACTTTGGGTCTCACCCTAAATTACTAGGGGAATCCAGACGTGAACCCCTTGCTCACTATTCTTAGAGAGGCACAGCTCCTCCCTACTGATGAGGTCCAACCAGAGCAAAACACGTGTCTGGGGATGCTGTTGGTACTCTTGTTCAGAGGAGAATTGCCTAGCATTTCGGTGCTGGACTGCCCCAGGGCAGGACAAAGACTGATATGTTTGGGATATTTCTTCTCTGTGAAAGATAGTGAGCTAAAGACTCTGGGTAAGTCTCTCGCAACCAGGACTAATGTCTGGCAGAGGGACTCCCAGGACACCCCTTGTTAATTTGCATATTTGAGTAACTTTGGGTCTCACCCTAAGTTACTAGGGGAATCCAGACGTGGACCCCTTGCTCACTATTCTTAGAGATGCACAGCTCTTCCCTACTGATGAGGTCCAACCAGACCGAAACAAGTGTCTGGGGATGCTGTTGGTACTCTTGTTCAGAGGAGAATTGCCTAGCATTTTGGTGCTGGACTGCCCCAGGGCAGGACAAAGACTGATATGTTTGGGATATTTCTTCTCTGTGAAAGATAGTGAGCTAAAGACTCTGGGTAAGTCTCTCGCAACCAAGACTAATGTCTGGCAGAGGGACTCCCAGGACCCCCCTTGTTAATTTGCATATTTGAGTAACTTTGGGTCTCACCCTAATTTACTAGGGGAATCCAGACGTGGACCCCTTGCTCACTGTTCTTAGAGAGGCACAGCTCCTCCCTACTGATGAGGTCCAACCAGACCGAAACACGTGTCTGGGGATGCTGTTGGTAGTCTTGTTCAGAGGAGAATTGCCTAGCATTTTGGTGCTGGACTGCCCCAGGGCAGGACAAAGACTGATATGTTTGGGATATTTCTTCTCTGTGAAAGATAGTGAGCTAGACTATGGGTAAGTCTCTCGCAACCAAGACTAATGTCTGGCAGAGGGACTCCCAGGACCCCCTTGTTAATTTGCATATTTGAGTTTAGTTTAGTTTAGTTTATTATTTGTAATGCGCCGCCTGGCCCTAGGGCATCCAGGCGCTTGCGATGAATACAACAAGAATAATGAATACAACAAGAATAATGCAGCAGAAATGTACAAATCGATTACATATTTACAGATTTACAGTCTTGGTGCATGCTAGTGCGGTAGGGCTAGGCAGTTTCTTTGGATAGAAGCCAAGTTTTGGTGTTGTGTCTGAATCTGTGAAAGGACGGTTCTGATCTCACCTCGAGTGGAAGTGAATTCCAAAGTTTGGAGGCAAGCACGGGGAAGCTGGAGCCACCTGCTTTTTGGAGCTTAAATCTTGGGATATTTAAGCAGTGTGTTTGAGCTGATCTGGTAGGGCGCGCTGGGGTGTGGTGCTTGAGGTTGTCGGATAGGTATCTGGGTGCTTGGTTAGCTAGGCATTTGTGTGTGAGTGAGATGGTTTTATATTCAATTCTTTGTGGTATGGATAGCCAATGGCAGGTGCGTCTGGCGTCCGAGATGTGTTCTTGTTTGGGTATGTTCAGGGCTGCTCGCAAGGCGTTGTTTTGTATGACTTGTAGTTTGTTGATGTTTTTCTGACTGGTTCCCAAGTATAGCGCATTGCAGTAGTCAACTTTGGACAGGACTAGCGCTCTGGCTAAGGTGATGCAGTTGGATGGTGAGAGGTAAGGTCTGCTGGCATTGATAAGTTTACAAGCAGTGGCTGATGAGATGGAATTGATCTGTCTTGTCAGTGTGAGGGAGGAGTCGAGGTAGATTCCTAGGGTTTTGACGCTGTTAGAGACGGTGATGTTATTGCCGTCTATAGTGAATGCTTGATAGAGTTTGTCGAGTTTATTAAGTCTGGGTTGGGAACCTAGGAGAAGAAGCTCGGTCTTGTCATCATTAAGGCATAGGCCATGCTTGGCCATCCATTCTTGGATAATGGAATAAATGTTGTTGAGAGTAGTGAGGTCGGTGGAGTAGTTGCCTGTTAAAGGGATCAGTATTTGGGTGTCATCTGCGTAGTTGGTGTAGATGACACCCAAGCGGTCCAGTATGTCAAAGAGGGGTTTCGTGAATACATTGTATAGAGTGGGGGAGATGCAGGAGCCCTGGGGGACACCGCAAGTGACTGGGGCTGGGATGGCAGAGGCTGTGGGTGCGAAGACTCTCATGGATCTGTTGTTAAGGAAGGAATGGATCCATGCGTTGGCGTTATCTGAAAATTTGGCTGCTGAGGATAGATGTTTGCAGAGGATGTCGTGGTTGACCAGGTCGAAGGCGGCCGATAAGTCAAGGAGGAGAAGGAGGGCTAGTTTACCATTGTCTTTAATGTTGTCCATCTGTGTCTTAAGGTCAATCAGGGCGGTCTCAGTGCCGTGTTTGGGGCGGAATCCTGATTGTCTGAGTCCTAGTAAGTTATTTTTCTCGAGGTGGTTCTGTATCTGGAGATAGGCAGCTCTGTCGAGGATTTTTAGTAGGAAGGGTACAGTCGTTATGGGTCTGTAGTTGGTGGGGACATTAGGGTCAAGGGTGGGCTTCTTAAGTAAAGGAAGAACCCAGGAGTCCTTGAGGTTGTTGGGCACTATGTTGGAGGTGAAAGATGCGTTGATGAGGGAGGTGATGAAGGGAGCAAGTTGTTTGGCAGCATCTTTAATGATAGGGGCTGGGCAAGTGTCGCCTTGGCATTTGGACGGTTTAAGAGAGTAGATTATTTCTTCAACCTCTTTAATGGTTATGGTGGAAAACTCAAAGAGGTTATTGTCATCATTTTGGGGGGTGGTGTGGGTGTGTGTAGAGGGGGTGATGTTATCGGAGAGGGTGAGGCTTTCTTTCTTTGTCAGGATTTTGGCTTGTAGCGTGGCAATTTTGCCTAGGAGTGCTTCCTGGATGTTCGTGCACCAGTGGATGTCTTTGTTGCAAGTGTCTGGAATGGGGGAGGGTGATTAGAGTTCTCTCAGGATATTGAAGAGCTCTTTGGTATTAGATTTGGCGTTGCTGATTCTTTCATTGTACATGTTTTTTTTAGACTGGATGATGGCTGATTTATAGATGTTCGATGCTAGTGCGTAGGATGTCTTATTAATAGTGGATGGTGACTGTTTCCATGCTAATTCAGCTTGTCTTTTGGCTTTGCGGAGTGTTTTTAGTTTAGGGGTGAACCAGGAATTGAGGTGTGCTCGTGGTTTGGCTTTCCGAAGCTTGAGTGGTGCTATGGTATTTATGGCCTTAAGGATAGTTGTGTTGTATAAATCTACTAATTCAGTAGGGTTGGTCATGGTGGGTGAGAAGTCGATGATGGGTTGGAGTAGCGGGAGGAGTTTCTCTAGTGTGATATTTTTGTTGTTTCTTGTGAGTGTGGGTGGGGCATTGGAGGAGGGCCCTGGTGTTTGAGTGCCTTTGTTGATGGTGAAGGTAATAAGGTGGTGATCGGTCCAGGCGCATGGAGTGTTGGAGAGGATGGTAGTGTTGCAATTGAGGTCAGCTATCCAGTCAAGGATGCGGCCTTTGTTATGTGTGGGTTGTGCGATATGGTGGGTGAGTCCTAATTCTGAAATAGTGTTGGCGATAGTGTGAGCTTTGTCATCTTTCTCATCATTGAGGCCTAGATTAAAGTCTCCTAGGATGAGTAGTCGAGAGTTAGGCTTGATATTGTTAGAGAGTAGAAGGGCTATGTCGTCATTAAAGGATAGTATGGGGCCTGGCGGTCTGTAGATGAGGTGGATGGTGATAGTGCTTGTGTGCGTTGTGGATAGTTTGAGGGTGAGTATTTCCGCTGATGTCAGTGATTGGTTTTGTATGTGTCTAATGTTGATGGAACTTTTTGCAATAACGGCTACTCCACCACCTTTAGCTGTTTGTCTGTCTGCACGGTAGATGGTATAGTCATTGGGTATAGCAAGTGATAGAGAGGGGCCAGATGCTGGGTGGAGCCAGGTCTCTGTAATAGCTATGAAGTCGAGATCATTGACGGTAATAATGTCGGCAATGTCTAAGGCATGGGCTACTACAGATCTCGCATTGATGAGTGCACCTTTCATGGTTTCGGTGGTGATGCATGATTTTTTGATGTGGGTGCGGGGGGAGGGTGCGATCAGGCCGTGTGATATCTGGTCTGTCGGAAGTGTAGGGCGTGTGCAGTGAGGGGCAGATTTGGTTAAGGTTATGTTTTGTTTGTTGCCTAGATTGGGGAAGGATGCGGGTGTGTGTGTTCTGGATCTGAGTCGGGTGAATCTCGATAATCCTGAGCAGGGATAGGATCTGCTGGTAGTGAGGTTCGTGATAGTGGGTTGGCCGATGGGAGTAGTTTGTGATGCTTCTTGGGGGCTGGGGGTGTCTGCTATGCGATGAGAGTCAATGGAGGAGGTAGGCTGGAAGGGGTTGATGTTGGGTAGGAAGGGGGTGGGGCAGGGTATGGGATAATGTCTGGGGCAGGCTAGTCTGCTGAGGGCGTTGGGGTGTAAGCGAAGGTGTGACCCTGTACAAGGGGTGTCATGGGGGACCAGGCAGAATGGGAACATAATGAGTAAGGTCCAGGTTATCATTTCTGGGTTTAGAGGGAACTGACGCACAAAATCGTCAGAGAGAAGCTAGTGCGCAATGTTAGTACACAATGGTGCTGCAGTGAGGGTACTAGCGCAGAGAATCGGAGAAATGCTAGTGCACAGTGCTGATACCCAGTGCTAATACGCAGTGTACTCTAGGCGACCATAAGGCATTACACAATGTCACAGTAGTCTCTAAGCGACCATAAGGCACTTACACAATGTCACAGTAGTCTCTAAGCGACCCTAAGGCACTACACAATGTTGTCACAGTGGTCTCTGAGCGACCATAAGGCACTACACAATGTTACAGTAGTCTCTAAGCGACCATAAGGCACTACACAATGTCACAGTGGTCTCTAAGCGACCATAAGGCACAACACAAGTGGTCACAGTGGTCTCTACGCGACCATAAGGCACTACACAATGTTACAGTGGTCTCTAAGCGACCATAAGGCACTACACAATGTTACAGTAGTCTCTAAACGACCATAAGGCACTACGCAATGTCGCAGTAGTCTCTAAGCGACCATAAGGCACAACACAAGTGGTCACAGTGGTCTCTACGCGACCATAAGGCACTACACAATGTTACAGTGGTCTCTAAGCGACCATAAGGTACTACACAATGTCACAGTAGTCTCTAAGCGACCATAAGGCACTACACAAGTGGTCATAGTGGTCTCTAAGCGACCATAAGGCACTACACAATGTCACAGTAGTCTCTAAGCGACCATAAGACACTACACAAGTGGTCATAGTGGTCTCTAAGCGACCATAAGGCACTACACAATGTCACAGTAGTCTCTAAGCGACCATAAGGCACTACACAATGTGAGCAGTAGTCTGTGTTATACCGTACTGCGAGAACAGGGTTCAGTGAAGGCTTGACACAGTTTAGGTTGCTGGCTGGAACAGTTGAAAAAAGGTTGCAGTAAGGGGCGGTATGTTTACCCCAAAGGAGATGGGCAGGGGATCTGGCCCTGTGCTCGGTGGTGTATACAGGCTAGAGATAGGCACAGTGCACAGTGCCTTTGAGGTGGGCCGGTTCGGAACCTGCTGGCTTGTGGTTGGCTCCCAATAGAGGAGAGGGGCCAATCACGATGTTTGCAGGGTAGCGGGGCCGGATGGAGGGCTAAAGATGCGGCGGACAGCCATCTTTAAATGGTGTGAACCTCGGGGCTTCGATTGGTGGCTGGATGCACTTAGAGTGCATTAATGGGGCAGATCCTGGCAGGAAGGGCCGCACTGGGCAACGCTGGAGCAGTGCGGATATTACTAAATAATTTGCCGCGTGTTGCCTTCAAGACGCACGCTCGTGCTGTAGCTAGGGACTCGTGACATACCTGGTGTCAGCAGCTCCAGCAGTAGATGGAAGGAGCTCCTGCTCATGGTGGCTCTGGATTGGTAAGGGCAAAGTTTCTGGCCCCTAGCTCCTGTGGCTCCGAACAGGCACCCAACAGGCCTTCGAGCTGGCCGCCGGCGTAATCCGCCTGCCGGCGGTTCCAGCTGATGAAATTGAGGCTTAGCCTCGGTTTCGCGCTGCGCTGCGCCCGGCATGGGCGAGTCAGGCGCCGTATGGGGACAGGGTCAGGCAGGCCCTGTCCGAGTTCCCCGCTCGGCGCGTGGTTCCTCTGCTGGGCTGGTGGTGCTGGGGGGGCTCCTGCCCTCGCCCCACGATGAGGAAGGATGGAATGGGGGTAAGCAGGCACCCAACAGGCCTTAGAATGACCTTCGAGCTGGCCGCCGGCGTAATCCGCCTGCCGGCGGTTCCAGCTGATGAAATTGAGGCTTAGCCTCGGTTTCGCGCCGCGCTGCGCCCGGCATGGGCGAGTCAGGCGCCGTATGGGGACAGGGTCAGGCAGGCCCTGTCCGAGTTCCCCGCTCGGCGCGTGGTTCCTCTGCTGGGCTGGTGGTGCTGGGGGGGCTCCTGCCCTCGCCCCACGATGAGGAAGGATAGAATGGGGGGTAAGCAGGCACCCAACAGGCCTTAGAATGGCCTTCGAGCTGGCCGCCGGCATAATCCGCCTGCCGGCGGTTCCAGCTGATGAAATTGAGGCTTAGCCTCGGTTTCGCACCGCGCTGCGCCCGGCATGGGCGAGTCAGGCGCCGTATGGGGACAGGGTCAGGCAGGCCCTGTCCGAGTTCCCCGCTCGGCGCGTGGTTCCTCTGCTGGGCTGGTGGTGCTGGGGGGGCTCCTGCCCTCGCCCCACGATGAGGAAGGATGGAATGGGGGGTAAGCAGGCACCCAACAGGCCTTAGAATGGCCTTCGAGCTGGCCGCCGGCGTAATCCGCCTGCCGGCGGTTCCAGCTGATGAAATTGAGGCTTAGCCTCGGTTTCGCGCCGCGCTGCGCCCGGCATGGGCGAGTCAGGCGCCGTATGGGGACAGGGTCAGGCAACTTTGGGTCTCACCCTAAGTTACTAGGGGAATCCAGACGTGAACCCCTTGCTCACTATTCTTAGAGAGGGACAGCTCCTCCCTACTGATGAGGTCCAACCAGACCGAAACACGTGTCTGGGGATGCTGTTGGTACTCTTGTTCAGAGGAGAATTTCCTAGCATTTCGGTGCTGGACTGACCCAGGGCAGGACAAAGACTGGTATGTTTGGGATATTTCTTCTCTGTGAAAGATATTGAGCTAAAGACTCTGGGTAAGTCTCTCGCAACCAGGACTAATGTCTGGCACAGGGACTCCCAGGACCCCCCTTGTTAATTTGCATATTTGAGTAACTTTGGGTCTCACCCTAAGTTTCTAGGGGAATCCAGACGTGGACCCCTTGCTCACTATTTTTAGAGAGGAACAGCTCCTCCCTACTGATGAGGTCCAACCAGACCGAAACACGTGTCTGGGAATGCTGTTGGTACTCTTGTTCAGAGGAGAATTGCCTAGCATTTCGGTGCTGGACTGACCCAGGGCAGGACAAAGACTGGTATGTTTGGGATATTTCTTCTCTGTGAAAGATAGTGAGCTAAAGACTCTGGGTAAGTCTCTCGCAACCAGGACTAATGTCTGGCAGAGGGACTCCCAGGACCCCCCTTGTAATTTGCATATTTGAGTAACTTTGGGTCTCACCCTAAGTTACTAGGGGAATCCAGACATGGACCCCTTGCTCACTATTCTTAGAGAGGCACAGCTCCTCCCTACTGATGAGGTCTAACCAGACCGAAACACGTGTCTGGGGATGCTGTTGGTACTCTTGTTCAGAGGAGAATTGCCTAGCATTTTGGTGCTGGACTGCCCCAAGGCAGGACAAAGACTGATATGTTTGGGATATTTCTTCTCTGTGAAAGATAGTGAGCTAAAGACTCTGGGTAAGTCTCTCGCAACCAGGACTAATGTCTGGCACAGGGACTCCCAGGACCCCCCCTTGTTAATTTGCATATTTGAGTAACTTTGCGTCTCACCCTAAGTTACTAGGGGAATCCAGACATGGACCCCTTGCTCACTATTCTTAGAGAGGCACAGCTCCTCCCTACTGATGAGGTCCAACCAGAGCAAAACACGTGTCTGGGGATGCTGTTGGTACTCTTGTTCAGAGGAGAATTGCCTAGCATTTCGGTGCTGGACTGCCCCAGGGCAGGACAAAGACTGATATGTTTGGGATATTTCTTCTCTGTGAAAGAAAGTGAGCTAAAGACTCTGGCTAAGTCTCTCGCAACCAGGACTAATGTCTGGCAGAGGGACTCCCAGGACCCCCCCTTGTTAATTTGCATATTTGAGTAACTTTGGGTCTCACCCTAAGTTACTAGGGGAATCCAGACGTGGACCCCTTGCTCACTATTCTTAGAGAGGCACAGCTCCTCCCTACTGATGAGGTCCAACCAGACCGAAACACGTGTCTGGGGATGCTGTTGTTACTCTTGTTCAGAGGAGAATTGCCTAGCATTTCGGTGCTGGACTGCCCCAGGGCAGGACAAAGAATGATATGTTTGGGATATTTCTGCTCTGTGTAAGATAGTGAGCTAAAGACTCTGGGTAAGTCTCTCGCAACCAAGACTAATGTCTGGCAGAGGGACTCCCAGGACCCCCCTTGTTAATTTGCATATTTGAGTAACTTTGGGTCTCACCCTAAGTTACTAGGGGAATCCAGACGTGGACCCCTTGCTCACTATTCTTAGAAAGGCACAGCTCCTCCCTACTGATGAGGTCCAACCAGAGCAAAACAAGTGTCTGGGGATGCTGTTGGTACTCTTGTTCAGAGGAGAATTGCCTAGCATTTCGGTGCTGGACTGACCCAGGGCAGGACAAAGACTGGTATGTTTGGGATATTTCTTCTCTGTGAAAGATGGTGAGCTAAAGACTCTGGGTAAGTCTCTCGCAACCAGGACTAATGTCTGGCACAGGGACTCCCAGGACCCCCCTTGTTAATTTGCATATTTGAGTAACTTTGGGTCTCACCCTAAATTACTAGGGGAATCCAGACCTGGACCCCTTGCTCACTATTCTTAGAGAGGCACGGCTCCTCCCTACTGATGAGTTCCAACCAGAGCAAAACACGTGTCTGGGGATGCTGTTGGTACTCTTGTTCAGAGGAGAATTGCCTAGCATTTCGGTGCTGGACTGCCCCAGGGCAGGACAAAGACTGGTATGTTTGGGATATTTCTTCTCTGTGAAAGATAGTGAGCTAAAGACTCTGGGTAAGTCTCTCGCAACCAGGACTAATGTCTGGCACAGGGACTCCCAGTACCCCCCTTGTTAATTTGCATATTTGAGTAACTTTGGGTCTCACCCTAAATTACTAGGGGAATCCAGACGTGAACCCCTTGCTCACTATTCTTAGAGAGGCACAGCTCCTCCCTACTGATGAGGTCCAACCAGAGCAAAACACGTGTCTGGGGATGCTGTTGGTACTCTTGTTCAGAGGAGAATTGCCTAGCATTTCGGTGCTGGACTGCCCCAGGGCAGGACAAAGACTGATATGTTTGGGATATTTCTTCTCTGTGAAAGATAGTGAGCTAAAGACTCTGGGTAAGTTTCTCGCAACCAAGACTAATGTCTGGCAGAGGGACTCCCAGGACCCCCATTGTTAATTTGCATATTTGAGTAACTTTGGGTCTCACCCTAAGTTACTAGGGGAATCCAGATGTGGACCCCTTGCTCACTATGCTTAGAGAGGCACAGCTCCTCCCTACTGATGAGGTCCAACCAGACCAAAACACGTGTCTAGGGATGCTGTTGGTACTCTTGTTCAGAGGAGAATTACCTATCATTTCGGTGCTGGACTGACCCAGGGCAGGACAAAGACTGGTATTTTTGGGATATTTCTTCTCTGTGAAAGATAGTGAGCTAAAGACTCTGGGTAAGTCTCCCGCAACCAGGACTAATGTCTGGCACAGGGACTCCCAGGACCCCCCTTGTTAATTTGCATATTTGAGTAACTTGGGTCTCACCCTAAATTACTAGGGGAATCCAGACGTGGACCCCTTGCTCACTATTCTTAGAGAGGCACAGCTCCTCCCTACTGATGAGGTCCAACCAGACCGAAACACGTGTCTGGGGATGCTGTTGGTACTCTTGTTCAGAGGAGAATTGCCTAGCATTTTGGTGCTGGACTGCCCCAGGGCAGGACAAAGACTGATATGTTTGGGATATTTCTTCTCTGTGAAAGATAGTGAGCTAAAGACTCTGGGTAAGTCTCTCGCAACCAAGACTAATGTCTGGCAGAGGGACTCCCAGGACCCCCTTGTTAATTTGCATATTTGAGTAACTTTGGGTCTCACCCTAAGTTACTAGGGGAATCCAGACGTGGACCCCTTGCTCACTATTCTTAGAGAGGCACAGCTCCTCCCTACTGATGAGGTCCAACCAGACCGAAACACGTGTCTGGGGATGCTGTTGGTACTCTTGTTCAGAGGAGAATTGCCTAGCATTTCGGTGCTGGACTGACCCAGGGCAGGACAAAGACTGGTATGTTTGGGATATTTCTTCTCTGTGAAAGATAGTGAGCTAAAGACTTTGGGTAATTCTCTCGCAACCAGGACTAATGTCTGGCACAGGGACTCCCAGGACCCCCCTTGTTAATTTGCATATTTGAGTAACTTTGGGTCTCACCCTAAGTTACTAGGGGAATCCAGACATGGACCCCTTGCTCACTATTCTTAGAGAGGCACAGCTCCTCCCTACTGATGAGGTCCAACCAGACCGAAACACGTGTCTGGGGATGCTGTTGGTACTCTTGTTCAGAGGAGAATTGCCTAGCATTTCGGTGCTGGACTGCCCCAGGGCAGGACAAAGACTGATATGTTTGGGATATTTCTTCTCTGTGAAAGATAGTGAGCTAAAGACTCTGGGTAAGTCTCTCGCAACCAAGACTAATGTCTGGCAGAGGGACTCCCAGGACCCCCCTTGTTAATTTGCATATTTGAGTAACTTTGGGTCTCACCTTAAGTTACTAGGGGAATCCAGACGTGGACCCCTTACTCACTATTCTTAGAGAGGCACAGCTCCTCCCTACTGATGAGGTCCAACCAGAGCAAAACACGTGTCTGGGGATGCTGTTGGTACTCTTGTTCAGAAGAGAATTGCCTAGCATTTCGGTGCTAGAATGCCCCAGGGCAGGACAAAGACTGATATGTTTGGGATATTTCTTCTCTGTGAAAGATAGTGAGCTAAAGACTCTGGGTAAGTCTCTCGCAACCAAGACTAATGTCTGGCAGAGGGACTCCCAGGACCCCCCTTGTTAATTTGCATATTTGAGTAACTTTGGGTCTCACCCTAAGTTACTAGGGGAATCCAGACGTGGACCCCTTGCTCACTATTCTTAGAGAGGCACAGTTCCTCCCTACTGATGAGGTCCAACCAGAGCAAAACACGTGTCTGGGGATGCTGTTGGTACTCTTGTTCAGAGGAGAATTGCCTAGCATTTCGGTGCTGGACTGCCCCAGGGCAGGACAAAGACTGATATGTTTGCGATATTTCTTCTCTGTGAAAGATCGTGAGCTAAAGACTCTGGGTAAGTCTCTCGCAAACCAGGACTAATGTCTGGCAGAGGGACTCCCAGGACCCCCCCTTGTTAATTTGCATATTTGAGTAACTTTGGGTCTCACTCTAAGTTACTAGGGGAATCCAGACGTGGACCCCTTGCTCACTATTCTTAGAGAGGCACAGCTCCTCCCTACTGATGAGGTCCAACCAGACCGAAACACATGTCTGGGGATGCTGTTGGTACTCTTGTTCAGAGGAGAATTGCCTAGCATTTCGGTGCTGGACTGCCCCAGGGCAGGACAAAGACTGATATGTTTGGGATATTTCTTCTCTGTGAAAGATAGTGAGCTAAAGACTCTGGGTAAGTCTCTCGCAACCAAGACTAATGTCTGGCAGAGGGACTCCCAGGACCCCCCTTGTTAATTTGCATATTTGAGTAACTTTGGGTCTCACCCTAAGTTACTAGGGGAATCCAGACGTGGACCCCTTGCTCACTATTCTTAGAAAGGCACAGCTCCTCCCTACTGATGAGGTCCAACCAGAGCAAAACACGTGTATGGGGATGCTGTTGGTACTCTTGTTCAGAGGAGAATTGCCTAGCATTTCGGTGCTGGACTGCCCCAGGGCAGGACAAAGACTGATATGTTTGGGATATTTCTTCTCTGTGAAAGATAGTGAGCTAAAGACTCTGGGTAAGTCTCTCGCAACCAAGACTAATGTCTGGCAGAGGGACTCCCAGGACCCCCCTTGTTAATTTGCATATTTGAGTAACTTTGGGTCTCACCCTAAGTTACTAGGGGAATCCAGACGTGGACACCTTGCTCACTATTCTTAGAGAGGCACAGCTCCTCCCTACTGATGAGGTCCAACCAGAGCAAAACACGTGTCTGGGGATGCTGTTGGTACTCTTGTTCAGAGGAGAATTGCCTAGCATTTCGGTGCTAGACTGCCCCAGGGCAGGACAAAGACTGATATGTTTGGGATATTTCTTCTCTGTGAAAGATAGTGAGCTAAAGACTCTGGGTAAGTCTCTCGCAACCAAGACTAATGTCTGGCAGAGGGACTCCCAGGACCCCCCTTGTTAATTTGCATATTTGAGTAACTTTGGGTCTCACCCTAAGTTACTAGGGGAATCCAGACCTGGACCCCTTGCTCACTATTCTTAGAGAGGCACAGCTCCTCCCTACTGATGAGGTCCAACCAGAGCAAAACACGTGTCTGGGGATGCTGTTGGTACTCTTGTTCAGAGGAGAATTGCCTAGCATTTCGGTGCTAGACTGCCCCAGGGCAGGACAAAGACTGATATGTTTGGGATATTTCTTCTCTGTGAAAGATAGTGAGCTAAAGACTCTGGGTAAGTCTCTCGCAAACAAGACTAATGTCTGGCAGAGGGACTCCCAGGACCCCCCTTGTTAGTTTGCATATTTGAGTAACTTTGGGTCTCACACTAAGTTACTAGGGGAATCCAGACATGGACCCCTTGCTCACTATTCTTAGAGAGGCACAGCTCCTCCCTACTGATGAGGTCCAACCAGACCGAAACACGTGTCTGGGGATGCTGTTGGTACTCTTGTTCAGAGGAGAATTGCCTAGCATTTTGGTGCTGGACTGCCCCAGGGCAGGACAAAGACTGATATGTTTGGGATATTTCTTCTCTGGGAAAGATAGTGAGCTAAAGACTCTGGGTAAGTCTCTCGCAACCAAGACTAATGTCTGGCAGAGGGACTCCCAGGACCCCCCTTGTTAGTTTGCATATTTGAGTAACTTTGGGTCTCACACTAAGTTACTAGGGGAATCCAGACATGGACCCCTTGCTCACTATTCTTAGAGAGGCACAGCTCCTCCCTACTGATGAGGTCCAACCAGAGCAAAACACGTGTCTGGGGATGCTGTTGGTACTCTTGTTCAGAGGAGAATTGCCTAGCATTTTGGTGCTGGACTGCCCCAGGGCAGGACAAAGACTGATATGTTTGCGATATTTCTTCTCTGTGAAAGATCGTGAGCTAAAGACTCTGGGTAAGTCTCTCGCAACCAGGACTAATGTCTGGCAGAGGGACTCCCAGGACCCCCCCTTGTTAATTTGCATATTTGAGTAACTTTGGGTCTCACACTAAGTTACTAGGGGAATCCAGACATGGACCCCTTGCTCACTATTCTTAGAGAGGCACAGCTCCTCCCTACTGATGAGGTCCAACCAGACCGAAACACGTGTCTGGGGATGCTGTTGGTACTCTTGTTCAGAGGAGAATTGCCTAGCATTTTGGTGCTGGACTGCCCCAGGGCAGGACAAAGACTGATATGTTTGGGATATTTCTTCTCTGGGAAAGATAGTGAGCTAAAGACTCTGGGTAAGTCTCTCGCAACCAAGACTAATGTCTGGCAGAGGGACTCCCAGGACCCCCCTTGTTAATTTGCATGTTTGAGTAACTTTGGGTCTCACCCTAAGTTACTAGGGGAATCCAGACGTGGACCCCTTGCTCACTATTTTTAGAGAGGAACAGCTCCTCCCTACTGATGAGGTCCAACCAGACCGAAACACGTGTCTGGGAATGCTGTTGGTACTCTTGTTCAGAGGAGAATTGCCTAGCATTTTGGTGCTGGACTGCCCCAGGGCAGGACAAAGACTGATATGTTTGGGATATTTCTTCTCTGTGAAAGATAGTGAGCTAAAGACTCTGGGTAAGTCTCTCGCAACCAAGACTAATGTCTGGCAGAGGGACTCCCAGGACCCCCCTTGTTAATTTGCATATTTGAGTAACTTTGGGTCTCACCCTAAGTTACTAGGGGAATCCAGACGTGGACCCCTTGCTCACTATTCTTAGAGAGGCACAGCTCCTCTCTACTGATGAGGTCCAACCAGACCGAAACACGTGTCTTAGGATGCTGTTGGTACTCTTGTTCAGAGGAGAATTGCCTAGCATTTCGGTGCTGGACTGACCCAGGACAAGGACTGGTATGTTTGGGATATTTCTTCTCTGTGAAAGATAGTGAGCTAAAGACTCTGGGTAAGTCTCTCGCAACCAGGACTAATGTCTGGCACAGGGACTCCCAGGACCCCCCTTGTTAATTTGCATATTTGAGTAACTTTGGGTCTCACCCTAAGTTACTAGGGGAATCCAGACGTGGACCCCTTGCTCACTATTTTTAGAGAAGAACAGCTCCTCCCTACTGATGAGGTCCAACCAGACCGAAACACGTGTCTGGGAATGCTGTTGGTACTCTTGTTCAGAGGAGAATTGCCTAGCATTTCGGTGCTGGACTGCCCCAGGGCAGGACAAAGACTGGTATGTTTGGGATATTTCTTCTCTGTGAAAGATAGTGAGCTAAAGACTCTGGGTAAGTCTCTCGCAACCAGGACTAATGTCTGGCACAGGGACTCCCAGGACCCCCCTTGTTAATTTGCATATTTGAGTAACTTTGGGTCTCACCCTAAATTACTAGGGGAATCCAGACGTGAACCCCTTGCTCACTATTCTTAGAGAGGCACAGCTCCTCCCTACTGATGAGGTCCAACCAGAGCAAAACACGTGTCTGGGGATGCTGTTGGTACTCTTGTTCAGAGGAGAATTGCCTAGCATTTCGGTGCTGGACTGCCCCAGGGCAGGACAAAGACTGATATGTTTGGGATATTTCTTCTCTGTGAAAGATAGTGAGCTAAAGACTCTGGGTAAGTCTCTCGCAACCAGGACTAATGTCTGGCAGAGGGATTCCCAGGACACCCCTTGTTAATTTGCATATTTGAGTAACTTTGGGTCTCACCCTAAGTTACTAGGGGAATCCAGACGTGGACCCCTTGCTCACTATTCTTAGAGAGGCACAGCTCCTCCCTACTGATGAGGTCCAACCAGACCGAAACAAGTGTCTCGGGATGCTGTTGGTACTCTTGTTCAGAGGAGAATTGCCTTTCATTTTGGTGCTGGACTGCCCCAGGGCAGGACAAAGACTGATATGTTTGGGATATTTCTTCTCTGTGAAAGATAGTGAGCTAAAGACTCTGGGTAAGTCTCTCGCAACCAAGACTAATGTCTGGCAGAGGGACTCCCAGGACCCCCCTTGTTAATTTGCATATTTGAGTAACTTTGGGTCTCACCCTAAGTTACTAGGGGAATCCAGACGTGGACCCCTTGCTCACTATTCTTAGAGAGGCACAGCTCCTCCCTACTGATGAGGTCCAACCAGACCGAAACACGTGTCTGGGGATGCTGTTGGTACTCTTGTTCAGAGGAGAATTGCCTAGCATTTTGGTGCTGGACTGCCCCAGGGCAGGACAAAGACTGATATGTTTGGGATATTTCTTCTCTGTGAAAGATAGTGAGCTAAAGACTCTGGGTAAGTCTCTTGCAACCAAGACTAATGTCTGGCAGAGGGACTCCCAGGACCCACCTTGTTAATTTGCATATTTGAGTAACTTTGGGTCTCACCCTAAGTTACTAGGGGAATCCAGACGTGGACCCCTTGCTCACTATTTTTAGAGAGGAACAGCTCCTCCCTACTGATGAGGTCCAACCAGACCGAAACACGTGTCTGGAGATGCTGTTGGTACTCTTGTTCAGAGGAGAATTGCCTAGCATTTTGGTGCTGGACTGCCCCAAGGCAGGACAAAGACTGATATGTTTGGGATATTTCTTCTCTGTGAAAGATAGTGAGCTAAAGACTCTGGGTAAGTCTCTCGCAACCAGGACTAATGTCTGGCACAGGGACTCCCAGGACCCCCCTTGTTAATTTGCATATTTGAGTACCTTTGGGTCTCACCCTAAGTTACTAGGGGAATCCAGACATGGACCCCTTGCTCACTATTCTTAGAGAGGCACAGCTCCACCCTACTGATGAGGTCCAACCAGAGCAAAACACGTGTCTGGGGATGCTGTTGGTACTCTTGTTCAGAGGAGAATTGCCTAGCATTTCGGTACTGGACTGCCCCAGAGCAGGACAAAGACTGATATGTTTGGGATATTTCTTCTCTGTGAAAGAAAGTGAGCTAAAGACTCTGGCTAAGTCTCTCGCAACCAGGACTAATGCCTGGCAGAGGGACTCCCAGGACCCCGACTTGTTAATTTGCATATTTGAGTAACTTTGGGTCTCACCCTAAGTTACTAGGGGAATCCAGACGTGGACCCCTTGCTCACTATTCTTAGAAAGGCACAGCTCCTCCCTACTGATGAGGTCCAACCAGAGCAAAACACGTGTCTGGGGATGCTGTTGGTACTCTTGTTCAGAGGAGAATTGCCTAGCATTTCGGTACTGGACTGCCCCAGGGCAGGACAAAGACTGATATGTTTGGGATATTTCTTCTCTGTGAAAGAAAGTGAGCTAAAGACTCTGGCTAAGTCTCTCGCAACCAAGACTAATGTCTGGCAGAGGGACTCCCAGGACCCCCCTTGTTAATTTGCATATTTGAGTAACTTTGGGTCTCCCCCTAAGTTACTAGGGGAATCCAGACGTGGACCCCTTGCTCACTATTCTTAGAAAGGCACAGCTCCTCCCTACTGATGAGGTCCAACCAGAGCAAAACACGTGTCTGGGGATGCTGTTGGTACTCTTGTTCAGAGGAGAATTGCCTAGCATTTCGGTGCTGGACTGCCCCAGGGCAGGACAAAGACTGATATGTTTGGGATATTTCTTCTCTGTGAAAGATAGTGAGCTAAAGACTCTGGGTAAGTCTCTCGCAACCAAGACTAATGTCTGGCAGAGGGACTCCCAGGACCCCCCTTGTTAATTTGCATATTTGAGTAACTTTGGGTCTCACCCTAAGTTACTAGGGGAATCCAGACGTGGACACCTTGCTCACTATTCTTAGAGAGGCACAGCTCCTCCCTACTGATGAGGTCCAACCAGAGCAAAACACGTGTCTGGGGATGCTGTTGGTACTCTTGTTCAGAGGAGAATTGCCTAGCATTTCGGTGCTAGACTGCCCCAGGGCAGGACAAAGACTGATATGTTTGGGATATTTCTTCTCTGTGAAAGAAAGTGAGCTAAAGACTCTGGGTAAGTCTCTCGCAACCAAGACTAATGTCTGGCAGAGGGACTCCCAGGACCCCCCTTGTTAATTTGCATATTTGAGTAACTTTGGGTCTCACCCTAAGTTACTAGGGGAATCCAGACGTGGACCCCTTGCTCACTATTCTTAGAGAGGCACAGCTCCTCCCTACTGATGAGGTCCAACCAGAGCAAAACACGTGTCTGGGGATGCTGTTGGTACTCTTGTTCAGAGGAGAATTGCCTAGCATTTCGGTGCTAGACTGCCCCAGGGCAGGACAAACACTGATATGTTTGGGATATTTCTTCTCTGTGAAAGATAGTGAGCTAAAGACTCTGGGTAAGTCTCTCGCAACCAAGACTAATGTCTGGCAGAGGGACTCCCAGGACCCCCCTTGTTAATTTGCATATTTGAGTAACTTTGGGTCTCACCCTAAGTTACTAGGGGAATCCAGACGTGGACCCCTTGCTCACTATTCTTAGAGAGGCACAGCTCCTCCCTACTGATGAGGTCCAACCAGAGCAAAACACGTGTCTGGGGATGCTGTTGGTACTCTTGTTCAGAGGAGAATTGCCTAGCATTTCGGTGCTGGACTGCCCCAGGGCAGGACAAAGACTGATATGTTTGCGATATTTCTTCTCTGTGAAAGATCGTGAGCTAAAGACTCTGGGTAAGTCTCTCGCAACCAGGACTAATGTCTGGCAGAGGGACTCCCAGGACCCCCCCTTGTTAATTTGCATATTTGAGTAACTTTGGGTCTCACACTAAGTTACTAGGGGAATCCAGACATGGACCCCTTGCTCACTATTCTTAGAGAGGCACAGCTCCTCCCTACTGATGAGGTCCAACCAGACCGAAACACGTGTCTGGGGATGCTGTTGGTACTCTTGTTCAGAGGAGAATTGCCTAGCATTTTGGTGCTGGACTGCCCCAGGGCAGGACAAAGACTGATATGTTTGGGATATTTCTTCTCTGGGAAAGATAGTGAGCTAAAGACTCTGGGTAAGTCTCTCGCAACCAAGACTAATGTCTGGCAGAGGGACTCCCAGGACCCCCCTTGTTAATTTGCATATTTGAGTAACTTTGGGTCTCACCCTAAGTTACTAGGGGAATCCAGACGTGGACCCCTTGCTCACTATTTTTAGAGAGGAACAGCTCCTCCCTACTGATGAGGTCCAACCAGACCGAAACACGTGTCTGGGAATGCTGTTGGTACTCTTGTTCAGAGGAGAATTGCCTAGCATTTTGGTGCTGGACTGCCCCAGGGCAGGACAAAGACTGATATGTTTGGGATATTTCTTCTCTGTGAAAGATAGTGAGCTAAAGACTCTGGGTAAGTCTCTCGCAACCAAGACTAATGTCTGGCAGAGGGACTCCCAGGACCCCCCTTGTTAATTTGCATATTTGAGTAACTTTGGGTCTCACCCTAAGTTACTAGGGGAATCCAGACGTGGACCCCTTGCTCACTATTCTTAGAGAGGCACAGCTCCTCTCTACTGATGAGGTCCAACCAGACCGAAACACGTGTCTTAGGATGCTGTTGGTACTCTTGTTCAGAGGAGAATTGCCTAGCATTTCGGTGCTGGACTGACCCAGGACAAAGACTGGTATGTTTGGGATATTTCTTCTCTGTGAAAGATAGTGAGCTAAAGACTCTGGGTAAGTCTCTCGCAACCAGGACTAATGTCTGGCACAGGGACTCCCAGGACCCCCCTTGTTAATTTGCATATTTGAGTAACTTTGGGTCTCACCCTAAGTTACTAGGGGAATCCAGACGTGGACCCCTTGCTCACTATTTTTAGAGAAGAACAGCTCCTCCCTACTGATGAGGTCCAACCAGACCGAAACACGTGTCTGGGAATGCTGTTGGTACTCTTGTTCAGAGGAGAATTGCCTAGCATTTCGGTGCTGGACTGCCCCAGGGCAGGACAAAGACTGGTATGTTTGGGATATTTCTTCTCTGTGAAAGATAGTGAGCTAAAGACTCTGGGTAAGTCTCTCGCAACCAGGACTAATGTCTGGCACAGGGACTCCCAGGACCCCCCTTGTTAATTTGCATATTTGAGTAACTTTGGGTCTCACCCTAAATTACTAGGGGAATCCAGACGTGAACCCCTTGCTCACTATTCTTAGAGAGGCACAGCTCCTCCCTACTGATGAGGTCCAACCAGAGCAAAACACGTGTCTGGGGATGCTGTTGGTACTCTTGTTCAGAGGAGAATTGCCTAGCATTTCGGTGCTGGACTGCCCCAGGGCAGGAAAAAGACTGATATGTTTGGGATATTTCTTCTCTGTGAAAGATAGTGAGCTAAAGACTCTGGGTAAGTCTCTCGCAACCAGGACTAATGTCTGGCAGAGGGATTCCCAGGACACCCCTTGTTAATTTGCATATTTGAGTAACTTTGGGTCTCACCCTAAGTTACTAGGGGAATCCAGACGTGGACCCCTTGCTCACTATTCTTAGAGAGGCACAGCTCCACCCTACTGATGAGGTCCAACCAGAGCAAAACACGTGTCTGGGGATGCTGTTGGTACTCTTGTTCAGAGGAGAATTGCCTAGCATTTCGGTACTGGACTGCCCCAGGGCAGGACAAAGACTGATATGTTTGGGATATTTCTTCTCTGTGAAAGAAAGTGAGCTAAAGACTCTGGCTAAGTCTCTCGCAACCAGGACTAATGCCTGGCAGAGGGACTCCCAGGACCCCGACTTGTTAATTAGCATATTTGAGTAACTTTGGGTCTCACCCTAAGTTACTAGGGGAATCCAGACGTGGACCCCTTGCTCACTATTCTTAGAAAGGCACAGCTCCTCCCTACTGATGAGGTCCAACCAGAGCAAAACACGTGTCTGGGGATGCTGTTGGTACTCTTGTTCAGAGGAGAATTGCCTAGCATTTCGGTACTGGACTGCCCCAGGGCAGGACAAAGACTGATATGTTTGGGATATTTCTTCTCTGTGAAAGAAAGTGAGCTAAAGACTCTGGCTAAGTCTCTCGCAACCAAGACTAATGTCTGGCAGAGGGACTCCCAGGACCCCCCTTGTTAATTTGCATATTTGAGTAACTTTGGGTCTCACCCTAAGTTACTAGGGGAATCCAGACGTGGACCCCTTGCTCACTATTCTTAGAAAGGCACAGCTCCTCCCTACTGATGAGGTCCAACCAGAGCAAAACACGTGTCTGGGGATGCTGTTGGTACTCTTGTTCAGAGGAGAATTGCCTAGCATTTCGGTGCTGGACTGCCCCAGGGCAGGACAAAGACTGATATGTTTGGGATATTTCTTCTCTGTGAAAGATAGTGAGCTAAAGACTCTGGGTAAGTCTCTCGCAACCAAGACTAATGTCTGGCAGAGGGACTCCCAGGACCCCCCTTGTTAATTTGCATATTTGAGTAACTTTGGGTCTCACCCTAAGTTACTAGGGGAATCCAGACGTGGACACCTTGCTCACTATTCTTAGAGAGGCACAGCTCCTCCCTACTGATGAGGTCCAACCAGAGCAAAACACGTGTCTGGGGATGCTGTTGGTACTCTTGTTCAGAGGAGAATTGCCTAGCATTTCGGTGCTAGACTGCCCCAGGGCAGGACAAAGACTGATATGTTTGGGATGTTTCTTCTCTGTGAAAGATAGTGAGCTAAAGACTCTGGGTAAGTCTCTCGCAACCAAGACTAATGTCTGGCAGAGGGACTCCCAGGACCCCCCTTGTTAATTTGCATATTTGAGTAACTTTGGGTCTCACCCTAAGTTACTAGGGGAATCCAGACGTGGACCCCTTGCTCACTATTCTTAGAGAGGCACAGCTCCTCCCTACTGATGAGGTCCAACCAGAGCAAAACACGTGTCTGGGGATGCTGTTGGTACTCTTGTTCAGAGGAGAATTGCCTAGCATTTCGGTGCTAGACTGCCCCAGGGCAGGACAAAGACTGATATGTTTGGGATATTTCTTCTCTGTGAAAGATAGTGAGCTAAAGACTCTGGGTAAGTCTCTCGCAACCAAGACTAATGTCTGGCAGAGGGACTCCCAGGACCCCCCTTGTTAATTTGCATATTTGAGTAACTTTGGGTCTCACCCTAAGTTACTAGGGGAATCCAGACGTGGACCCCTTGCTCACTATTCTTAGAGAGGCACAGCTCCTCCCTACTGATGAGGTCCAACCAGAGCAAAACACGTGTCTGGGGATGCTGTTGGTACTCTTGTTCAGAGGAGAATTGCCTAGCATTTCGGTGCTGGACTGCCCCAGGGCAGGACAAAGACTGATATGTTTGCGATATTTCTTCTCTGTGAAAGATCGTGAGCTAAAGACTCTGGGTAAGTCTCTCGCAACCAGGACTAATGTCTGGCAGAGGGACTCCCAGGACCCCCCCTTGTTAATTTGCATATTTGAGTAACTTTGGGTCTCACACTAAGTTACTAGGGGAATCCAGACATGGACCCCTTGCTCACTATTCTTAGAGAGGCACAGCTCCTCCCTACTGATGAGGTCCAACCAGACCGAAACTCGTGTCTGGGGATGCTGTTGGTACTCTTGTTCAGAGGAGAATTGCCTAGCATTTTGGTGCTGGACTGCCCCAGGGCAGGACAAAGACTGATATGTTTGGGATATTTCTTCTCTGGGAAAGATAGTGAGCTAAAGACTCTGGGTAAGTCTCTCGCAACCAAGACTAATGTCTGGCAGAGGGACTCCCAGGACCCCCCTTGTTAATTTGCATATTTGAGTAACTTTGGGTCTCACCCTAAGTTACTAGGGGAATCCAGACGTGGACCCCTTGCTCACTATTTTTAGAGAGGAACAGCTCCTCCCTACTGATGAGGTCCAACCAGACCGAAACACGTGTCTGGGAATGCTGTTGGTACTCTTGTTCAGAGGAGAATTGCCTAGCATTTTGGTGCTGGACTGCCCCAGGGCAGGACAAAGACTGATATGTTTGGGATATTTCTTCTCTGTGAAAGATAGTGAGCTAAAGACTCTGGGTAAGTCTCTCGCAACCAAGACTAATGTCTGGCAGAGGGACTCCCAGGACCCCCCTTGTTAATTTGCATATTTGAGTAACTTTGGGTCTCACCCTAAGTTACTAGGGGAATCCAGACGTGGACCCCTTGCTCACTATTCTTAGAGAGGCACAGCTCCTCTCTACTGATGAGGTCCAACCAGACCGAAACACGTGTCTTAGGATGCTGTTGGTACTCTTGTTCAGAGGAGAATTGCCTAGCATTTCGGTGCTGGACTGACCCAGGACAAGGACTGGTATGTTTGGGATATTTCTTCTCTGTGAAAGATAGTGAGCTAAAGACTCTGGGTAAGTCTCTCGCAACCAGGACTAATGTCTGGCACAGGGACTCCCAGGACCCCCCTTGTTAATTTGCATATTTGAGTAACTTTGGGTCTCACCCTAAGTTACTAGGGGAATCCAGACGTGGACCCCTTGCTCACTATTTTTAGAGAAGAACAGCTCCTCCCTACTGATGAGGTCCAACCAGACCGAAACACGTGTCTGGGAATGCTGTTGGTACTCTTGTTCAGAGGAGAATTGCCTAGCATTTCGGTGCTGGACTGCCCCAGGGCAGGACAAAGACTGGTATGTTTGGGATATTTCTTCTCTGTGAAAGATAGTGAGCTAAAGACTCTGGGTAAGTCTCTCGCAACCAGGACTAATGTCTGGCACAGGGACTCCCAGGACCCCCCTTGTTAATTTGCATATTTGAGTAACTTTGGGTCTCACCCTAAATTACTAGGGGAATCCAGACGTGAACCCCTTGCTCACTATTCTTAGAGAGGCACAGCTCCTCCCTACTGATGAGGTCCAACCAGAGCAAAACACGTGTCTGGGGATGCTGTTGGTACTCTTGTTCAGAGGAGAATTGCCTAGCATTTCGGTGCTGGACTGCCCCAGGGCAGGAAAAAGACTGATATGTTTGGGATATTTCTTCTCTGTGAAAGATAGTGAGCTAAAGACTCTGGGTAAGTCTCTCGCAACCAGGACTAATGTCTGGCAGAGGGATTCCCAGGACACCCCTTGTTAATTTGCATATTTGAGTAACTTTGGGTCTCACCCTAAGTTACTAGGGGAATCCAGACGTGGACCCCTTCCTCACTATTCTTAGAGAGGCACAGCTCCTCCCTACTGATGAGGTCCAACCAGACCGAAACACGTGTCTGGGGATGCTGTTGGTACTCTTGTTCAGAGGAGAATTGCCTAGCATTTTGGTGCTGGACTGCCCCAGGGCAGGACAAAGACTGATATGTTTGGGATATTTCTTCTCTGTGAAAGATAGTGAGCTAAAGACTCTGGGTAAGTCTCTTGCAACCAAGACTAATGTCTGGCAGAGGGACTCCCAGGACCCCCCTTGTTAATTTGCATATTTGAGTAACTTTGGGTCTCACCCTAAGTTACTAGGGGAATCCAGACGTGGACCCCTTGCTCACTATTTTTAGAGAGGAACAGCTCCTCCCTACTGATGAGGTCCAACCAGACCGAAACACGTGTCTGGGGATGCTGTTGGTACTCTTGTTCAGAGGAGAATTGCCTAGCATTTTGGTGCTGGACTTCCCCAAGGCAGGACAAAGACTGATATGTTTGGGATATTTCTTCTCTGTGAAAGATAGTGAGCTAAAGACTCTGGGTAAGTCTCTCGCAACCAGGACTAATGTCTGGCACAGGGACTCCCAGGACCCCCCTTGTTAATTTGCATATTTGAGTACCTTTGGGTCTCACCCTAAGTTACTAGGGGAATCCAGACATGGACCCCTTGCTCACTATTCTTAGAGAGGCACAGCTCCACCCTACTGATGAGGTCCAACCAGAGCAAAACACGTGTCTGGGGATGCTGTTGGTACTCTTGTTCAGAGGAGAATTGCCTAGCATTTCGGTACTGGACTGCCCCAGGGCAGGACAAAGACTGATATGTTTGGGATATTTCTTCTCTGTGAAAGATAGTGAGCTAAAGACTCTGGGTAAGTCTCTTGCAACCAAGACTAATGTCTGGCAGAGGGACTCCCAGGACCCCCCTTGTTAATTTGCATATTTGAGTAACTTTGGGTCTCACCCTAAGTTACTAGGGGAATCCAGACGTGGACCCCTTGCTCACTATTTTTAGAGAGGAACAGCTCCTCCCTACTGATGAGGTCCAACCAGACCGAAACACGTGTCTGGGGATGCTGTTGGTACTCTTGTTCAGAGGAGAATTGCCTAGCATTTTGGTGCTGGACTGCCCCAAGGCAGGACAAAGACTGATATGTTTGGGATATTTCTTCTCTGTGAAAGATAGTGAGCTAAAGACTCTGGGTAAGTCTCTCGCAACCAGGACTAATTTCTGGCACAGGGACTCCCAGGACCCCCCTTGTTAATTTGCATATTTGAGTACCTTTGGGTCTCACCCTAAGTTACTAGGGGAATCCAGACATGGACCCCTTGCTCACTATTCTTAGAGAGGCACAGCTCCACCCTACTGATGAGGTCCAACCAGAGCAAAACACGTGTCTGGGGATGCTGTTGGTACTCTTGTTCAGAGGAGAATTGCCTAGCATTTCGGTACTGGACTGCCCCAGGGCAGGACAAAGACTGATATGTTTGGGATATTTCTTCTCTGTGAAAGAAAGTGAGCTAAAGACTCTGGCTAAGTCTCTCGCAACCAGGACTAATGCCTGGCAGAGGGACTCCCAGGACCCCGACTTGTTAATTTGCATATTTGAGTAACTTTGGGTCTCAACATAAGTTACTAGGGGAATCCAGACGTGGACCCCTTGCTCACTATTCTTAGAGAGACACAGCTCCTCCCTACTGATGAGGTCCAACCAGACCGAAACACGTGTCTGGGGATGCTGTTGGTACTCTTGTTCAGAGGAGAATTGCCTAGCATTTCGGTGCTGGACTGCCCCAGGGCAGGACAAAGACTGATATGTTTGGGATATTTCTTCTCTGTGAAAGATAGTGAGCTAAAGACTCTGGGTAAGTCTCTCGCAACCAAGAATAATGTCTGGCAGAGGGACTCCCAGGGCCCCCCTTGTTAATTTGCATATTTGAGTAACTTTGGGTCTCACCCTAAGTTACTAGGGGAATCCAGACGTGGACCCCTTGCTCACTATTCTTAGAAAGGCACAGCTCCTCCCTACTGATGAGGTCCAACCAGAGCAAAACACGTGTCTGGGGATGCTGTTGGTACTCTTGTTCAGAGGAGAATTGCCTAGCATTTCGGTGCTGGACTGCCCCAGGGCAGGACAAAGACTGATATGTTTGGGATATTTCTTCTCTGTGAAAGATAGTGAGCTAAAGACTCTGGGTAAGTCTCTCGCAACCAAGACTAATGTCTGGCAGAGGGACTCCCACGAACCCCCTTGTTAATTTGCATATTTGAGTAACTTTGGGTCTCACCCTAAGTTACTAGGGGAATCCAGACGTGGACCCCTTGCTCACTATTCTTAAAGAGGCACAGCTCCTCCCTACTGATGAGGTCCAACCAGAGCAAAACACGTGTCTGGGGATGCTGTTGGTACTCTTGTTCAGAGGAGAATTGCCTAGCATTTCGGTGCTGGACTGCCCCAGGGCAGGACAAAGACTGATATGTTTGGGATATTTCTTCTCTGTGAAAGATAGTGAGCTAAAGACTCTGGGTAAGTCTCTCGCAAACAGGACTAATGTCTGGCAGAGGGACTCCCAGGACCCCCCCTTGTTAATTTGCATATTTGAGTAACTTTGGGTCTCACCCTAAGTTACTAGGGGAATCCAGACGTGGACCCCTTGCTCACTATTCTTAGAGAGGCACAGCTCCTCCCTACTGATGAGGTCCAACCAGACCGAAACACGTGTCTGGGGATGCTGTTGGTACTCTTGTTCAGAGGAGAATTGCCTAGCATTTTGGTGCTGGACTGCCCCAGGGCAGGACAAAGACTGATATGTTTGGGATATTTCTTCTCTGTGAAAGATAGTGAGCTAAAGACTCTGGGTAAGTCTCTCGCAACCAAGACTAATGTCTGGCAGAGGGACTCCCAGGACCCCACTTGTTAATTTGCATATTTGAGTAACTTTGGGTGTCACCCTAAGTTACTAGGGGAATCCAGACGTGGACCCCTTGCTCACTATTCTTAGAGAGGCACAGCTCCTCTCTACTGATGAGGTCCAACCAGACTGAAACACGTGTCTTAGGATGCTGTTGGTACTCTTGTTCAGAGGAGAATTGCCTAGCATTTCGGTGCTGGACTGACCCAGGGCAGGACAAGGACTGTTATGTTTGGGATATTTCTTCTCTGTGAAAGATAGTGAGCTAAAGACTCTGGGTAAGTCTCTCGCAACCAGGACTAATGTCTGGCACAGGGACTCCCAGGACCCCCCTTGTTAATTTGCATATTTGAGTAACTTTGGGTCTCACCCTAAGTTACTAGGGGAATCCAGACGTGGACCCCTTGCTCACTATTTTTAGAGAAGAACAGCTCCTCCCTACTGATGAGGTCCAACCAGACCGAAACACGTGTCTGGGAATGCTGTTGATACTCGTGTTCAGAGGAGAATTGCCTAGCATTTCGGTGCTGGACTGCCCCAGGGCAGGACAAAGACTGGTATGTTTGGGATATTTCTTCTCTGTGAAAGATAGTGAGCTAAAGACTCTGGGTAAGTCTCTCGCAACCAGGACTAATGTCTGGCACAGGGACTCCCAGGACCCCCCTTGTTAATTTGCATATTTGAGTAACTTTGGGTCTCACCCTAAATTACTAGGGGAATGCAGACGTGAACCCCTTGCTCACTATTCTTAGAGAGGCACAGCTCCTCCCTACTGATGAGGTCCAACCAGAGCAAAACACGTGTCTGGGGATGCTGTTGGTACTCTTGTTCAGAGGAGAATTGCCTAGAATTTCGGTGCTGGACTGCCCCAGGGCAGGACAAAGACTGATATGTTTGGGATATTTCTTCTCTGTGAAAGATAGTGAGCTAAAGACTCTGGGTAAGTCTCTCGCAACCAAGACTAATGTCTGGCAGAGGGACTCCCAGGACCCCCCTTGTTAATTTGCATATTTCAGTAACTTTGGGTCTCACCCTAAGTTACTAGGGGAATCCAGACGTGGACCCCTTGCTCACTATTCTTAGAGAGGCACAGCTCCTCCCTACTGATGAGGTCCAACCAGACCGAAACACGTGTCTGGGGATGCTGTTGGTACTCTTGTTCAGAGGAGAATTGCCTAGCATTTCGGTGCTGGACTGACCCAGGGCAGGACAAAGACTGGTATGTTTGGGATATTTCTTCTCTGTGAAAGATAGTGAGCTAAAGACTCTGGGTAAGTCTCTCACAACCAGGACTAATGTCTGGCACAGGGACTCCCAGGACCCCCCTTGTTAATTTGCATATTTGAGTAACTTTGGGTCTCACCCTAAGTTACTAGGGGAATCCAGACGTGGACCCCTTGCTCACTATTTTTAGAGAGGAACAGCTCCTCCCTACTGATGAGGTCCAACCAGACTGAAACACGTGTCTGGGAATGCTGTTGGTACTCTTGTTCAGAGGAGAATTGCCTAGCATTTCGGTGCTGGACTGCCCCAGGGCAGGACAAAGACTGATATGTTTGGGATATTTCTTCTCTGTGAAAGATAGTGAGCTAAAGACTCTGGGTAAGTCTCTCGCAACCAGGACTAATGTCTGGCAGAGGGACTCCCAGGACCCCCCTTGTAATTTGCATATTTGAGTAACTTTGGGTCTCACCCTAAGTTACTAGGGGAATCCAGACATGGACCCTTTGCTCACTATTCTTAGAGAGGCACAGCTACTCCCTACTGATGAGGTCTAACCAGACCGAAACACGTGTCTGGGGATGCTGTTGGTACTCTTGTTCAGAGGAGAATTGCCTAGCATTTTGGTGCTGGACTGCCCCAAGGCACGACAAAGACTGATATGTTTGGGATATTTCTTCTCTGTGAAAGATAGTGAGCTAAAGACTCTGGGTAAGTCTCTCGCAACCAGGACTAATGTCTGGCACAGGGACTCCCAGGACCCCCCTTGTTAATTTGCATATTTGAGTACCTATGGGTCTCACCCTAAGTTACTAGGGGAATCCAGACATGGACCCCTTGCTCACTATTCTTAGAGAGGCACAGCTCCTCCCTACTGATGAGGTCCAACCAGAGCAAAACACGTGTCTGGGGATGCTGTTGGTACTCTTGTTCAGAGGAGAATTGCCTAGCATTTCGGTGCTGGACTGCCCCAGGGCAGGACAAAGACTGATATGTTTGGGATATTTCTTCTCTGTGAAAGAAAGTGAGCTAAAGACTCTGGCTAAGTCTCTAGCAACCAGGACTAATGTCTGGCAGAGGGACTCCCAGGAGCCCCCCTTGTTAATTTGCATATTTGAGTAACTTTGGGTCTCACCCTAAGTTACTAGGGGAATCCAGACGTGGACCCCTTGCTCACTATTCTTAGAGAGGCACAGCTCCTCCCTACTGATGAGGTCCAACCAGACCGAAACACGTGTCTGGGGATGCTGTTGGTACTCTTGTTCAGAGGAGAATTGCCTAGCATTTCGGTGCTGGACTGCCCCAGGGCAGGACAAAGACTGATATGTTTGGGATATTTCTTCTCTGTGAAAGATAGTAAGCTAAAGACTCTGGGTAAGTCTCTCGCAACCAAGACTAATGTCTGGCAGAGGGACTCCCAGGACCCCCCTTGTTAATTTGCATATTTGAGTAACTTTGGGTCTCACCCTAAGTTACTAGGGTAATCCAGACGTGGACCCCTTGCTCACTATTCTTAGAGAGGCACAGCTCCTCCCTACTGATGAGGTCTAACCAGACCGAAACACGTGTCTGGGGATGCTGTTGGTACTCTTGTTCAGAGGAGAATTGCCTAGCATTTTGGTGCTGGACTGCCCCAAGGCAGGACAAAGACTGATATGTTTGGGATATTTCTTCTCTGTGAAAGATAGTGAGCTAAAGACTCTGGGTAAGTCTCTCGCAACCAGGACTAATGTCTGGCACAGGGACTCCCAGGACCCCCCTTGTTAATTTGCATATTTGAGTACCTTTGGGTCTCACCCTAAGTTACTAGGGGAATCCAGACATGGACCCCTTGCTCACTATTCTTAGAGAGGCACAGCTCCTCCCTACTGATGAGGTCCAACCAGAGCAAAACACGTGTCTGGGGATGCTGTTGGTACTCTTGTTCAGAGGAGAATTGCTTAGCATTTCGGTGCTGGACTGCCCCAGGGCAGGACAAAGACTGATATGTTTGGGATATTTCTTCTCTGTGAAAGATAGTGAGCTAAAGACTCTGGGTAAGTCTCTCGCAACCAGGACTAATGTCTGGCAGAGGGACTCCCAGGACACCCCTTGTTAATTTGCATATTTGAGTAACTTTGGGTCTCACCCTAAGTTACTAGGGGAATCCAGACGTGGACCCCTTGCTCACTATTCTTAGAGAGGCACAGCTCCTCCCTACTGATGAGGTCCAACCAGACAGAAACACGTGTCTGGGGATGCTGTTGGTACTCTTGTTCAGAGGAGAATCGCCTAGCATTTTGGTGCTGGACTGCCCCAGGGCAGGACAAAGACTGATATGTTTGGGATATTTCTTCTCTGTGAAAGATAGTGAGCTAAAGACTCTGGGTAAGTCTCTCGCAACCAAGACTAATGTCTGGCAGAGGGACTCCCAGGACCCCCCTTGTTAATTTGCATATTTCAGTAACTTTGGGTCTCACCCTAAGTTACTAGGGGAATCCAGACGTGGACCCCTTGCTCACTATTCTTAGAGAGGCACAGCTCCTCCCTACTGATGAGGTCCAACCAGACCGAAACACGTGTCTGGGGATGCTGTTGGTACTCTTGTTCAGAGGAGAATTGCCTAGCATTTCGGTGCTGGACTGACCCAGGGCAGGACAAAGACTGGTATGTTTGGGATATTTCTTCTCTGTGAAAGATAGTGAGCTAAAGACTCTGGGTAAGTCTCTCACAACCAGGACTAATGTCTGGCACAGGGACTCCCAGGACCCCCCTTGTTAATTTGCATATTTGAGTAACTTTGGGTCTCACCCTAAGTTACTAGGGGAATCCAGACGTGGACCCCTTGCTCACTATTTTTAGAGAGGAACAGCTCCTTCCTACTGATGAGGTCCAACCAGACTGAAACACGTGTCTGGGAATGCTGTTGGTACTCTTGTTCAGAGGAGAATTGCCTAGCATTTTGGTGCTGGACTGCCCCAGGGCAGGACAAAGACTTATATGTTTGGGATATTTCTTCTCTGTGAAAGATAGTGAGCTAAAGACTCTGGGTAAGTCTCTCGCAACCAGGACTAATGTCTGGCAGAGGGACTCCCAGGACCCCCCTTGTAATTTGCATATTTGAGTAACTTTGGGTCTCACCCTAAGTTACTAGGGGAATCCAGACATGGACCCTTTGCTCACTATTCTTAGAGAGGCACAGCTACTCCCTACTGATGAGGTCTAACCAGACCGAAACACGTGTCTGGGGATACTGTTGGTACTCTTGTTCAGAGGAGAATTGCCTAGCATTTTGGTGCTGGACTGCCCCAAGGCACGACAAAGACTGATATGTTTGGGATATTTCTTCTCTGTGAAAGATAGTGAGCTAAAGACTCTGGGTAAGTCTCTCGCAACCAGGACTAATGTCTGGCACAGGGACTCCCAGGACCCCCCTTGTTAATTTGCATATTTGAGTACCTATGGGTCTCACCCTAAGTTACTAGGGGAATCCAGACATGGACCCCTTGCTCACTATTCTTAGAGAGGCACAGCTCCTCCCTACTGATGAGGTCCAACCAGAGCAAAACACGTGTCTGGGGATGCTGTTGGTACTCTTGTTCAGAGGAGAATTGCCTAGCATTTCGGTGCTGGACTGCCCCAGGGCAGGACAAAGACTGATATGTTTGGGATATTTCTTCTCTGTGAAAGAAAGTGAGCTAAAGACTCTGGCTAAGTCTCTAGCAACCAGGACTAATGTCTGGCAGAGGGACTCCCAGGAGCCCCCCTTGTTAATTTGCATATTTGAGTAACTTTGGGTCTCACCCTAAGTTACTAGGGGAATCCAGACGTTGACCCCTTGCTCACTATTCTTAGAGAGGCACAGCTCCTCCCTACTGATGAGGTCCAACCAGACCGAAACACGTGTCTGGGGATGCTGTTGGTACTCTTGTTCAGAGGAGAATTGCCTAGCATTTCGGTGCTGGACTGCCCCAGGGCAGGACAAAGACTGATATGTTTGGGATATTTCTTCTCTGTGAAAGATAGTAAGCTAAAGACTCTGGGTAAGTCTCTCGCAACCAAGACTAATGTCTGGCAGAGGGACTCCCAGGACCCCCCTTGTTAATTTGCATATTTGAGTAACTTTGGGTCTCACCCTAAGTTACTAGGGTAATCCAGACGTGGACCCCTTGCTCACTATTCTTAGAGAGGCACAGCTCCTCCCTACTGATGAGGTCTAACCAGACCGAAACACGTGTCTGGGGATGCTGTTGGTACTCTTGTTCAGAGGAGAATTGCCTAGCATTTTGGTGCTGGACTGCCCCAAGGCAGGACAAAGACTGATATGTTTGGGATATTTCTTCTCTGTGAAAGATAGTGAGCTAAAGACTCTGGGTAAGTCTCTCGCAACCAGGACTAATGTCTGGCACAGGGACTCCCAGGACCCCCCTTGTTAATTTGCATATTTGAGTACCTTTGGGTCTCACCCTAAGTTACTAGGGGAATCCAGACATGGACCCCTTGCTCACTATTCTTAGAGAGGCACAGCTCCTCCCTACTGATGAGGTCCAACCAGAGCAAAACACGTGTCTGGGGATGCTGTTGGTACTCTTGTTCAGAGGAGAATTGCTTAGCATTTCGGTGCTGGACTGCCCCAGGGCAGGACAAAGACTGATATGTTTGGGATATTTCTTCTCTGTGAAAGAAAGTGAGCTAAAGACTCTGGCTAAGTCTCTAGCAACCAGGACTAATGTCTGGCAGAGGGACTCCCAGGAGCCCCCCTTGTTAATTTGCATATTTGAGTAACTTTGGGTCTCACCCTAAGTTACTAGGGGAATCCAGACGTGGACCCCTTGCTCACTATTCTTAGAGAGGCACAGCTCCTCCCTACTGATGAGGTCCAACCAGACCGAAACACGTGTCTGGGGATGCTGTTGGTACTCTTGTTCAGAGGAGAATCGCCTAGCATTTTGGTGCTGGACTGCCCCAGGGCAGGACAAAGACTGATATGTTTGGGATATTTCTTCTCTGTGAAAGATAGTGAGCTAAAGACTCTGGGTAAGTCTCTCGCAACCAAGACTAATGTCTGGCAGAGGGACTCCCAGGACCCCCCTTGTTAATTTGCATATTTCAGTAACTTTGGGTCTCACCCTAAGTTACTAGGGGAATCCAGACGTGGACCCCTTGCTCACTATTCTTAGAGAGGCACAGCTCCTCCCTACTGATGAGGTCCAACCAGACCGAAACACGTGTCTGGGGATGCTGTTGGTACTCTTGTTCAGAGGAGAATTGCCTAGCATTTCGGTGCTGGACTGACCCAGGGCAGGACAAAGACTGGTATGTTTGGGATATTTCTTCTCTGTGAAAGATAGTGAGCTAAAGACTCTGGGTAAGTCTCTCACAACCAGGACTAATGTCTGGCACAGGGACTCCCAGGACCCCCCTTGTTAATTTGCATATTTGAGTAACTTTGGGTCTCACCCTTAGTTACTAGGGGAATCCAGACGTGGACCCCTTGCTCACTATTTTTAGAGAGGAACAGCTCCTCCCTACTGATGAGGTCCAACCAGACCGAAACACGTGTCTGGGAATGCTGTTGGTACTCTTGTTCAGAGGAGAGTTGCCTAGCATTTCGGCGCTGGACTGCCCCAGGGCAGGACAAAGACTGATATGTTTGGGATATTTCTTCTCTGTGAAAGATAGTGAGCTAAAGACTCTGGGTAAGCCTCTCGCAACCAGGACTAATGTCTGGCAGAGGGACTCCCAGGACCCCCATTGTAATTTGCATATTTGAGTAACTTTGGGTCTCACCCTAAGTTACTAGGGGAATCCAGACATGGACCCCTTGCTCACTATTCTTAGAGAGGCACAGCTCCTCCCTACTGATGAGGTCTAACCAGACCGAAACACGTGTCTGGGGATGCTGTTGGTACTCTTGTTCAGAGGAGAATTGCCTAGCATTTTGGTGCTGGACTGCCCCAAGGCAGGACAAAGACTGATATGTTTGGGATATTTCTTCTCTGTGAAAGAAAGTGAGCTAAAGACTCTGGCTAAGTCTCTAGCAACCAGGACTAATGTCTGGCAGAGGGACTCCCAGGAGCCCCCCTTGTTAATTTGCATATTTGAGTAACTTTGGGTCTCACCCTAAGTTACTAGGGGAATCCAGACGTGGACCCCTTGCTCACTATTCTTAGAGAGGCACAGCTCCTCCCTACTGATGAGGTCCAACCAGACCGAAACACGTGTCTGGGGATGCTGTTGGTACTCTTGTTCAGAGGAGAATTGCCTAGCATTTCGGTGCTGGACTGCCCCAGGGCAGGACAAAGACTGATATGTTTGGGATATTTCTTCTCTGTGAAAGATAGTGAGCTAAAGACTCTGGGTAAGTCTCTCGCAACCAGGACTAATGTCTGGCACAGGGACTCCCAGGACCCCCCTTGTTAATTTGCATATTTGAGTACCTTTGGGTCTCACCCTAAGTTACTAGGGGAATCCAGACATGGACCCCTTGCTCACTATTCTTAGAGAGGCACAGCTCCTCCCTACTGATGAGGTCCAGCCAGAGCAAAACACGTGTCTGGGGATGCTGTTGGTACTCTTGTTCAGAGGAGAATTGCTTAGCATTTCGGTGCTGGACTGCCCCAGGGCAGGACAAAGACTGATATGTTTGGGATATTTCTTCTCTGTGAAAGATAGTGAGCTAAAGACTCTGGGTAAGTCTCTCGCAACCAGGACTAATGTCTGGCAGAGGGACTCCCAGGACACCCCTTGTTAATTTGCATATTTGAGTAACTTTGGGTCTCACCCTAAGTTACTAGGGGAATCCAGACGTGGACCCCTTGCTCACTATTCTTAGAGAGGCACAGCTCCTCCCTACTGATGAGGTCCAACCAGACAGAAACACGTGTCTGGGGATGCTGTTGGTACTCTTGTTCAGAGGAGAATCGCCTAGCATTTTGGTGCTGGACTGCCCCAGGGCAGGACAAAGACTGATATGTTTGGGATATTTCTTCTCTGTGAAAGATAGTGAGCTAAAGACTCTGGGTAAGTCTCTCGCAACCAAGACTAATGTCTGGCAGAGGGACTCCCAGGACCCCCCTTGTTAATTTGCATATTTCAGTAACTTTGGGTCTCACCCTAAGTTACTAGGGGAATCCAGACGTGGACCCCTTGCTCACTATTCTTAGAGAGGCACAGCTCCTCCCTACTGATGAGGTCCAACCAGACCGAAACACGTGTCTGGGGATGCTGTTGGTACTCTTGTTCAGAGGAGAATTGCCTAGCATTTCGGTGCTGGACTGACCCAGGGCAGGACAAAGACTGGTATGTTTGGGATATTTCTTCTCTGTGAAAGATAGTGAGCTAAAGACTCTGGGTAAGTCTCTCACAACCAGGACTAATGTCTGGCACAGGGACTCCCAGGACCCCCCTTGTTAATTTGCATATTTGAGTAACTTTGGGTCTCACCCTAAGTTACTAGGGGAATCCAGACGTGGACCCCTTGCTCACTATTTTTAGAGAGGAACAGCTCCTTCCTACTGATGAGGTCCAACCAGACTGAAACACGTGTCTGGGAATGCTGTTGGTACTCTTGTTCAGAGGAGAATTGCCTAGCATTTTGGTGCTGGACTGCCCCAGGGCAGGACAAAGACTTATATGTTTGGGATATTTCTTCTCTGTGAAAGATAGTGAGCTAAAGACTCTGGGTAAGTCTCTCGCAACCAGGACTAATGTCTGGCAGAGGGACTCCCAGGACCCCCCTTGTAATTTGCATATTTGAGTAACTTTGGGTCTCACCCTAAGTTACTAGGGGAATCCAGACATGGACCCTTTGCTCACTATTCTTAGAGAGGCACAGCTACTCCCTACTGATGAGGTCTAACCAGACCGAAACACGTGTCTGGGGATGCTGTTGGTACTCTTGTTCAGAGGAGAATTGCCTAGCATTTTGGTGCTGGACTGCCCCAAGGCACGACAAAGACTGATATGTTTGGGATATTTCTTCCTAGTGAAAGATAGTGAGCTAAAGACTCTGGGTAAGTCTCTCGCAACCAGGACTAATGTCTGGCACAGGGACTCCCAGGACCCCCCTTGTTAATTTGCATATTTGAGTACCTATGGGTCTCACCCTAAGTTACTAGGGGAATCCAGACATGGACCCCTTGCTCACTATTCTTAGAGAGGCACAGCTCCTCCCTACTGATGAGGTCCAACCAGAGCAAAACACGTGTCTGGGGATGCTGTTGGTACTCTTGTTCAGAGGAGAATTGCCTAGCATTTCGGTGCTGGACTGCCCCAGGGCAGGACAAAGACTGATATGTTTGGGATATTTCTTCTCTGTGAAAGAAAGTGAGCTAAAGACTCTGGCTAAGTCTCTAGCAACCAGGACTAATGTCTGGCAGAGGGACTCCCAGGAGCCCCCCTTTTTAATTTGCATATTTGAGTAACTTTGGGTCTCACCCTAAGTTACTAGGGGAATCCAGACGTGGACCCCTTGCTCACTATTCTTAGAGAGGCACAGCTCCTCCCTACTGATGAGGTCCAACCAGACCGAAACACGTGTCTGGGGATGCTGTTGGTACTCTTGTTCAGAGGAGAATTGCCTAGCATTTCGGTGCTGGACTGCCCCAGGGCAGGACAAAGACTGATATGTTTGGGATATTTCTTCTCTGTGAAAGATAGTAAGCTAAAGACTCTGGGTAAGTCTCTCGCAACCAAGACTAATGTCTGGCAGAGGGACTCCCAGGACCCCCCTTGTTAATTTGCATATTTGAGTAACTTTGGGTCTCACCCTAAGTTACTAGGGTAATCCAGACGTGGACCCCTTGCTCACTATTCTTAGAGAGGCACAGCTCCTCCCTACTGATGAGGTCTAACCAGACCGAAACACGTGTCTGGGGATGCTGTTGGTACTCTTGTTCAGAGGAGAATTGCCTAGCATTTCGGTGCTGGACTGACCCAGGGCAGGACAAAGACTGGTATGTTTGGGATATTTCTTCTCTGTGAAAGATAGTGAGCTAAAGACTCTGGGTAAGTCTCTCACAACCAGGACTAATGTCTGGCACAGGGACTCCCAGGACCCCCCTTGTTAATTTGCATATTTGAGTAACTTTGGGTCTCACCCTAAGTTACTAGGGGAATCCAGACGTGGACCCCTTGCTCACTATTTTTAGAGAGGAACAGCTCCTTCCTACTGATGAGGTCCAACCAGACTGAAACACGTGTCTGGGAATGCTGTTGGTACTCTTGTTCAGAGGAGAATTGCCTAGCATTTTGGTGCTGGACTGCCCCAGGGCAGGACAAAGACTTATATGTTTGGGATATTTCTTCTCTGTGAAAGATAGTGAGCTAAAGACTCTGGGTAAGTCTCTCGCAACCAGGACTAATGTCTGGCAGAGGGACTCCCAGGACCCCCCTTGTAATTTGCATATTTGAGTAACTTTGGGTCTCACCCTAAGTTACTAGGGGAATCCAGACATGGACCCTTTGCTCACTATTCTTAGAGAGGCACAGCTACTCCCTACTGATGAGGTCTAACCAGACCGAAACACGTGTCTGGGGATGCTGTTGGTACTCTTGTTCAGAGGAGAATTGCCTAGCATTTTGGTGCTGGACTGCCCCAAGGCACGACAAAGACTGATATGTTTGGGATATTTCTTCCTAGTGAAAGATAGTGAGCTAAAGACTCTGGGTAAGTCTCTCGCAACCAGGACTAATGTCTGGCACAGGGACTCCCAGGACCCCCCTTGTTAATTTGCATATTTGAGTACCTATGGGTCTCACCCTAAGTTACTAGGGGAATCCAGACATGGACCCCTTGCTCACTATTCTTAGAGAGGCACAGCTCCTCCCTACTGATGAGGTCCAACCAGAGCAAAACACGTGTCTGGGGATGCTGTTGGTACTCTTGTTCAGAGGAGAATTGCCTAGCATTTCGGTGCTGGACTGCCCCAGGGCAGGACAAAGACTGATATGTTTGGGATATTTCTTCTCTGTGAAAGAAAGTGAGCTAAAGACTCTGGCTAAGTCTCTAGCAACCAGGACTAATGTCTGGCAGAGGGACTCCCAGGAGCCCCCCTTGTTAATTTGCATATTTGAGTAACTTTGGGTCTCACCCTAAGTTACTAGGGGAATCCAGACGTGGACCCCTTGCTCACTATTCTTAGAGAGGCACAGCTCCTCCCTACTGATGAGGTCCAACCAGACCGAAACACGTGTCTGGGGATGCTGTTGGTACTCTTGTTCAGAGGAGAATTGCCTAGCATTTCGGTGCTGGACTGCCCCAGGGCAGGACAAAGACTGATATGTTTGGGATATTTCTTCTCTGTGAAAGATAGTAAGCTAAAGACTCTGGGTAAGTCTCTCGCAACCAAGACTAATGTCTGGCAGAGGGACTCCCAGGACCCCCCTTGTTAATTTGCATATTTGAGTAACTTTGGGTCTCACCCTAAGTTACTAGGGTAATCCAGACGTGGACCCCTTGCTCACTATTCTTAGAGAGGCACAGCTCCTCCCTACTGATGAGGTCTAACCAGACCGAAACACGTGTCTGGGGATGCTGTTGGTACTCTTGTTCAGAGGAGAATTGCCTAGCATTTTGGTGCTGGACTGCCCCAAGGCAGGACAAAGACTGATATGTTTGGGATATTTCTTCTCTGTGAAAGATAGTGAGCTAAAGACTCTGGGTAAGTCTCTCGCAACCAGGACTAATGTCTGGCACAGGGACTCCCAGGACCCCCCTTGTTAATTTGCATATTTGAGTACCTTTGGGTCTCACCCTAAGTTACTAGGGGAATCCAGACATGGACCCCTTGCTCACTATTCTTAGAGAGGCACAGCTCCTCCCTACTGATGAGGTCCAACCAGAGCAAAACACGTGTCTGGGGATGCTGTTGGTACTCTTGTTCAGAGGAGAATTGCTTAGCATTTCGGTGCTGGACTGCCCCAGGGCAGGACAAAGACTGATATGTTTGGGATATTTCTTCTCTGTGAAAGAAAGTGAGCTAAAGACTCTGGCTAAGTCTCTAGCAACCAGGACTAATGTCTGGCAGAGGGACTCCCAGGAGCCCCCCTTGTTAATTTGCATATTTGAGTAACTTTGGGTCTCACCCTAAGTTACTAGGGGAATCCAGACGTGGACCCCTTGCTCACTATTCTTAGAGAGGCACAGCTCCTCCCTACTGATGAGGTCCAACCAGACCGAAACACGTGTCTGGGGATGCTGTTGGTACTCTTGTTCAGAGGAGAATCGCCTAGCATTTTGGTGCTGGACTGCCCCAGGGCAGGACAAAGACTGATATGTTTGGGATATTTCTTCTCTGTGAAAGATAGTGAGCTAAAGACTCTGGGTAAGTCTCTCGCAACCAAGACTAATGTCTGGCAGAGGGACTCCCAGGACCCCCCTTGTTAATTTGCATATTTCAGTAACTTTGGGTCTCACCCTAAGTTACTAGGGGAATCCAGACGTGGACCCCTTGCTCACTATTCTTAGAGAGGCACAGCTCCTCCCTACTGATGAGGTCCAACCAGACCGAAACACGTGTCTGGGGATGCTGTTGGTACTCTTGTTCAGAGGAGAATTGCCTAGCATTTCGGTGCTGGACTGACCCAGGGCAGGACAAAGACTGGTATGTTTGGGATATTTCTTCTCTGTGAAAGATAGTGAGCTAAAGACTCTGGGTAAGTCTCTCACAACCAGGACTAATGTCTGGCACAGGGACTCCCAGGACCCCCCTTGTTAATTTGCATATTTGAGTAACTTTGGGTCTCACCCTTAGTTACTAGGGGAATCCAGACGTGGACCCCTTGCTCACTATTTTTAGAGAGGAACAGCTCCTCCCTACTGATGAGGTCTAACCAGACCGAAACACGTGTCTGGGGATGCTGTTGGTACTCTTGTTCAGAGGAGAATTGCCTAGCATTTTGGTGCTGGACTGCCCCAAGGCAGGACAAAGACTGATATGTTTGGGATATTTCTTCTCTGTGAAAGAAAGTGAGCTAAAGACTCTGGCTAAGTCTCTAGCAACCAGGACTAATGTCTGGCAGAGGGACTCCCAGGAGCCCCCCTTGTTAATTTGCATATTTGAGTAACTTTGGGTCTCACCCTAAGTTACTAGGGGAATCCAGACGTGGACCCCTTGCTCACTATTCTTAGAGAGGCACAGCTCCTCCCTACTGATGAGGTCCAACCAGACCGAAACACGTGTCTGGGGATGCTGTTGGTACTCTTGTTCAGAGGAGAATTGCCTAGCATTTCGGTGCTGGACTGCCCCAGGGCAGGACAAAGACTGATATGTTTGGGATATTTCTTCTCTGTGAAAGATAGTAAGCTAAAGACTCTGGGTAAGTCTCTCGCAACCAAGACTAATGTCTGGCAGAGGGACTCCCAGGACCCCCCTTGTTAATTTGCATATTTGAGTAACTTTGGGTCTCACCCTAAGTTACTAGGGTAATCCAGACGTGGACCCCTTGCTCACTATTCTTAGAGAGGCACAGCTCCTCCCTACTGATGAGGTCCAACCAGAGCAAAACACGTGTCTGGGGATGCTGTTGGTACTCTTGTTCAGAGGAGAATTGCCTAGCATTTTGGTGCTAGACTGCCCCAGGGCAGGACAAAGACTGATATGTTTGGGATATTTCTTCTCTGTGAAAGATAGTGAGCTAAAGACTCTGGGTAAGTCTCTCGCAACCAGGACTAATGTCTGGCAGAGGGACTCCCAGGACCCCCCTTGTTAATTTGCATATTTGAGTAACTTTGGGTTTCACCCTAAGTTACTAGGGGAATCCAGACGTGGACCCCTTGCTCACTATTCTTAGAGAGGCACAGCTCCTCCCTACTGATGAGGTCCAACCAGACCAAAACACGTCTCTAGGGATGCTGTTGGTACTCTTGTTCAGAGGAGAATTGCCTAGCATTTCGGTGCTGGACTGCCCCAGGGCAGGACAAAGACTGGTATGTTTGGGATATTTCTTCTCTGTGAAAGATAGTGAGCTAAAGACTCTGGGTAAGTCTCTCGCAACCAGGACTAATGTCTGGCACAGGGACTCCCAGGACCCCCCTTGTTAATTTGCATATTTGAGTAACTTTGGGTCTCACCCTAAATTACTAGGGGAATCCAGACGTGAACCCCTTGCTCACTATTCTTAGAGAGGCACAGCTCCTCCCTACTGATGAGGTCCAACCAGAGCAAAACACGTGTCTGGGGATGCTGTTGGTACTCTTGTTCAGAGGAGAATTGCCTAGCATTTCGGTGCTGGACTGCCCCAGGGCAGGAAAAAGACTGATATGTTTGGGATATTTCTTCTCTGTGAAAGATAGTGAGCTAAAGACTCTGGGTAAGTCTCTCGCAACCAGGACTAATGTCTGGCAGAGGGATTCCCAGGACACCCCTTGTTAATTTGCATATTTGAGTAACTTTGGGTCTCACCCTAAGTTACTAGGGGAATCCAGACGTGGACCCCTTGCTCACTATTCTTAGAGAGGCACAGCTCCACCCTACTGATGAGGTCCAACCAGAGCAAAACACGTGTCTGGGGATGCTGTTGGTACTCTTGTTCAGAGGAGAATTGCCTAGCATTTCGGTACTGGACTGCCCCAGGGCAGGACAAAGACTGATATGTTTGGGATATTTCTTCTCTGTGAAAGAAAGTGAGCTAAAGACTCTGGCTAAGTCTCTCGCAACCAGGACTAATGCCTGGCAGAGGGACTCCCAGGACCCCGACTTGTTAATTTGCATATTTGAGTAACTTTGGGTCTCACCCTAAGTTACTAGGGGAATCCAGACGTGGACCCCTTGCTCACTATTCTTAGAAAGGCACAGCTCCTCCCTACTGATGAGGTCCAACCAGAGCAAAACACGTGTCTGGGGATGCTGTTGGTACTCTTGTTCAGAGGAGAATTGCCTAGCATTTCGGTACTGGACTGCCCCAGGGCAGGACAAAGACTGATATGTTTGGGATATTTCTTCTCTGTGAAAGAAAGTGAGCTAAAGACTCTGGCTAAGTCTCTCGCAACCAAGACTAATGTCTGGCAGAGGGACTCCCAGGACCCCCCTTGTTAATTTGCATATTTGAGTAACTTTGGGTCTCACCCTAAGTTACTAGGGGAATCCAGACGTGGACCCCTTGCTCACTATTCTTAGAAAGGCACAGCTCCTCCCTACTGATGAGGTCCAACCAGAGCAAAACACGTGTCTGGGGATGCTGTTGGTACTCTTGTTCAGAGGAGAATTGCCTAGCATTTCGGTGCTGGACTGCCCCAGGGCAGGACAAAGACTGATATGTTTGGGATATTTCTTCTCTGTGAAAGATAGTGAGCTAAAGACTCTGGGTAAGTCTCTCGCAACCAAGACTAATGTCTGGCAGAGGGACTCCCAGGACCCCCCTTGTTAATTTGCATATTTGAGTAACTTTGGGTCTCACCCTAAGTTACTAGGGGAATCCAGACGTGGACACCTTGCTCACTATTCTTAGAGAGGCACAGCTCCTCCCTACTGATGAGGTCCAACCAGAGCAAAACACGTGTCTGGGGATGCTGTTGGTACTCTTGTTCAGAGGAGAATTGCCTAGCATTTCGGTGCTAGACTGCCCCAGGGCAGGACAAAGACTGATATGTTTGGGATATTTCTTCTCTGTGAAAGATAGTGAGCTAAAGACTCTGGGTAAGTCTCTCGCAACCAAGACTAATGTCTGGCAGAGGGACTCCCAGGACCCCCCTTGTTAATTTGCATATTTGAGTAACTTTGGGTCTCACCCTAAGTTACTAGGGGAATCCAGACGTGGACCCCTTGCTCACTATTCTTAGAGAGGCACAGCTCCTCCCTACTGATGAGGTCCAACCAGAGCAAAACACGTGTCTGGGGATGCTGTTGGTACTCTTGTTCAGAGGAGAATTGCCTAGCATTTCGGTGCTAGACTGCCCCAGGGCAGGACAAAGACTGATATGTTTGGGATATTTCTTCTCTGTGAAAGATAGTGAGCTAAAGACTCTGGGTAAGTCTCTCGCAACCAAGACTAATGTCTGGCAGAGGGACTCCCAGGACCCCCCTTGTTAATTTGCATATTTGAGTAACTTTGGGTCTCACCCTAAGTTACTAGGGGAATCCAGACGTGGACCCCTTGCTCACTATTCTTAGAGAGGCACAGCTCCTCCCTACTGATGAGGTCCAACCAGAGCAAAACACGTGTCTGGGGATGCTGTTGGTACTCTTGTTCAGAGGAGAATTGCCTAGCATTTCGGTGCTGGACTGCCCCAGGGCAGGACAAAGACTGATATGTTTGCGATATTTCTTCTCTGTGAAAGATCGTGAGCTAAAGACTCTGGGTAAGTCTCTCGCAACCAGGACTAATGTCTGGCAGAGGGACTCCCAGGACCCCCCCTTGTTAATTTGCATATTTGAGTAACTTTGGGTCTCACACTAAGTTACTAGGGGAATCCAGACATGGACCCCTTGCTCACTATTCTTAGAGAGGCACAGCTCCTCCCTACTGATGAGGTCCAACCAGACCGAAACTCGTGTCTGGGGATGCTGTTGGTACTCTTGTTCAGAGGAGAATTGCCTAGCATTTTGGTGCTGGACTGCCCCAGGGCAGGACAAAGACTGATATGTTTGGGATATTTCTTCTCTGGGAAAGATAGTGAGCTAAAGACTCTGGGTAAGTCTCTCGCAACCAAGACTAATGTCTGGCAGAGGGACTCCCAGGACCCCCCTTGTTAATTTGCATATTTGAGTAACTTTGGGTCTCACCCTAAGTTACTAGGGGAATCCAGACGTGGACCCCTTGCTCACTATTTTTAGAGAGGAACAGCTCCTCCCTACTGATGAGGTCCAACCAGACCGAAACACGTGTCTGGGAATGCTGTTGGTACTCTTGTTCAGAGGAGAATTGCCTAGCATTTTGGTGCTGGACTGCCCCAGGGCAGGACAAAGACTGATATGTTTGGGATATTTCTTCTCTGTGAAAGATAGTGAGCTAAAGACTCTGGGTAAGTCTCTCGCAACCAAGACTAATGTCTGGCAGAGGGACTCCCAGGACCCCCCTTGTTAATTTGCATATTTGAGTAACTTTGGGTCTCACCCTAAGTTACTAGGGGAATCCAGACGTGGACCCCTTGCTCACTATTCTTAGAGAGGCACAGCTCCTCTCTACTGATGAGGTCCAACCAGACCGAAACACGTGTCTTAGGATGCTGTTGGTACTCTTGTTCAGAGGAGAATTGCCTAGCATTTCGGTGCTGGACTGACCCAGGACAAGGACTGGTATGTTTGGGATATTTCTTCTCTGTGAAAGATAGTGAGCTAAAGACTCTGGGTAAGTCTCTCGCAACCAGGACTAATGTCTGGCACAGGGACTCCCAGGACCCCCCTTGTTAATTTGCATATTTGAGTAACTTTGGGTCTCACCCTAAGTTACTAGGGGAATCCAGACGTGGACCCCTTGCTCACTATTTTTAGAGAAGAACAGCTCCTCCCTACTGATGAGGTCCAACCAGACCGAAACACGTGTCTGGGAATGCTGTTGGTACTCTTGTTCAGAGGAGAATTGCCTAGCATTTCGGTGCTGGACTGCCCCAGGGCAGGACAAAGACTGGTATGTTTGGGATATTTCTTCTCTGTGAAAGATAGTGAGCTAAAGACTCTGGGTAAGTCTCTCGCAACCAGGACTAATGTCTGGCACAGGGACTCCCAGGACCCCCCTTGTTAATTTGCATATTTGAGTAACTTTGGGTCTCACCCTAAATTACTAGGGGAATCCAGACGTGAACCCCTTGCTCACTATTCTTAGAGAGGCACAGCTCCTCCCTACTGATGAGGTCCAACCAGAGCAAAACACGTGTCTGGGGATGCTGTTGGTACTCTTGTTCAGAGGAGAATTGCCTAGCATTTCGGTGCTGGACTGCCCCAGGGCAGGAAAAAGACTGATATGTTTGGGATATTTCTTCTCTGTGAAAGATAGTGAGCTAAAGACTCTGGGTAAGTCTCTCGCAACCAGGACTAATGTCTGGCAGAGGGATTCCCAGGACACCCCTTGTTAATTTGCATATTTGAGTAACTTTGGGTCTCACCCTAAGTTACTAGGGGAATCCAGACGTGGACCCCTTGCTCACTATTCTTAGAGAGGCACAGCTCCTCCCTACTGATGAGGTCCAACCAGACCGAAACACGTGTCTGGGGATGCTGTTGGTACTCTTGTTCAGAGGAGAATTGCCTAGCATTTTGGTGCTGGACTGCCCCAGGGCAGGACAAAGACTGATATGTTTGGGATATTTCTTCTCTGTGAAAGATAGTGAGCTAAAGACTCTGGGTAAGTCTCTTGCAACCAAGACTAATGTCTGGCAGAGGGACTCCCAGGACCCCCCTTGTTAATTTGCATATTTGAGTAACTTTGGGTCTCACCCTAAGTTACTAGGGGAATCCAGACGTGGACCCCTTGCTCACTATTTTTAGAGAGGAACAGCTCCTCCCTACTGATGAGGTCCAACCAGACCGAAACACGTGTCTGGGGATGCTGTTGGTACTCTTGTTCAGAGGAGAATTGCCTAGCATTTTGGTGCTGGACTGCCCCAAGGCAGGACAAAGACTGATATGTTTGGGATATTTCTTCTCTGTGAAAGATAGTGAGCTAAAGACTCTGGGTAAGTCTCTCGCAACCAGGACTAATGTCTGGCACAGGGACTCCCAGGACCCCCCTTGTTAATTTGCATATTTGAGTACCTTTGGGTCTCACCCTAAGTTACTAGGGGAATCCAGACATGGACCCCTTGCTCACTATTCTTAGAGAGGCACAGCTCCACCCTACTGATGAGGTCCAACCAGAGCAAAACACGTGTCTGGGGATGCTGTTGGTACTCTTGTTCAGAGGAGAATTGCCTAGCATTTCGGTACTGGACTGCCCCAGGGCAGGACAAAGACTGATATGTTTGGGATATTTCTTCTCTGTGAAAGATAGTGAGCTAAAGACTCTGGGTAAGTCTCTTGCAACCAAGACTAATGTCTGGCAGAGGGACTCCCAGGACCCCCCTTGTTAATTTGCATATTTGAGTAACTTTGGGTCTCACCCTAAGTTACTAGGGGAATCCAGACGTGGACCCCTTGCTCACTATTTTTAGAGAGGAACAGCTCCTCCCTACTGATGAGGTCCAACCAGACCGAAACACGTGTCTGGGGATGCTGTTGGTACTCTTGTTCAGAGGAGAATTGCCTAGCATTTTGGTGCTGGACTGCCCCAAGGCAGGACAAAGACTGATATGTTTGGGATATTTCTTCTCTGTGAAAGATAGTGAGCTAAAGACTCTGGGTAAGTCTCTCGCAACCAGGACTAATTTCTGGCACAGGGACTCCCAGGACCCCCCTTATTAATTTGCATATTTGAGTACCTTTGGGTCTCACCCTAAGTTACTAGGGGAATCCAGACATGGACCCCTTGCTCACTATTCTTAGAGAGGCACAGCTCCACCCTACTGATGAGGTCCAACCAGAGCAAAACACGTGTCTGGGGATGCTGTTGGTACTCTTGTTCAGAGGAGAATTGCCTAGCATTTCGGTACTGGACTGCCCCAGGGCAGGACAAAGACTGATATGTTTGGGATATTTCTTCTCTGTGAAAGAAAGTGAGCTAAAGACTCTGGCTAAGTCTCTCGCAACCAGGACTAATGCCTGGCAGAGGGACTCCCAGGACCCCGACTTGTTAATTTGCATATTTGAGTAACTTTGGGTCTCAACATAAGTTACTAGGGGAATCCAGACGTGGACCCCTTGCTCACTATTCTTAGAGAGACACAGCTCCTCCATACTGATGAGGTCCAACCAGACCGAAACACGTGTCTGGGGATGCTGTTGGTACTCTTGTTCAGAGGAGAATTGCCTAGCATTTCGGTGCTGGACTGCCCCAGGGCAGGACAAAGACTGATATGTTTGGGATATTTCTTCTCTGTGAAAGATAGTGAGCTAAAGACTCTGGGTAAGTCTCTCGCAACCAAGAATAATGTCTGGCAGAGGGACTCCCAGGACCCCCCTTGTTAATTTGCATATTTGAGTAACTTTGGGTCTCACCCTAAGTTACTAGGGGAATCCAGACGTGGACCCCTTGCTCACTATTCTTAGAAAGGCACAGCTCCTCCCTACTGATGAGGTCCAACCAGAGCAAAACACGTGTCTGGGGATGCTGTTGGTACTCTTGTTCAGAGGAGAATTGCCTAGCATTTCGGTGCTGGACTGCCCCAGGGCAGGACAAAGACTGATATGTTTGGGATATTTCTTCTCTGTGAAAGATAGTGAGCTAAAGACTCTGGGTAAGTCTCTCGCAACCAAGACTAATGTCTGGCAGAGGGACTCCCACGACCCCCCTTGTTAATTTGCATATTTGAGTAACTTTGGGTCTCACCCTAAGTTACTAGGGGAATCCAGACGTGGACCCCTTGCTCACTATTCTTAAAGAGGCACAGCTCCTCCCTACTGATGAGGTCCAACCAGAGCAAAACACGTGTCTGGGGATGCTGTTGGTACTCTTGTTCAGAGGAGAATTGCCTAGCATTTCGGTGCTGGACTGCCCCAGGGCAGGACAAAGACTGATATGTTTGGGATATTTCTTCTCTGTGAAAGATAGTGAGCTAAAGACTCTGGGTAAGTCTCTCGCAAACAGGACTAATGTCTGGCAGAGGGACTCCCAGGACCCCCCCTTGTTAATTTGCATATTTGAGTAACTTTGGGTCTCACCCTAAGTTACTAGGGGAATCCAGACGTGGACCCCTTGCTCACTATTCTTAGAGAGGCACAGCTCCTCCCTACTGATGAGGTCCAACCAGACCGAAACACGTGTCTGGGGATGCTGTTGGTACTCTTGTTCAGAGGAGAATTGCCTAGCATTTTGGTGCTGGACTGCCCCAGGGCAGGACAAAGACTGATATGTTTGGGATATTTCTTCTCTGTGAAAGATAGTGAGCTAAAGACTCTGGGTAAGTCTCTCGCAACCAAGACTAATGTCTGGCAGAGGGACTCCCAGGACCCCACTTGTTAATTTGCATATTTGAGTAACTTTGGGTCTCACCCTAAGTTACTAGGGGAATCCAGACGTGGACCCCTTGCTCACTATTCTTAGAGAGGCACAGCTCCTCCCTACTGATGAGGTCCAACCAGAGCAAAACACGTGTCTGGGGATGCTGTTGGTACTCTTGTTCAGAGGAGAATTGCCTAGCATTTCGGTGCTGGACTGCCCCAGGGCAGGACAAAGACTGATATGTTTGCGATATTTCTTCTCTGTGAAAGATCGTGAGCTAAAGACTCTGGGTAAGTCTCTCGCAACCAGGACTAATGTCTGGCAGAGGGACTCCCAGGACCCCCCCTTGTTAATTTGCATATTTGAGTAACTTTGGGTCTCACACTAAGTTACTAGGGGAATCCAGACATGGACCCCTTGCTCACTATTCTTAGAGAGGCACAGCTCCTCCCTACTGATGAGGTCCAACCAGACCGAAACACGTGTCTGGGGATGCTGTTGGTACTCTTGTTCAGAGGAGAATTGCCTAGCATTTTGGTGCTGGACTGCCCCAGGGCAGGACAAAGACTGATATGTTTGGGATATTTCTTCTCTGGGAAAGATAGTGAGCTAAAGACTCTGGGTAAGTCTCTCGCAACCAAGACTAATGTCTGGCAGAGGGACTCCCAGGACCCCCCTTGTTAATTTGCATATTTGAGTAACTTTGGGTCTCACCCTAAGTTACTAGGGGAATCCAGACGTGGACCCCTTGCTCACTATTTTTAGAGAGGAACAGCTCCTCCCTACTGATGAGGTCCAACCAGACCGAAACACGTGTCTGGGAATGCTGTTGGTACTCTTGTTCAGAGGAGAATTGCCTAGCATTTTGGTGCTGGACTGCCCCAGGGCAGGACAAAGACTGATATGTTTGGGATATTTCTTCTCTGTGAAAGATAGTGAGCTAAAGACTCTGGGTAAGTCTCTCGCAACCAAGACTAATGTCTGGCAGAGGGACTCCCAGGACCCCCCTTGTTAATTTGCATATTTGAGTAACTTTGGGTCTCACCCTAAGTTACTAGGGGAATCCAGACGTGGACCCCTTGCTCACTATTCTTAGAGAGGCACAGCTCCTCTCTACTGATGAGGTCCAACCAGACGGAAACACGTGTCTTAGGATGCTGTTGGTACTCTTGTTCAGAGGAGAATTGCCTAGCATTTCGGTGCTGGACTGACCCAGGACAAGGACTGGTATGTTTGGGATATTTCTTCTCTGTGAAAGATAGTGAGCTAAAGACTCTGGGTAAGTCTCTCGCAACCAGGACTAATGTCTGGCACAGGGACTCCCAGGACCCCCCTTGTTAATTTGCATATTTGAGTAACTTTGGGTCTCACCCTAAGTTACTAGGGGAATCCAGACGTGGACCCCTTGCTCACTATTTTTAGAGAAGAACAGCTCCTCCCTACTGATGAGGTCCAACCAGACCGAAACACGTGTCTGGGAATGCTGTTGGTACTCTTGTTCAGAGGAGAATTGCCTAGCATTTCGGTGCTGGACTGCCCCAGGGCAGGACAAAGACTGGTATGTTTGGGATATTTCTTCTCTGTGAAAGATAGTGAGCTAAAGACTCTGGGTAAGTCTCTCGCAACCAGGACTAATGTCTGGCACAGGGACTCCCAGGACCCCCCTTGTTAATTTGCATATTTGAGTAACTTTGGGTCTCACCCTAAATTACTAGGGGAATCCAGACGTGAACCCCTTGCTCACTATTCTTAGAGAGGCACAGCTCCTCCCTACTGATGAGGTCCAACCAGAGCAAAACACGTGTCTGGGGATGCTGTTGGTACTCTTGTTCAGAGGAGAATTGCCTAGCATTTCGGTGCTGGACTGCCCCAGGGCAGGAAAAAGACTGATATGTTTGGGATATTTCTTCTCTGTGAAAGATAGTGAGCTAAAGACTCTGGGTAAGTCTCTCGCAACCAGGACTAATGTCTGGCAGAGGGATTCCCAGGACACCCCTTGTTAATTTGCATATTTGAGTAACTTTGGGTCTCACCCTAAGTTACTAGGGGAATCCAGACGTGGACCCCTTGCTCACTATTCTTAGAGAGGCACAGCTCCACCCTACTGATGAGGTCCAACCAGAGCAAAACACGTGTCTGGGGATGCTGTTGGTACTCTTGTTCAGAGGAGAATTGCCTAGCATTTCGGTACTGGACTGCCCCAGGGCAGGACAAAGACTGATATGTTTGGGATATTTCTTCTCTGTGAAAGAAAGTGAGCTAAAGACTCTGGCTAAGTCTCTCGCAACCAGGACTAATGCCTGGCAGAGGGACTCCCAGGACCCCGACTTGTTAATTAGCATATTTGAGTAACTTTGGGTCTCACCCTAAGTTACTAGGGGAATCCAGACGTGGACCCCTTGCTCACTATTCTTAGAAAGGCACAGCTCCTCCCTACTGATGAGGTCCAACCAGAGCAAAACACGTGTCTGGGGATGCTGTTGGTACTCTTGTTCAGAGGAGAATTGCCTAGCATTTCGATACTGGACTGCCCCAGGGCAGGACAAAGACTGATATGTTTGGGATATTTCTTCTCTGTGAAAGAAAGTGAGCTAAAGACTCTGGCTAAGTCTCTCGCAACCAAGACTAATGTCTGGCAGAGGGACTCCCAGGACCCCCCTTGTTAATTTGCATATTTGAGTAACTTTGGGTCTCACCCTAAGTTACTAGGGGAATCCAGACGTGGACCCCTTGCTCACTATTCTTAGAAAGGCACAGCTCCTCCCTACTGATGAGGTCCAACCAGAGCAAAACACGTGTCTGGGGATGCTGTTGGTACTCTTGTTCAGAGGAGAATTGCCTAGCATTTCGGTGCTGGACTGCCCCAGGGCAGGACAAAGACTGATATGTTTGGGATATTTCTTCTCTGTGAAAGATAGTGAGCTAAAGACTCTGGGTAAGTCTCTCGCAACCAAGACTAATGTCTGGCAGAGGGACTCCCAGGACCCCCCTTGTTAATTTGCATATTTGAGTAACTTTGGGTCTCACCCTAAGTTATTAGGGGAATCCAGACGTGGACACCTTGCTCACTATTCTTAGAGAGGCACAGCTCCTCCCTACTGATGAGGTCCAACCAGAGCAAAACACGTGTCTGGGGATGCTGTTGGTACTCTTGTTCAGAGGAGAATTGCCTAGCATTTCGGTGCTAGACTGCCCCAGGGCAGGACAAAGACTGATATGTTTGGGATGTTTCTTCTCTGTGAAAGATAGTGAGCTAAAGACTCTGGGTAAGTCTCTCGCAACCAAGACTAATGTCTGGCAGAGGGACTCCCAGGACCCCCCTTGTTAATTTGCATATTTGAGTAACTTTGGGTCTCACCCTAAGTTACTAGGGGAATCCAGACGTGGACCCCTTGCTCACTATTCTTAGAGAGGCACAGCTCCTCCCTACTGATGAGGTCCAACCAGAGCAAAACACGTGTCTGGGGATGCTGTTGGTACTCTTGTTCAGAGGAGAATTGCCTAGCATTTCGGTGCTAGACTGCCCCAGGGCAGGACAAAGACTGATATGTTTGGGATATTTCTTCTCTGTGAAAGATAGTGAGCTAAAGACTCTGGGTAAGTCTCTCGCAACCAAGACTAATGTCTGGCAGAGGGACTCCCAGGACCCCCCTTGTTAATTTGCATATTTGAGTAACTTTGGGTCTCACCCTAAGTTACTAGGGGAATCCAGACGTGGACCCCTTGCTCACTATTCTTAGAGAGGCACAGCTCCTCCCTACTGATGAGGTCCAACCAGAGCAAAACACGTGTCTGGGGATGCTGTTGGTACTCTTGTTCAGAGGAGAATTGCCTAACATTTCGGTGCTGGACTGCCCCAGGGCAGGACAAAGACTGATATGTTTGCGATATTTCTTCTCTGTGAAAGATCGTGAGCTAAAGACTCTGGGTAAGTCTCTCGCAACCAGGACTAATGTCTGGCAGAGGGACTCCCAGGACCCCCCCTTGTTAATTTGCATATTTGAGTAACTTTGGGTCTCACACTAAGTTACTAGGGGAATCCAGACATGGACCCCTTGCTCACTATTCTTAGAGAGGCACAGCTCCTCCCTACTGATGAGGTCCAACCAGACCGAAACTCGTGTCTGGGGATGCTGTTGGTACTCTTGTTCAGAGGAGAATTGCCTAGCATTTTGGTGCTGGACTGCCCCAGGGCAGGACAAAGACTGATATGTTTGGGATATTTCTTCTCTGGGAAAGATAGTGAGCTAAAGACTCTGGGTAAGTCTCTCGCAACCAAGACTAATGTCTGGCAGAGGGACTCCCAGGACCCCCCTTGTTAATTTGCATATTTGAGTAACTTTGGGTCTCACCCTAAGTTACTAGGGGAATCCAGACGTGGACCCCTTGCTCACTATTTTTAGAGAGGAACAGCTCCTCCCTACTGATGAGGTCCAACCAGACCGAAACACGTGTCTGGGAATGCTGTTGGTACTCTTGTTCAGAGGAGAATTGCCTAGCATTTTGGTGCTGGACTGCCCCAGGGCAGGACAAAGACTGATATGTTTGGGATATTTCTTCTCTGTGAAAGATAGTGAGCTAAAGACTCTGGGTAAGTCTCTCGCAACCAAGACTAATGTCTGGCAGAGGGACTCCCAGGACCCCCCTTGTTAATTTGCATATTTGAGTAACTTTGGGTCTCACCCTAAGTTACTAGGGGAATCCAGACGTGGACCCCTTGCTCACTATTCTTAGAGAGGCACAGCTCCTCTCTACTGATGAGGTCCAACCAGACCGAAACACGTGTCTTAGGATGCTGTTGGTACTCTTGTTCAGAGGAGAATTGCCTAGCATTTCGGTGCTGGACTGACCCAGGACAAGGACTGGTATGTTTGGGATATTTCTTCTCTGTGAAAGATAGTGAGCTAAAGACTCTGGGTAAGTCTCTCGCAACCAGGACTAATGTCTGGCACAGGGACTCCCAGGACCCCCCTTGTTAATTTGCATATTTGAGTAACTTTGGGTCTCACCCTAAGTTACTAGGGGAATCCAGACGTGGACCCCTTGCTCACTATTTTTAGAGAAGAACAGCTCCTCCCTACTGATGAGGTCCAACCAGACCGAAACACGTGTCTGGGAATGCTGTTGGTACTCTTGTTCAGAGGAGAATTGCCTAGCATTTCGGTGCTGGACTGCCCCAGGGCAGGACAAAGACTGGTATGTTTGGGATATTTCTTCTCTGTGAAAGATAGTGAGCTAAAGACTCTGGGTAAGTCTCTCGCAACCAGGACTAATGTCTGGCACAGGGACTCCCAGGACCCCCCTTGTTAATTTGCATATTTGAGTAACTTTGGGTCTCACCCTAAATTACTAGGGGAATCCAGACGTGAACCCCTTGCTCACTATTCTTAGAGAGGCACAGCTCCTCCCTACTGATGAGGTCCAACCAGAGCAAAACACGTGTCTGGGGATGCTGTTGGTACTCTTGTTCAGAGGAGAATTGCCTAGCATTTCGGTGCTGGACTGCCCCAGGGCAGGAAAAAGACTGATATGTTTGGGATATTTCTTCTCTGTGAAAGATAGTGAGCTAAAGACTCTGGGTAAGTCTCTCGCAACCAGGACTAATGTCTGGCAGAGGGATTCCCAGGACACCCCTTGTTAATTTGCATATTTGAGTAACTTTGGGTCTCACCCTAAGTTACTAGGGGAATCCAGACGTGGACCCCTTGCTCACTATTCTTAGAGAGGCACAGCTCCTCCCTACTGATGAGGTCCAACCAGACCGAAACACGTGTCTGGGGATGCTGTTGGTACTCTTGTTCAGAGGAGAATTGCCTAGCATTTTGGTGCTGGACTGCCCCAGGGCAGGACAAAGACTGATATGTTTGGGATATTTCTTCTCTGTGAAAGATAGTGAGCTAAAGACTCTGGGTAAGTCTCTTGCAACCAAGACTAATGTCTGGCAGAGGGACTCCCAGGACCCCCCTTGTTAATTTGCATATTTGAGTAACTTTGGGTCTCACCCTAAGTTACTAGGGGAATCCAGACGTGGACCCCTTGCTCACTATTTTTAGAGAGGAACAGCTCCTCCCTACTGATGAGGTCCAACCAGACCGAAACACGTGTCTGGGAATGCTGTTGGTACTCTTGTTCAGAGGAGAATTGCCTAGCATTTTGGTGCTGGACTGCCCCAAGGCAGGACAAAGACTGATATGTTTGGGATATTTCTTCTCTGTGAAAGATAGTGAGCTAAAGACTCTGGGTAAGTCTCTCGCAACCAGGACTAATGTCTGGCACAGGGACTCCCAGGACCCCCCTTGTTAATTTGCATATTTGAGTACCTTTGGGTCTCACCCTAAGTTACTAGGGGAATCCAGACATGGACCCCTTGCTCACTATTCTTAGAGAGGCACAGCTCCACCCTACTGATGAGGTCCAACCAGAGCAAAACACGTGTCTGGGGATGCTGTTGGTACTCTTGTTCAGAGGAGAATTGCCTAGCATTTCGGTACTGGACTGCCCCAGGGCAGGACAAAGACTGATATGTTTGGGATATTTCTTCTCTGTGAAAGATAGTGAGCTAAAGACTCTGGGTAAGTCTCTTGCAACCAAGACTAATGTCTGGCAGAGGGACTCCCAGGACCCCCCTTGTTAATTTGCATATTTGAGTAACTTTGGGTCTCACCCTAAGTTACTAGGGGAATCCAGACGTGGACCCCTTGCTCACTATTTTTAGAGAGGAACAGCTCCTCCCTACTGATGAGGTCCAACCAGACCGAAACACGTGTCTGGGGATGCTGTTGGTACTCTTGTTCAGAGGAGAATTGCCTAGCATTTTGGTGCTGGACTGCCCCAAGGCAGGACAAAGACTGATATGTTTGGGATATTTCTTCTCTGTGAAAGATAGTGAGCTAAAGACTCTGGGTAAGTCTCTCGCAACCAGGACTAATTTCTGGCACAGGGACTCCCAGGACCCCCCTTGTTAATTTGCATATTTGAGTACCTTTGGGTCTCACCCTAAGTTACTAGGGGAATCCAGACATGGACCCCTTGCTCACTATTCTTAGAGAGGCACAGCTCCACCCTACTGATGAGGTCCAACCAGAGCAAAACACGTGTCTGGGGATGCTGTTGGTACTCTTGTTCAGAGGAGAATTGCCTAGCATTTCGGTACTGGACTGCCCCAGGGCAGGACAAAGACTGATATGTTTGGGATATTTCTTCTCTGTGAAAGAAAGTGAGCTAAAGACTCTGGCTAAGTCTCTCGCAACCAGGACTAATGCCTGGCAGAGGGACTCCCAGGACCCCGACTTGTTAATTTGCATATTTGAGTAACTTTGGGTCTCAACATAAGTTACTAGGGGAATCCAGACGTGGACCCCTTGCTCACTATTCTTAGAGAGACACAGCTCCTCCCTACTGATGAGGTCCAACCAGACCGAAACACGTGTCTGGGGATGCTGTTGGTACTCTTGTTCAGAGGAGAATTGCCTAGCATTTCGGTGCTGGACTGCCCCAGGGCAGGACAAAGACTGATATGTTTGGGATATTTCTTCTCTGTGAAAGATAGTGAGCTAAAGACTCTGGGTAAGTCTCTCGCAACCAAGAATAATGTCTGGCAGAGGGACTCCCAGGACCCCCCTTGTTAATTTGCATATTTGAGTAACTTTGGGTCTCACCCTAAGTTACTAGGGGAATCCAGACGTGGACCCCTTGCTCACTATTCTTAGAAAGGCACAGCTCCTCCCTACTGATGAGGTCCAACCAGAGCAAAACACGTGTCTGGGGATGCTGTTGGTACTCTTGTTCAGAGGAGAATTGCCTAGCATTTCGGTGCTGGACTGCCCCAGGGCAGGACAAAGACTGATATGTTTGGGATATTTCTTCTCTGTGAAAGATAGTGAGCTAAAGACTCTGGGTAAGTCTCTCGCAACCAAGACTAATGTCTGGCAGAGGGACTCCCACGAACCCCCTTGTTAATTTGCATATTTGAGTAACTTTGGGTCTCACCCTAAGTTACTAGGGGAATCCAGACGTGGACCCCTTGCTCACTATTCTTAAAGAGGCACAGCTCCTCCCTACTGATGAGGTCCAACCAGAGCAAAACACGTGTCTGGGGATGCTGTTGGTACTCTTGTTCAGAGGAGAATTGCCTAGCATTTCGGTGCTGGACTGCCCCAGGGCAGGACAAAGACTGATATGTTTGGGATATTTCTTCTCTGTGAAAGATAGTGAGCTAAAGACTCTGGGTAAGTCTCTCGCAAACAGGACTAATGTCTGGCAGAGGGACTCCCAGGACCCCCCCTTGTTAATTTGCATATTTGAGTAACTTTGGGTCTCACCCTAAGTTACTAGGGGAATCCAGACGTGGACCCCTTGCTCACTATTCTTAGAGAGGCACAGCTCCTCCCTACTGATGAGGTCCAACCAGACAGAAACACGTGTCTGGGGATGCTGTTGGTACTCTTGTTCAGAGGAGAATCGCCTAGCATTTTGGTGCTGGACTGCCCCAGGGCAGGACAAAGACTGATATGTTTGGGATATTTCTTCTCTGTGAAAGATAGTGAGCTAAAGACTCTGGGTAAGTCTCTCGCAACCAAGACTAATGTCTGGCAGAGGGACTCCCAGGACCCCCCTTGTTAATTTGCATATTTCAGTAACTTTGGGTCTCACCCTAAGTTACTAGGGGAATCCAGACGTGGACCCCTTGCTCACTATTCTTAGAGAGGCACAGCTCCTCCCTACTGATGAGGTCCAACCAGACCGAAACACGTGTCTGGGGATGCTGTTGGTACTCTTGTTCAGAGGAGAATTGCCTAGCATTTCGGTGCTGGACTGACCCAGGGCAGGACAAAGACTGGTATGTTTGGGATATTTCTTCTCTGTGAAAGATAGTGAGCTAAAGACTCTGGGTAAGTCTCTCACAACCAGGACTAATGTCTGGCACAGGGACTCCCAGGACCCCCCTTGTTAATTTGCATATTTGAGTAACTTTGGGTCTCACCCTAAGTTACTAGGGGAATCCAGACGTGGACCCCTTGCTCACTATTTTTAGAGAGGAACAGCTCCTCCCTACTGATGAGGTCCAACCAGACTGAAACACGTGTCTGGGAATGCTGTTGGTACTCTTGTTCAGAGGAGAATTGCCTAGCATTTCGGTGCTGGACTGCCCCAGGGCAGGACAAAGACTGATATGTTTGGGATATTTCTTCTCTGTGAAAGATAGTGAGCTAAAGACTCTGGGTAAGTCTCTCGCAACCAGGACTAATGTCTGGCAGAGGGACTCCCAGGACCCCCCTTGTAATTTGCATATTTGAGTAACTTTGGGTCTCACCCTAAGTTACTAGGGGAATCCAGACATGGACCCTTTGCTCACTATTCTTAGAGAGGCACAGCTACTCCCTACTGATGAGGTCTAACCAGACCGAAACACGTGTCTGGGGATGCTGTTGGTACTCTTGTTCAGAGGAGAATTGCCTAGCATTTTGGTGCTGGACTGCCCCAAGGCACGACAAAGACTGATATGTTTGGGATATTTCTTCTCTGTGAAAGATAGTGAGCTAAAGACTCTGGGTAAGTCTCTCGCAACCAGGACTAATGTCTGGCACAGGGACTCCCAGGACCCCCCTTGTTAATTTGCATATTTGAGTACCTATGGGTCTCACCCTAAGTTACTAGGGGAATCCAGACATGGACCCCTTGCTCACTATTCTTAGAGAGGCACAGCTCCTCCCTACTGATGAGGTCCAACCAGAGCAAAACACGTGTCTGGGGATGCTGTTGGTACTCTTGTTCAGAGGAGAATTGCCTAGCATTTCGGTGCTGGACTGCCCCAGGGCAGGACAAAGACTGATATGTTTGGGATATTTCTTCTCTGTGAAAGAAAGTGAGCTAAAGACTCTGGCTAAGTCTCTAGCAACCAGGACTAATGTCTGGCAGAGGGACTCCCAGGAGCCCCCCTTGTTAATTTGCATATTTGAGTAACTTTGGGTCTCACCCTAAGTTACTAGGGGAATCCAGACGTGGACCCCTTGCTCACTATTCTTAGAGAGGCACAGCTCCTCCCTACTGATGAGGTCCAACCAGACCGAAACACGTGTCTGGGGATGCTGTTGGTACTCTTGTTCAGAGGAGAATTGCCTAGCATTTCGGTGCTGGACTGCCCCAGGGCAGGACAAAGACTGATATGTTTGGGATATTTCTTCTCTGTGAAAGATAGTAAGCTAAAGACTCTGGGTAAGTCTCTCGCAACCAAGACTAATGTCTGGCAGAGGGACTCCCAGGACCCCCCTTGTTAATTTGCATATTTGAGTAACTTTGGGTCTCACCCTAAGTTACTAGGGTAATCCAGACGTGGACCCCTTGCTCACTATTCTTAGAGAGGCACAGCTCCTCCCTACTGATGAGGTCTAACCAGACCGAAACACGTGTCTGGGGATGCTGTTGGTACTCTTGTTCAGAGGAGAATTGCCTAGCATTTTGGTGCTGGACTGCCCCAAGGCAGGACAAAGACTGATATGTTTGGGATATTTCTTCTCTGTGAAAGATAGTGAGCTAAAGACTCTGGGTAAGTCTCTCGCAACCAGGACTAATGTCTGGCACAGGGACTCCCAGGACCCCCCTTGTTAATTTGCATATTTGAGTACCTTTGGGTCTCACCCTAAGTTACTAGGGGAATCCAGACATGGACCCCTTGCTCACTATTCTTAGAGAGGCACAGCTCCTCCCTACTGATGAGGTCCAACCAGAGCAAAACACGTGTCTGGGGATGCTGTTGGTACTCTTGTTCAGAGGAGAATTGCTTAGCATTTCGGTGCTGGACTGCCCCAGGGCAGGACAAAGACTGATATGTTTGGGATATTTCTTCTCTGTGAAAGATAGTGAGCTAAAGACTCTGGGTAAGTCTCTCGCAACCAGGACTAATGTCTGGCAGAGGGACTCCCAGGACACCCCTTGTTAATTTGCATATTTGAGTAACTTTGGGTCTCACCCTAAGTTACTAGGGGAATCCAGACGTGGACCCCTTGCTCACTATTCTTAGAGAGGCACAGCTCCTCCCTACTGATGAGGTCCAACCAGACAGAAACACGTGTCTGGGGATGCTGTTGGTACTCTTGTTCAGAGGAGAATCGCCTAGCATTTTGGTGCTGGACTGCCCCAGGGCAGGACAAAGACTGATATGTTTGGGATATTTCTTCTCTGTGAAAGATAGTGAGCTAAAGACTCTGGGTAAGTCTCTCGCAACCAAGACTAATGTCTGGCAGAGGGACTCCCAGGACCCCCCTTGTTAATTTGCATATTTCAGTAACTTTGGGTCTCACCCTAAGTTACTAGGGGAATCCAGACGTGGACCCCTTGCTCACTATTCTTAGAGAGGCACAGCTCCTCCCTACTGATGAGGTCCAACCAGACCGAAACACGTGTCTGGGGATGCTGTTGGTACTCTTGTTCAGAGGAGAATTGCCTAGCATTTCGGTGCTGGACTGACCCAGGGCAGGACAAAGACTGGTATGTTTGGGATATTTCTTCTCTGTGAAAGATAGTGAGCTAAAGACTCTGGGTAAGTCTCTCACAACCAGGACTAATGTCTGGCACAGGGACTCCCAGGACCCCCCTTGTTAATTTGCATATTTGAGTAACTTTGGGTCTCACCCTAAGTTACTAGGGGAATCCAGACGTGGACCCCTTGCTCACTATTTTTAGAGAGGAACAGCTCCTCCCTACTGATGAGGTCCAACCAGACTGAAACACGTGTCTGGGAATGCTGTTGGTACTCTTGTTCAGAGGAGAATTGCCTAGCATTTCGGTGCTGGACTGCCCCAGGGCAGGACAAAGACTGATATGTTTGGGATATTTCTTCTCTGTGAAAGATAGTGAGCTAAAGACTCTGGGTAAGTCTCTCGCAACCAGGACTAATGTCTGGCAGAGGGACTCCCAGGACCCCCCTTGTAATTTGCATATTTGAGTAACTTTGGGTCTCACCCTAAGTTACTAGGGGAATCCAGACATGGACCCTTTGCTCACTATTCTTAGAGAGGCACAGCTACTCCCTACTGATGAGGTCTAACCAGACCGAAACACGTGTCTGGGGATGCTGTTGGTACTCTTGTTCAGAGGAGAATTGCCTAGCATTTTGGTGCTGGACTGCCCCAAGGCACGACAAAGACTGATATGTTTGGGATATTTCTTCTCTGTGAAAGATAGTGAGCTAAAGACTCTGGGTAAGTCTCTCGCAACCAGGACTAATGTCTGGCACAGGGACTCCCAGGACCCCCCTTGTTAATTTGCATATTTGAGTACCTATGGGTCTCACCCTAAGTTACATGGGGAATCCAGACATGGACCCCTTGCTCACTATTCTTAGAGAGGCACAGCTCCTCCCTACTGATGAGGTCCAACCAGAGCAAAACACGTGTCTGGGGATGCTGTTGGTACTCTTGTTCAGAGGAGAATTGCCTAGCATTTCGGTGCTGGACTGCCCCAGGGCAGGACAAAGACTGATATGTTTGGGATATTTCTTCTCTGTGAAAGAAAGTGAGCTAAAGACTCTGGCTAAGTCTCTAGCAACCAGGACTAATGTCTGGCAGAGGGACTCCCAGGAGCCCCCCTTGTTAATTTGCATATTTGAGTAACTTTGGGTCTCACCCTAAGTTACTAGGGGAATCCAGACGTGGACCCCTTGCTCACTATTCTTAGAGAGGCACAGCTCCTCCCTACTGATGAGGTCCAACCAGACCGAAACACGTGTCTGGGGATGCTGTTGGTACTCTTGTTCAGAGGAGAATTGCCTAGCATTTCGGTGCTGGACTGCCCCAGGGCAGGACAAAGACTGATATGTTTGGGATATTTCTTCTCTGTGAAAGATAGTAAGCTAAAGACTCTGGGTAAGTCTCTCGCAACCAAGACTAATGTCTGGCAGAGGGACTCCCAGGACCCCCCTTGTTAATTTGCATATTTGAGTAACTTTGGGTCTCACCCTAAGTTACTAGGGTAATCCAGACGTGGACCCCTTGCTCACTATTCTTAGAGAGGCACAGCTCCTCCCTACTGATGAGGTCTAACCAGACCGAAACACGTGTCTGGGGATGCTGTTGGTACTCTTGTTCAGAGGAGAATTGCCTAGCATTTTGGTGCTGGACTGCCCCAAGGCAGGACAAAGACTGATATGTTTGGGATATTTCTTCTCTGTGAAAGATAGTGAGCTAAAGACTCTGGGTAAGTCTCTCGCAACCAGGACTAATGTCTGGCACAGGGACTCCCAGGACCCCCCTTGTTAATTTGCATATTTGAGTACCTTTGGGTCTCACCCTAAGTTACTAGGGGAATCCAGACATGGACCCCTTGCTCACTATTCTTAGAGAGGCACAGCTCCTCCCTACTGATGAGGTCCAACCAGAGCAAAACACGTGTCTGGGGATGCTGTTGGTACTCTTGTTCAGAGGAGAATTGCTTAGCATTTCGGTGCTGGACTGCCCCAGGGCAGGACAAAGACTGATATGTTTGGGATATTTCTTCTCTGTGAAAGAAAGTGAGCTAAAGACTCTGGCTAAGTCTCTAGCAACCAGGACTAATGTCTAGCAGAGGGACTCCCAGGAGCCCCCCTTGTTAATTTGCATATTTGAGTAACTTTGGGTCTCACCCTAAGTTACTAGGGGAATCCAGACGTGGACCCCTTGCTCACTATTCTTAGAGAGGCACAGCTCCTCCCTACTGATGAGGTCCAACCAGACCGAAACACGTGTCTGGGGATGCTGTTGGTACTCTTGTTCAGAGGAGAATCGCCTAGCATTTTGGTGCTGGACTGCCCCAGGGCAGGACAAAGACTGATATGTTTGGGATATTTCTTCTCTGTGAAAGATAGTGAGCTAAAGACTCTGGGTAAGTCTCTCGCAACCAAGACTAATGTCTGGCAGAGGGACTCCCAGGACCCCCCTTGTTAATTTGCATATTTCAGTAACTTTGGGTCTCACCCTAAGTTACTAGGGGAATCCAGACGTGGACCCCTTGCTCACTATTCTTAGAGAGGCACAGCTCCTCCCTACTGATGAGGTCCAACCAGACCGAAACACGTGTCTGGGGATGCTGTTGGTACTCTTGTTCAGAGGAGAATTGCCTAGCATTTCGGTGCTGGACTGACCCAGGGCAGGACAAAGACTGGTATGTTTGGGATATTTCTTCTCTGTGAAAGATAGTGAGCTAAAGACTCTGGGTAAGTCTCTCACAACCAGGACTAATGTCTGGCACAGGGACTCCCAGGACCCCCCTTGTTAATTTGCATATTTGAGTAACTTTGGGTCTCACCCTTAGTTACTAGGGGAATCCAGACGTGGACCCCTTGCTCACTATTTTTAGAGAGGAACAGCTCCTCCCTACTGATGAGGTCCAACCAGACCGAAACACGTGTCTGGGAATGCTGTTGGTACTCTTGTTCAGAGGAGAGTTGCCTAGCATTTCGGCGCTGGACTGCCCCAGGGCAGGACAAAGACTGATATGTTTGGGATATTTCTTCTCTGTGAAAGATAGTGAGCTAAAGACTCTGGGTAAGCCTCTCGCAACCAGGACTAATGTCTGGCAGAGGGACTCCCAGGACCCCCATTGTAATTTGCATATTTGAGTAACTTTGGGTCTCACCCTAAGTTACTAGGGGAATCCAGACATGGACCCCTTGCTCACTATTCTTAGAGAGGCACAGCTCCTCCCTACTGATGAGGTCTAACCAGACCGAAACACGTGTCTGGGGATGCTGTTGGTACTCTTGTTCAGAGGAGAATTGCCTAGCATTTTGGTGCTGGACTGCCCCAAGGCAGGACAAAGACTGATATGTTTGGGATATTTCTTCTCTGTGAAAGAAAGTGAGCTAAAGACTCTGGCTAAGTCTCTAGCAACAAGGACTAATGTCTGGCAGAGGGACTCCCAGGAGCCCCCCTTGTTAATTTGCATATTTGAGTAACTTTGGGTCTCACCCTAAGTTACTAGGGGAATCCAGACGTGGACCCCTTGCTCACTATTCTTAGAGAGGCACAGCTCCTCCCTACTGATGAGGTCCAACCAGACCGAAACACGTGTCTGGGGATGCTGTTGGTACTCTTGTTCAGAGGAGAATTGCCTAGCATTTCGGTGCTGGACTGCCCCAGGGCAGGACAAAGACTGATATGTTTGGGATATTTCTTCTCTGTGAAAGATAGTAAGCTAAAGACTCTGGGTAAGTCTCTCGCAACCAAGACTAATGTCTGGCAGAGGGACTCCCAGGACCCCCCTTGTTAATTTGCATATTTGAGTAACTTTGGGTCTCACCCTAAGTTACTAGGGTAATCCAGACGTGGACCCCTTGCTCACTATTCTTAGAGAGGCACAGCTCCTCCCTACTGATGAGGTCCAACCAGAGCAAAACACGTGTCTGGGGATGCTGTTGGTACTCTTGTTCAGAGGAGAATTGCCTAGCATTTTGGTGCTAGACTGCCCCAGGGCAGGACAAAGACTGATATGTTTGGGATATTTCTTCTCTGTGAAAGATAGTGAGCTAAAGACTCTGGGTAAGTCTCTCGCAACCAGGACTAATGTCTGGCAGAGGGACTCCCAGGACCCCCCTTGTTAATTTGCATATTTGAGTAACTTTGGGTTTCACCCTAAGTTACTAGGGGAATCCAGACGTGGACCCCTTGCTCACTATTCTTAGAGAGGCACAGCTCCTCCCTACTGATGAGGTCCAACCAGACCAAAACACGTCTCTAGGGATGCTGTTGGTACTCTTGTTCAGAGGAGAATTGCCTAGCATTTCGGTGCTGGACTGCCCCAGGGCAGGACAAAGACTGGTATGTTTGGGATATTTCTTCTCTGTGAAAGATAGTGAGCTAAAGACTCTGGGTAAGTCTCTCGCAACCAGGACTAATGTCTGGCACAGGGACTCCCAGGACCCCCCTTGTTAATTTGCATATTTGAGTAACTTTGGGTCTCACCCTAAATTACTAGGGGAATCCAGACGTGAACCCCTTGCTCACTATTCTTAGAGAGGCACAGCTCCTCCCTACTGATGAGGTCCAACCAGAGCAAAACACGTGTCTGGGGATGCTGTTGGTACTCTTGTTCAGAGGAGAATTGCCTAGCATTTCGGTGCTGGACTGCCCCAGGGCAGGAAAAAGACTGATATGTTTGGGATATTTCTTCTCTGTGAAAGATAGTGAGCTAAAGACTCTGGGTAAGTCTCTCGCAACCAGGACTAATGTCTGGCAGAGGGATTCCCAGGACACCCCTTGTTAATTTGCATATTTGAGTAACTTTGGGTCTCACCCTAAGTTACTAGGGGAATCCAGACGTGGACCCCTTGCTCACTATTCTTAGAGAGGCACAGCTCCACCCTACTGATGAGGTCCAACCAGAGCAAAACACGTGTCTGGGGATGCTGTTGGTACTCTTGTTCAGAGGAGAATTGCCTAGCATTTCGGTACTGGACTGCCCCAGGGCAGGACAAAGACTGATATGTTTGGGATATTTCTTCTCTGTGAAAGAAAGTGAGCTAAAGACTCTGGCTAAGTCTCTCGCAACCAGGACTAATGCCTGGCAGAGGGACTCCCAGGACCCCGACTTGTTAATTTGCATATTTGAGTAACTTTGGGTCTCACCCTAAGTTACTAGGGGAATCCAGACGTGGACCCCTTGCTCACTATTCTTAGAAAGGCACAGCTCCTCCCTACTGATGAGGTCCAACCAGAGCAAAACACGTGTCTGGGGATGCTGTTGGTACTCTTGTTCAGAGGAGAATTGCCTAGCATTTCGGTACTGGACTGCCCCAGGGCAGGACAAAGACTGATATGTTTGGGATATTTCTTCTCTGTGAAAGAAAGTGAGCTAAAGACTCTGGCTAAGTCTCTCGCAACCAAGACTAATGTCTGGCAGAGGGACTCCCAGGACCCCCCTTGTTAATTTGCATATTTGAGTAACTTTGGGTCTCACCCTAAGTTACTAGGGGAATCCAGACGTGGACCCCTTGCTCACTATTCTTAGAAAGGCACAGCTCCTCCCTACTGATGAGGTCCAACCAGAGCAAAACACGTGTCTGGGGATGCTGTTGGTACTCTTGTTCAGAGGAGAATTGCCTAGCATTTCGGTGCTGGACTGCCCCAGGGCAGGACAAAGACTGATATGTTTGGGATATTTCTTCTCTGTGAAAGATAGTGAGCTAAAGACTCTGGGTAAGTCTCTCGCAACCAAGACTAATGTCTGGCAGAGGGACTCCCAGGACCCCCCTTGTTAATTTGCATATTTGAGTAACTTTGGGTCTCACCCTAAGTTACTAGGGGAATCCAGACGTGGACACCTTGCTCACTATTCTTAGAGAGGCACAGCTCCTCCCTACTGATGAGGTCCAACCAGAGCAAAACACGTGTCTGGGGATGCTGTTGGTACTCTTGTTCAGAGGAGAATTGCCTAGCATTTCGGTGCTAGACTGCCCCAGGGCAGGACAAAGACTGATATGTTTGGGATATTTCTTCTCTGTGAAAGATAGTGAGCTAAAGACTCTGGGTAAGTCTCTCGCAACCAAGACTAATGTCTGGCAGAGGGACTCCCAGGACCCCCCTTGTTAATTTGCATATTTGAGTAACTTTGGGTCTCACCCTAAGTTACTAGGGGAATCCAGACGTGGACCCCTTGCTCACTATTCTTAGAGAGGCACAGCTCCTCCCTACTGATGAGGTCCAACCAGAGCAAAACACGTGTCTGGGGATGCTGTTGGTACTCTTGTTCAGAGGAGAATTGCCTAGCATTTCGGTGCTGGACTGCCCCAGGGCAGGACAAAGACTGATATGTTTGCGATATTTCTTCTCTGTGAAAGATCGTGAGCTAAAGACTCTGGGTAAGTCTCTCGCAACCAGGACTAATGTCTGGCAGAGGGACTCCCAGGACCCCCCCTTGTTAATTTGCATATTTGAGTAACTTTGGGTCTCACACTAAGTTTCTAGGGGAATCCAGACATGGACCCCTTGCTCACTATTCTTAGAGAGGCACAGCTCCTCCCTACTGATGAGGTCCAACCAGACCGAAACTCGTGTCTGGGGATGCTGTTGGTACTCTTGTTCAGAGGAGAATTGCCTAGCATTTTGGTGCTGGACTGCCCCAGGGCAGGACAAAGACTGATATGTTTGGGATATTTCTTCTCTGGGAAAGATAGTGAGCTAAAGACTCTGGGTAAGTCTCTCGCAACCAAGACTAATGTCTGGCAGAGGGACTCCCAGGACCCCCCTTGTTAATTTGCATATTTGAGTAACTTTGGGTCTCACCCTAAGTTACTAGGGGAATCCAGACGTGGACCCCTTGCTCACTATTTTTAGAGAGGAACAGCTCCTCCCTACTGATGAGGTCCAACCAGACCGAAACACGTGTCTGGGAATGCTGTTGGTACTCTTGTTCAGAGGAGAATTGCCTAGCATTTTGGTGCTGGACTGCCCCAGGGCAGGACAAAGACTGATATGTTTGGGATATTTCTTCTCTGTGAAAGATAGTGAGCTAAAGACTCTGGGTAAGTCTCTCGCAACCAAGACTAATGTCTGGCAGAGGGACTCCCAGGACCCCCCTTGTTAATTTGCATATTTGAGTAACTTTGGGTCTCACCCTAAGTTACTAGGGGAATCCAGACGTGGACCCCTTGCTCACTATTCTTAGAGAGGCACAGCTCCTCTCTACTGATGAGGTCCAACCAGACCGAAACACGTGTCTTAGGATGCTGTTGGTACTCTTGTTCAGAGGAGAATTGCCTAGCATTTCGGTGCTGGACTGACCCAGGACAAGGACTGGTATGTTTGGGATATTTCTTCTCTGTGAAAGATAGTGAGCTAAAGACTCTGGGTAAGTCTCTCGCAACCAGGACTAATGTCTGGCACAGGGACTCCCAGGACCCCCCTTGTTAATTTGCATATTTGAGTAACTTTGGGTCTCACCCTAAGTTACTAGGGGAATCCAGACGTGGACCCCTTGCTCACTATTTTTAGAGAAGAACAGCTCCTCCCTACTGATGAGGTCCAACCAGACCGAAACACGTGTCTGGGAATGCTGTTGGTACTCTTGTTCAGAGGAGAATTGCCTAGCATTTCGGTGCTGGACTGCCCCAGGGCAGGACAAAGACTGGTATGTTTGGGATATTTCTTCTCTGTGAAAGATAGTGAGCTAAAGACTCTGGGTAAGTCTCTCGCAACCAGGACTAATGTCTGGCACAGGGACTCCCAGGACCCCCCTTGTTAATTTGCATATTTGAGTAACTTTGGGTCTCACCCTAAATTACTAGGGGAATCCAGACGTGAACCCCTTGCTCACTATTCTTAGAGAGGCACAGCTCCTCCCTACTGATGAGGTCCAACCAGAGCAAAACACGTGTCTGGGGATGCTGTTGGTACTCTTGTTCAGAGGAGAATTGCCTAGCATTTCGGTGCTGGACTGCCCCAGGGCAGGAAAAAGACTGATATGTTTGGGATATTTCTTCTCTGTGAAAGATAGTGAGCTAAAGACTCTGGGTAAGTCTCTCGCAACCAGGACTAATGTCTGGCAGAGGGATTCCCAGGACACCCCTTGTTAATTTGCATATTTGAATAACTTTGGGTCTCACCCTAAGTTACTAGGGGAATCCAGACGTGGACCCCTTGCTCACTATTCTTAGAGAGGCACAGCTCCTCCCTACTGATGAGGTCCAACCAGACCGAAACACGTGTCTGGGGATGCTGTTGGTACTCTTGTTCAGAGGAGAATTGCCTAGCATTTTGGTGCTGGACTGCCCCAGGGCAGGACAAAGACTGATATGTTTGGGATATTTCTTCTCTGTGAAAGATAGTGAGCTAAAGACTCTGGGTAAGTCTCTTGCAACCAAGACTAATGTCTGGCAGAGGGACTCCCAGGACCCCCCTTGTTAATTTGCATATTTGAGTAACTTTGGGTCTCACCCTAAGTTACTAGGGGAATCCAGACGTGGACCCCTTGCTCACTATTTTTAGAGAGGAACAGCTCCTCCCTACTGATGAGGTCCAACCAGACCGAAACACGTGTCTGGGGATGCTGTTGGTACTCTTGTTCAGAGGAGAATTGCCTAGCATTTTGGTGCTGGACTGCCCCAAGGCAGGACAAAGACTGATATGTTTGGGATATTTCTTCTCTGTGAAAGATAGTGAGCTAAAGACTCTGGGTAAGTCTCTCGCAACCAGGACTAATGTCTGGCACAGGGACTCCCAGGACCCCCCTTGTTAATTTGCATATTTGAGTACCTTTGGGTCTCACCCTAAGTTACTAGGGGAATCCAGACATGGACCCCTTGCTCACTATTCTTAGAGAGGCACAGCTCCACCCTACTGATGAGGTCCAACCAGAGCAAAACACGTGTCTGGGGATGCTGTTGGTACTCTTGTTCAGAGGAGAATTGCCTAGCATTTCGGTACTGGACTGCCCCAGGGCAGGACAAAGACTGATATGTTTGGGATATTTCTTCTCTGTGAAAGATAGTGAGCTAAAGACTCTGGGTAAGTCTCTTGCAACCAAGACTAATGTCTGGCAGAGGGACTCCCAGGACCCCCCTTGTTAATTTGCATATTTGAGTAACTTTGGGTCTCACCCTAAGTTACTAGGGGAATCCAGACGTGGACCCCTTGCTCACTATTTTTAGAGAGGAACAGCTCCTCCCTACTGATGAGGTCCAACCAGACCGAAACACGTGTCTGGGGATGCTGTTGGTACTCTTGTTCAGAGGAGAATTGCCTAGCATTTTGGTGCTGGACTGCCCCAAGGCAGGACAAAGACTGATATGTTTGGGATATTTCTTCTCTGTGAAAGATAGTGAGCTAAAGACTCTGGGTAAGTCTCTCGCAACCAGGACTAATTTCTGGCACAGGGACTCCCAGGACCCCCCTTGTTAATTTGCATATTTGAGTACCTTTGGGTCTCACCCTAAGTTACTAGGGGAATCCAGACATGGACCCCTTGCTCACTATTCTTAGAGAGGCACAGCTCCACCCTACTGATGAGGTCCAACCAGAGCAAAACACGTGTCTGGGGATGCTGTTGGTACTCTTGTTCAGAGGAGAATTGCCTAGCATTTCGGTACTGGACTGCCCCAGGGCAGGACAAAGACTGATATGTTTGGGATATTTCTTCTCTGTGAAAGAAAGTGAGCTAAAGACTCTGGCTAAGTCTCTCGCAACCAGGACTAATGCCTGGCAGAGGGACTCCCAGGACCCCGACTTGGTAATTTGCATATTTGAGTAACTTTGGGTCTCAACATAAGTTACTAGGGGAATCCAGACGTGGACCCCTTGCTCACTATTCTTAGAGAGACACAGCTCCTCCATACTGATGAGGTCCAACCAGACCGAAACACGTGTCTGGGGATGCTGTTGGTACTCTTGTTCAGAGGAGAATTGCCTAGCATTTCGGTGCTGGACTGCCCCAGGGCAGGACAAAGACTGATATGTTTGGGATATTTCTTCTCTGTGAAAGATAGTGAGCTAAAGACTCTGGGTAAGTCTCTCGCAACCAAGAATAATGTCTGGCAGAGGGACTCCCAGGACCCCCCTTGTTAATTTGCATATTTGAGTAACTTTGGGTCTCACCCTAAGTTACTAGGGGAATCCAGACGTGGACCCCTTGCTCACTATTCTTAGAAAGGCACAGCTCCTCCCTACTGATGAGGTCCAACCAGAGCAAAACACGTGTCTGGGGATGCTGTTGGTACTCTTGTTCAGAGGAGAATTGCCTAGCATTTCGGTGCTGGACTGCCCCAGGGCAGGACAAAGACTGATATGTTTGGGATATTTCTTCTCTGTGAAAGATAGTGAGCTAAAGACTCTGGGTAAGTCTCTCGCAACCAAGACTAATGTCTGGCAGAGGGACTCCCACGACCCCCCTTGTTAATTTGCATATTTGAGTAACTTTGGGTCTCACCCTAAGTTACTAGGGGAATCCAGACGTGGACCCCTTGCTCACTATTCTTAAAGAGGCACAGCTCCTCCCTACTGATGAGGTCCAACCAGAGCAAAACACGTGTCTGGGGATGCTGTTGGTACTCTTGTTCAGAGGAGAATTGCCTAGCATTTCGGTGCTGGACTGCCCCAGGGCAGGACAAAGACTGATATGTTTGGGATATTTCTTCTCTGTGAAAGATAGTGAGCTAAAGACTCTGGGTAAGTCTCTCGCAAACAGGACTAATGTCTGGCAGAGGGACTCCCAGGACCCCCCCTTGTTAATTTGCATATTTGAGTAACTTTGGGTCTCACCCTAAGTTACTAGGGGAATCCAGACGTGGACCCCTTGCTCACTATTCTTAGAGAGGCACAGCTCCTCCCTACTGATGAGGTCCAACCAGACCGAAACACGTGTCTGGGGATGCTGTTGGTACTCTTGTTCAGAGGAGAATTGCCTAGCATTTTGGTGCTGGACTGCCCCAGGGCAGGACAAAGACTGATATGTTTGGGATATTTCTTCTCTGTGAAAGATAGTGAGCTAAAGACTCTGGGTAAGTCTCTCGCAACCAAGACTAATGTCTGGCAGAGGGACTCCCAGGACCCCACTTGTTAATTTGCATATTTGAGTAACTTTGGGTGTCACCCTAAGTTACTAGGGGAATCCAGACGTGGACCCCTTGCTCACTATTCTTAGAGAGGCACAGCTCCTCTCTACTGATGAGGTCCAACCAGACTGAAACACGTGTCTTAGGATGCTGTTGGTACTCTTGTTCAGAGGAGAATTGCCTAGCATTTCGGTGCTGGACTGACCCAGGGCAGGACAAGGACTGTTATGTTTGGGATATTTCTTCTCTGTGAAAGATAGTGAGCTAAAGACTCTGGGTAAGTCTCTCGCAACCAGGACTAATGTCTGGCACAGGGACTCCCAGGACCCCCCTTGTTAATTTGCATATTTGAGTAACTTTGGGTCTCACCCTAAGTTACTAGGGGAATCCAGACGTGGACCCCTTGCTCACTATTTTTAGAGAAGAACAGCTCCTCCCTACTGATGAGGTCCAACCAGACCGAAACACGTGTCTGGGAATGCTGTTGATACTCGTGTTCAGAGGAGAATTGCCTAGCATTTCGGTGCTGGACTGCCCCAGGGCAGGACAAAGACTGGTATGTTTGGGATATTTCTTCTCTGTGAAAGATAGTGAGCTAAAGACTCTGGGTAAGTCTCTCGCAACCAGGACTAATGTCTGGCACAGGGACTCCCAGGACCCCCCTTGTTAATTTGCATATTTGAGTAACTTTGGGTCTCACCCTAAATTACTAGGGGAATGCAGACGTGAACCCCTTTCTCACTATTCTTAGAGAGGCACAGCTCCTCCCTACTGATGAGGTCCAACCAGAGCAAAACACGTGTCTGGGGATGCTGTTGGTACTCTTGTTCAGAGGAGAATTGCCTAGAATTTCGGTGCTGGACTGCCCCAGGGCAGGACAAAGACTGATATGTTTGGGATATTTCTTCTCTGTGAAAGATAGTGAGCTAAAGACTCTGGGTAAGTCTCTCGCAACCAGGACTAATGTCTGGCAGAGGGACTCCCAGGACACCCCTTGTTAATTTGCATATTTGAGTAACTTTGGGTCTCACCCTAAGTTACTAGGGGAATCCAGACGTGGACCCCTTGCTCACTATTCTTAGAGAGGCACAGCTCCTCCCTACTGATGAGGTCCAACCAGACAGAAACACGTGTCTGGGGATGCTGTTGGTACTCTTGTTCAGAGGAGAATCGCCTAGCATTTTGGTGCTGGACTGCCCCAGGGCAGGACAAAGACTGATATGTTTGGGATATTTCTTCTCTGTGAAAGATAGTGAGCTAAAGACTCTGGGTAAGTCTCTCGCAACCAAGACTAATGTCTGGCAGAGGGACTCCCAGGACCCCCCTTGTTAATTTGCATATTTCAGTAACTTTGGGTCTCACCCTAAGTTACTAGGGGAATCCAGACGTAGACCCCTTGCTCACTATTCTTAGAGAGGCACAGCTCCTCCCTACTGATGAGGTCCAACCAGACCGAAACACGTGTCTGGGGATGCTGTTGGTACTCTTGTTCAGAGGAGAATTGCCTAGCATTTCGGTGCTGGACTGACCCAGGGCAGGACAAAGACTGGTATGTTTGGGATATTTCTTCTCTGTGAAAGATAGTGAGCTAAAGACTCTGGGTAAGTCTCTCACAACCAGGACTAATGTCTGGCACAGGGACTCCCAGGACCCCCCTTGTTAATTTGCATATTTGAGTAACTTTGGGTCTCACCCTAAGTTACTAGGGGAATCCAGACGTGGACCCCTTGCTCACTATTTTTAGAGAGGAACAGCTCCTCCCTACTGATGAGGTCCAACCAGACTGAAACACGTGTCTGGGAATGCTGTTGGTACTCTTGTTCAGAGGAGAATTGCCTAGCATTTCGGTGCAGGACTGTCCCAGGGCAGGACAAAGACTGATATGTTTGGGATATTTCTTCTCTGTGAAAGATAGTGAGCTAAAGACTCTGGGTAAGTCTCTCGCAACCAGGACTAATGTCTGGCAGAGGGACTCCCAGGACCCCCCTTGTAATTTGCATATTTGAGTAACTTTGGGTCTCACCCTAAGTTACTAGGGGAATCCAGACATGGACCCTTTGCTCACTATTCTTAGAGAGGCACAGCTACTCCCTACTGATGAGGTCTAACCAGACCGAAACACGTGTCTGGGGATGCTGTTGGTACTCTTGTTCAGAGGAGAATTGCCTAGCATTTTGGTGCTGGACTGCCCCAAGGCACGACAAAGACTGATATGTTTGGGATATTTCTTCTCTGTGAAAGATAGTGAGCTAAAGACTCTGGGTAAGTCTCTCGCAACCAGGACTAATGTCTGGCACAGGGACTCCCAGGACCCCCCTTGTTAATTTGCATATTTGAGTACCTATGGGTCTCACCCTAAGTTACTAGGGGAATCCAGACATGGACCCCTTGCTCACTATTCTTAGAGAGGCACAGCTCCTCCCTACTGATGAGGTCCAACCAGAGCAAAACACGTGTCTGGGGATGCTGTTGGTACTCTTGTTCAGAGGAGAATTGCCTAGCATTTCGGTGCTGGACTGCCCCAGGGCAGGACAAAGACTGATATGTTTGGGATATTTCTTCTCTGTGAAAGAAAGTGAGCTAAAGACTCTGGCTAAGTCTCTAGCAACCAGGACTAATGTCTGGCAGAGGGACTCCCAGGAGCCCCCCTTGTTAATTTGCATATTTGAGTAACTTTGGGTCTCACCCTAAGTTACTAGGGGAATCCAGACGTGGACCCCTTGCTCACTATTCTTAGAGAGGCACAGCTCCTCCCTACTGATGAGGTCCAACCAGACCGAAACACGTGTCTGGGGATGCTGTTGGTACTCTTGTTCAGAGGAGAATTGCCTAGCATTTCGGTGCTGGACTGCCCCAGGGCAGGACAAAGACTGATATGTTTGGGATATTTCTTCTCTGTGAAAGATAGTAAGCTAAAGACTCTGGGTAAGTCTCTCGCAACCAAGACTAATGTCTGGCAGAGGGACTCCCAGGACCCCCCTTGTTAATTTGCATATTTGAGTAACTTTGGGTCTCACCCTAAGTTACTAGGGTAATCCAGACGTGGACCCCTTGCTCACTATTCTTAGAGAGGCACAGCTCCTCCCTACTGATGAGGTCTAACCAGACCGAAACACGTGTCTGGGGATGCTGTTGGTACTCTTGTTCAGAGGAGAATTGCCTAGCATTTTGGTGCTGGACTGCCCCAAGGCAGGACAAAGACTGATATGTTTGGGATATTTCTTCTCTGTGAAAGATAGTGAGCTAAAGACTCTGGGTAAGTCTCTCGCAACCAGGACTAATGTCTGGCACAGGGACTCCCAGGACCCCCCTTGTTAATTTGCATATTTGAGTACCTTTGGGTCTCACCCTAAGTTACTAGGGGAATCCAGACATGGACCCCTTGCTCACTATTCTTAGAGAGGCACAGCTCCTCCCTACTGATGAGGTCCAACCAGAGCAAAACACGTGTCTGGGGATGCTGTTGGTACTCTTGTTCAGAGGAGAATTGCTTAGCATTTCGGTGCTGGACTGCCCCAGGGCAGGACAAAGACTGATATGTTTGGGATATTTCTTCTCTGTGAAAGAAAGTGAACTAAAGACTCTGGCTAAGTCTCTAGCAACCAGGACTAATGTCTGGCAGAGGGACTCCCAGGAGCCCCCCTTGTTAATTTGCATATTTGAGTAACTTTGGGTCTCACCCTAAGTTACTAGGGGAATCCAGACGTGGACCCCTTGCTCACTATTCTTAGAGAGGCACAGCTCCTCCCTACTGATGAGGTCCAACCAGACCGAAACACGTGTCTGGGGATGCTGTTGGTACTCTTGTTCAGAGGAGAATCGCCTAGCATTTTGGTGCTGGACTGCCCCAGGGCAGGACAAAGACTGATATGTTTGGGATATTTCTTCTCTGTGAAAGATAGTGAGCTAAAGACTCTGGGTAAGTCTCTCGCAACCAAGACTAATGTCTGGCAGAGGGACTCCCAGGACCCCCCTTGTTAATTTGCATATTTCAGTAACTTTGGGTCTCACCCTAAGTTACTAGGGGAATCCAGACGTGGACCCCTTGCTCACTATTCTTAGAGAGGCACAGCTCCTCCCTACTGATGAGGTCCAACCAGACCGAAACACGTGTCTGGGGATGCTGTTGGTACTCTTGTTCAGAGGAGAATTGCCTAGCATTTCGGTGCTGGACTGACCCAGGGCAGGACAAAGACTGGTATGTTTGGGATATTTCTTCTCTGTGAAAGATAGTGAGCTAAAGACTCTGGGTAAGTCTCTCACAACCAGGACTAATGTCTGGCACAGGGACTCCCAGGACCCCCCTTGTTAATTTGCATATTTGAGTAACTTTGGGTCTCACCCTTAGTTACTAGGGGAATCCAGACGTGGACCCCTTGCTCACTATTTTTAGAGAGGAACAGCTCCTCCCTACTGATGAGGTCCAACCAGACCGAAACACGTGTCTGGGAATGCTGTTGGTACTCTTGTTCAGAGGAGAGTTGCCTAGCATTTCGGCGCTGGACTGCCCCAGGGCAGGACAAAGACTGATATGTTTGGGATATTTCTTCTCTGTGAAAGATAGTGAGCTAAAGACTCTGGGTAAGTCTCTCGCAACCAGGACTAATGTCTGGCAGAGGGACTCCCAGGACCCCCATTGTAATTTGCATATTTGAGTAACTTTCGGTCTCACCCTAAGTTACTAGGGGAATCCAGACATGGACCCCTTGCTCACTATTCTTAGAGAGGCACAGCTCCTCCCTACTGATGAGGTCTAACCAGACCGAAACACGTGTCTGGGGATGCTGTTGGTACTCTTGTTCAGAGGAGAATTGCCTAGCATTTTGGTGCTGGACTGCCCCAAGGCAGGACAAAGACTGATATGTTTGGGATATTTCTTCTCTGTGAAAGATAGTGAGCTAAAGACTCTGGGTAAGTCTCTCGCAACCAGGACTAATGTCTGGCACAGGGACTCCCAGGACCCCCCTTGTTAATTTGCATATTTGAGTACCTTTGGGTCTCACCCTAAGTTACTAGGGGAATCCAGACATGGACCCCTTGCTCACTATTCTTAGAGAGGCACAGCTCCTCCCTACTGATGAGGTCCAACCAGAGCAAAACACGGGTCTGGGGATGCTGTTGGTACTCTTGTTCAGAGGAGAATTGCCTAGCATTTCGGTGCTGGACTGCCCCAGGGCAGGACAAAGACTGATATGTTTGGGATATTTCTTCTCTGTGAAAGAAAGTGAGCTAAAGACTCTGGCTAAGTCTCTAGCAACCAGGACTAATGTCTGGCAGAGGGACTCCCAGGAGCCCCCCTTGTTAATTTGCATATTTGAGTAACTTTGGGTCTCACCCTAAGTTACTAGGGGAATCCAGACGTGGACCCCTTGCTCACTATTCTTAGAGAGGCACAGCTCCTCCCTACTGATGAGGTCCAACCAGACCGAAACACGTGTCTGGGGATGCTGTTGGTACTCTTGTTCAGAGGAGAATTGCCTAGCATTTCGGTGCTGGACTGCCCCAGGGCAGGACAAAGACTGATATGTTTGGGATATTTCTTCTCTGTGAAAGATAGTAAGCTAAAGACTCTGGGTAAGTCTCTCGCAACCAAGACTAATGTCTGGCAGAGGGACTCCCAGGACCCCCCTTGTTAATTTGCATATTTGAGTAACTTTGGGTCTCACCCTAAGTTACTAGGGTAATCCAGACGTGGACCCCTTGCTCACTATTCTTAGAGAGGCACAGCTCCTCCCTACTGATGAGGTCCAACCAGAGCAAAACACGTGTCTGGGGATGCTGTTGGTACTCTTGTTCAGAGGAGAATTGCCTAGCATTTTGGTGCTAGACTGCCCCAGGGCAGGACAAAGACTGATATGTTTGGGATATTTCTTCTCTGTGAAAGATAGTGAGCTAAAGACTCTGGGTAAGTCTCTCGCAACCAGGACTAATGTCTGGCAGAGGGACTCCCAGGACCCCCCTTGTTAATTTGCATATTTGAGTAACTTTGGGTCTCACCCTAAGTTACTAGGGGAATCCAGACGTGGACCCCTTGCTCACTATTCTTAGAGAGGCACAGCTCCTCCCTACTGATGAGGTCCAACCAGACCAAAACACGTCTCTAGGGATGCTGTTGGTACTCTTGTTCAGAGGAGAATTGCCTAGCATTTCGGTGCTGGACTGACCCAGGGCAGGACAAAGACTGGTATGTTTGGGATATTTCTTCTCTGTGAAAGATAGTGAGCTAAAGACTCTGGGTAAGTCTCTCACAACCAGGACTAATGTCTGGCACAGGGACTCCCAGGAACCCCCTTGTTAATTTGCATTATTGAGTAACTTTGGGTCTCACCCTAAGTTACTAGGGGAATCCAGACGTGGACCCCTTGCTCACTATTCTTAGAGAGGCACAGCTCCTCCCTACTGATGAGGTCCAACCAGACCGAAACACGTGTCTGGGGATGCTGTTGGTACTCTTGTTCAGAGGAGAATTGCCTAGCATTTCGGTGCTGGACTGCCCCAGGGCAGGACAAAGACTGATATGTTTGGGATATTTCTTCTCTGTGAAAGATAGTGAGCTAAAGACTCTGGGTAAGTCTCTCGCAACCAAGACTAATGTCTGGCAGAGGGACTCCCAGGACCCCCCTTGTTAATTTGCATATTTGAGTAACTTTGGGTCTCACCCTAAGTTACTAGGGGAATCCAGACGTGGACCCCTTGCTCACTATTCTTAGAGAGGCACAGCTCCTCCCTACTGATGAGGTCCAACCAGAGCAAAACACGTGTCTGGGGATGCTGTTGGTACTCTTGTTCAGAGGAGAATTGCCTAGCATTTCGGTGCTAGACTGCCCAAGGGCAGGACAAAGACTGATATGTTTGGGATATTTCTTCTCTGTGAAAGATAGTGAGCTAAAGACTCTGGGTAAGTCTCTCGCAACCAGGACTAATGTCTGGCAGAGGGATTCCCAGGACCCCCCCTTGTTAATTTGCATATTTGAGTAACTTTGGGTCTCACCCTAAGTTACTAGGGGAATCCAGACGTGGACCCCTTGCTCACTATTCTTAGAGAGGCACAGCTCCTCCCTACTGATGAGGTCCAACCAGACCAAAACACGTGTCTAGGGATGCTGTTGGTACTCTTGTTCAGAGGAGAATTGCCTAGCATTTCGGTGCTGGACTGACCCAGGGCAGGACAAAGACTGGTATGTTTGGGATATTTCTTCTCTGTGAAAGATAGTGAGCTAAAGACTCTGGGTAAGTCTCTCGCAACCAGGACTAATGTCTGGCACAGGGACTCCCAGGACCCCCCTTTTTAATTTGCATTATTGAGTAACTTTGGGTCTCACCCTAAGTTACTAGGGGAATCCAGACGTGGACCCCTTGCTCACTATTTTTTAGAGAGGAACAGCTCCTCCCTACTGATGAGGTCCAACCAGACCGAAACACGTGTCTGGGAATGCTGTTGGTACTCTTGTTCAGAGGAGAATTGCCTAGCATTTCGGTGCTGGACTGCCCCAGGGCAGGACAAAGACTGATATGTTTGGGATATTTCTTCTCTGTGAAAGATAGTGAGCCAAAGACTCTGGGTAAGTCTCTCACAACCAAGACTAATGTCTGGCAGAGGGACACCCAGGACCCCCCTTGTTAATTTGCATATTTGAGTAACTTTGGGTCTCACCCTAAGTTACTAGGGGAATCCAGACGTGGACCCCTTGCTCACTATTCTTAGAGAGGCACAGCTCCTCCCTACTGATGAGGTCCAACCAGACCAAAACACGTGTCTAGGGATGCTGTTGGTACTCTTGTTCAGATGAGAATTGCCTAGCATTTCGGTGCTGGACTGACCCAGGGCAGGACAAAGACTGGTATGTTTGGGATATTTCTTCTCTGTGAAAGATAGTGAGCTAAAGACTCTGGGTAAGTCTCTCGCAACCAGGACTAATGTCTGGCACAGGGACTCCCAGGACCCCCCTTGTTAATTTGCATATTTGAGTAACTTTGGGTCTCACCTTAAGTTACTAGGGGAATCCAGACGTGGACCCCTTGCTCACTATTCTTAGAGAGGCACAGCTCCTCCCTACTGATGAGGTCCAACCAGAGCAAAACACGTGTCTGGGGATGCTGTTGGTACTCCTGTTGGTACTCTTGTTCAGAGGAGAATTGCCTAGCATTTCGGTGCTGGACTGCCCCAGAGCAGGACAAAGACTGATATGTTTGGGATATTTCTTCTCTGTGAAAGATAGTGAGCTAAAGACTCTGGGTAAGTCTCTCGCAACCAGGACTAATGTCTGGCAGAGGGACTCCCAGGACCCCCCTTGTTAATTTGCATATTTAAGTAACTTTGGGTCTCACCCTAAGTTACTAGGGGAATCCAGACGTGGACCCCTTGCTCACTATTCTTAGAAAGGCACAGCTCCTCCCTACTGATGAGGTCCAACCAGAGCAAAACACGTGTCTGGGGATGCTGTTGGTACTCTTGTTCAGAGGAGAATTGCCTAGCATTTCGGTACTGGACTGCCCCAGGGCAGGACAAAGACTGATATGTTTGGGATATTTCTTCTCTGTGAAAGAAAGTGAGCTAAAGACTCTGGCTAAGTCTCTCGCAACCAAGACTAATGTCTGGCAGAGGGACTCCCAGGACCCCCCTTGTTAATTTGCATATTTGAGTAACTTTGGGTCTCACCCTAAGTTACTAGGGGAATCCAGACGTGGACCCCTTGCTCACTATTCTTAGAAAGGCACAGCTCCTCCCTACTGATGAGGTCCAACCAGAGCAAAACACGTGTCTGGGGATGCTGTTGGTACTCTTGTTCAGAGGAGAATTGCCTAGCATGTCGGTGCTAGACTGCCCCAGGGCAGGACAAAGACTGATATGTTTGGGATATTTCTTCTCTGTGAAAGATAGTGAGCTAAAGACTCTGGGTAAGTCTCTCGCAACCAAGACTAATGTCTGGCAGAGGGACTCCCAGGACCCCCCTTGTTAATTTGCATATTTGAGTAACTTTGGGTCTCACCCTAAGTTACTAGGGGAATCCAGACGTGGACCCCTTGCTCACTATTCTTAGAGAGGCACAGCTCCTCCCTACTGATGAGGTCCAACCAGAGCAAAACACGTGTCTGGGGATGCTGTTGGTACTCTTGTTCAGAGGAGAATTGCCTAGCATTTCGGTGCTAGACTGCCCCAGGGCAGGACAAAGACTGATATGTTTGGGATATTTCTTCTCTGTGAAAGATAGTGAGCTAAAGACTCTGGGTAAGTCTCTCACAACCAAGACTAATGTCTGGCAGAGGGACTCCCAGGACCCCCCTTGTTAATTTGCATATTTGAGTAACTTTGGGTCTCACCCTAAGTTACTAGGGGAATCCAGACGTGGACCCCTTGCTCACTATTCCTAGAGAGGCACAGCTCCTCCCTACTGATGAGGTCCAACCAGAGCAAAACACGTGTCTGGGGATGCTGTTGGTACTCTTGTTCAGAGGAGAATTGCCTAGCATTTCGGTGCTGGACTGCCCCAGGGCAGGACAAAGACTGATATGTTTGCGATATTTCTTCTCTGTGAAAGATCGTGAGCTAAAGACTCTGGGTAAGTCTCTCGCAACCAAGACTAATGTCTGGCAGAGGGACTCCCAGGACCCCCCTTGTTAATTTGCATATTTGAGTAACTTTGGGTCTCACCCTAAGTTACTAGGGGAATCCAGACGTGGACCCCTTGCTCACTATTCTTAGAGAGGCACAGCTCCTCTCTACTGATGAGGTCCAACCAGACCGAAACACGTGTCTTAGGATGCTGTTGGTACTCTTGTTCAGAGGAGAATTGCCTAGCATTTCGGTGCTGGACTGACCCAGGACAAGGACTGGTATGTTTGGGATATTTCTTCTCTGTGAAAGATAGTGAGCTAAAGACTCTGGGTAAGTCTCTCGCAACCAGGACTAATGTCTGGCACAGGGACTCCCAGGACCCCCCTTGTTAATTTGCATATTTGAGTAACTTTGGGTCTCACCCTAAGTTACTAGGGGAATCCAGACGTGGACCCCTTGCTCACTATTTTTAGAGAGGAACAGCTCCTCCCTACTGATGAGGTCCAACCAGACCGAAACACGTGTCTGGGGATGCTGTTGGTACTCTTGTTCAGAGGAGAATTGCCTAGCATTTTGGTGCTGGACTGCCCCAAGGCAGGACAAAGACTGATATGTTTGGGATATTTCTTCTCTGTGAAAGATAGTGAGCTAAAGACTCTGGGTAAGTCTCTCGCAACCAGGACTAATGTCTGGCACAGGGACTCCCAGGACCCCCCTTGTTAATTTGCATATTTGAGTACCTTTGGGTCTCACCCTAAGTTACTAGGGGAATCCAGACATGGACCCCTTGCTCACTATTCTTAGAGAGGCACAGCTCCACCCTACTGATGAGGTCCAACCAGAGCAAAACACGTGTCTGGGGATGCTGTTGGTACTCTTGTTCAGAGGAGAATTGCCTAGCATTTCGGTACTGGACTGCCCCAGGGCAGGACAAAGACTGATATGTTTGGGATATTTCTTCTCTGTGAAAGATAGTGAGCTAAAGACTCTGGGTAAGTCTCTTGCAACCAAGACTAATGTCTGGCAGAGGGACTCCCAGGACCCCCCTTGTTAATTTGCATATTTGAGTAACTTTGGGTCTCACCCTAAGTTACTAGGGGAATCCAGACGTGGACCCCTTGCTCACTATTTTTAGAGAGGAACAGCTCCTCCCTACTGATGAGGTCCAACCAGACCGAAACACGTGTCTGGGGATGCTGTTGGTACTCTTGTTCAGAGGAGAATTGCCTAGCATTTTGGTGCTGGACTGCCCCAAGGCAGGACAAAGACTGATATGTTTGGGATATTTCTTCTCTGTGAAAGATAGTGAGCTAAAGACTCTGGGTAAGTCTCTCGCAACCAGGACTAATTTCTGGCACAGGGACTCCCAGGACCCCCCTTGTTAATTTGCATATTTGAGTACCTTTGGGTCTCACCCTAAGTTACTAGGGGAATCCAGACATGGACCCCTTGCTCACTATTCTTAGAGAGGCACAGCTCCACCCTACTGATGAGGTCCAACCAGAGCAAAACACGTGTCTGGGGATGCTGTTGGTACTCTTGTTCAGAGGAGAATTGCCTAGCATTTCGGTACTGGACTGCCCCAGGGCAGGACAAAGACTGACATGTTTGGGATATTTCTTCTCTGTGAAAGAAAGTGAGCTAAAGACTCTGGCTAAGTCTCTCGCAACCAGGACTAATGCCTGGCAGAGGGACTCCCAGGACCCCGACTTGGTAATTTGCATATTTGAGTAACTTTGGGTCTCAACATAAGTTACTAGGGGAATCCAGACGTGGACCCCTTGCTCACTATTCTTAGAGAGACACAGCTCCTCCATACTGATGAGGTCCAACCAGACCGAAACACGTGTCTGGGGATGCTGTTGGTACTCTTGTTCAGAGGAGAATTGCCTAGCATTTCGGTGCTGGACTGCCCCAGGGCAGGACAAAGACTGATATGTTTGGGATATTTCTTCTCTGTGAAAGATAGTGAGCTAAAGACTCTGGGTAAGTCTCTCGCAACCAAGAATAATGTCTGGCAGAGGGACTCCCAGGACCCCCCTTGTTAATTTGCATATTTGAGTAACTTTGGGTCTCACCCTAAGTTACTAGGGGAATCCAGACGTGGACCCCTTGCTCACTATTCTTAGAAAGGCACAGCTCCTCCCTACTGATGAGGTCCAACCAGAGCAAAACACGTGTCTGGGGATGCTGTTGGTACTCTTGTTCAGAGGAGAATTGCCTAGCATTTCGGTGCTGGACTGCCCCAGGGCAGGACAAAGACTGATATGTTTGGGATATTTCTTCTCTGTGAAAGATAGTGAGCTAAAGACTCTGGGTAAGTCTCTCGCAACCAAGACTAATGTCTGGCAGAGGGACTCCCACGACCCCCCTTGTTAATTTGCATATTTGAGTAACTTTGGGTCTCACCCTAAGTTACTAGGGGAATCCAGACGTGGACCCCTTGCTCACTATTCTTAAAGAGGCACAGCTCCTCCCTACTGATGAGGTCCAACCAGAGCAAAACACGTGTCTGGGGATGCTGTTGGTACTCTTGTTCAGAGGAGAATTGCCTAGCATTTCGGTGCTGGACTGCCCCAGGGCAGGACAAAGACTGATATGTTTGGGATATTTCTTCTCTGTGAAAGATAGTGAGCTAAAGACTCTGGGTAAGTCTCTCGCAAACAGGACTAATGTCTGGCAGAGGGACTCCCAGGACCCCCCCTTGTTAATTTGCATATTTGAGTAACTTTGGGTCTCACCCTAAGTTACTAGGGGAATCCAGACGTGGACCCCTTGCTCACTATTCTTAGAGAGGCACAGCTCCTCCCTACTGATGAGGTCCAACCAGACCGAAACACGTGTCTGGGGATGCTGTTGGTACTCTTGTTCAGAGGAGAATTGCCTAGCATTTTGGTGCTGGACTGCCCCAGGGCAGGACAAAGACTGATATGTTTGGGATATTTCTTCTCTGTGAAAGATAGTGAGCTAAAGACTCTGGGTAAGTCTCTCGCAACCAAGACTAATGTCTGGCAGAGGGACTCCCAGGACCCCACTTGTTAATTTGCATATTTGAGTAACTTTGGGTGTCACCCTAAGTTACTAGGGGAATCCAGACGTGGACCCCTTGCTCACTATTCTTAGAGAGGCACAGCTCCTCTCTACTGATGAGGTCCAACCAGACTGAAACACGTGTCTTAGGATGCTGTTGGTACTCTTGTTCAGAGGAGAATTGCCTAGCATTTCGGTGCTGGACTGACCCAGGGCAGGACAAGGACTGTTATGTTTGGGATATTTCTTCTCTGTGAAAGATAGTGAGCTAAAGACTCTGGGTAAGTCTCTCGCAACCAGGACTAATGTCTGGCACAGGGACTCCCAGGACCCCCCTTGTTAATTTGCATATTTGAGTAACTTTGGGTCTCACCCTAAGTTACTAGGGGAATCCAGACGTGGACCCCTTGCTCACTATTTTTAGAGAAGAACAGCTCCTCCCTACTGATGAGGTCCAACCAGACCGAAACACGTGTCTGGGAATGCTGTTGATACTCGTGTTCAGAGGAGAATTGCCTAGCATTTCGGTGCTGGACTGCCCCAGGGCAGGACAAAGACTGGTATGTTTGGGATATTTCTTCTCTGTGAAAGATAGTGAGCTAAAGACTCTGGGTAAGTCTCTCGCAACTAGGACTAATGTCTGGCACAGGGACTCCCAGGACCCCCCTTGTTAATTTGCATATTTGAGTAACTTTGGGTCTCACCCTAAATTACTAGGGGAATGCAGACGTGAACCCCTTTCTCACTATTCTTAGAGAGGCACAGCTCCTCCCTACTGATGAGGTCCAACCAGAGCAAAACACGTGTCTGGGGATGCTGTTGGTACTCTTGTTCAGAGGAGAATTGCCTAGAATTTCGGTGCTGGACTGCCCCAGGGCAGGACAAAGACTGATATGTTTGGGATATTTCTTCTCTGTGAAAGATAGTGAGCTAAAGACTCTGGGTAAGTCTCTCGCAACCAGGACTAATGTCTGGCAGAGGGACTCCCAGGACACCCCTTGTTAATTTGCATATTTGAGTAACTTTGGGTCTCACCCTAAGTTACTAGGGGAATCCAGACGTGGACCCCTTGCTCACTATTCTTAGAGAGGCACAGCTCCTCCCTACTGATGAGGTCCAACCAGACAGAAACACGTGTCTGGGGATGCTGTTGGTACTCTTGTTCAGAGGAGAATCGCCTAGCATTTTGGTGCTGGACTGCCCCAGGGCAGGACAAAGACTGATATGTTTGGGATATTTCTTCTCTGTGAAAGATAGTGAGCTAAAGACTCTGGGTAAGTCTCTCGCAACCAAGACTAATGTCTGGCAGAGGGACTCCCAGGACCCCCCTTGTTAATTTGCATATTTCAGTAACTTTGGGTCTCACCCTAAGTTACTAGGGGAATCCAGACGTAGACCCCTTGCTCACTATTCTTAGAGAGGCACAGCTCCTCCCTACTGATGAGGTCCAACCAGACCGAAACACGTGTCTGGGGATGCTGTTGGTACTCTTGTTCAGAGGAGAATTGCCTAGCATTTCGGTGCTGGACTGACCCAGGGCAGGACAAAGACTGGTATGTTTGGGATATTTCTTCTCTGTGAAAGATAGTGAGCTAAAGACTCTGGGTAAGTCTCTCACAACCAGGACTAATGTCTGGCACAGGGACTCCCAGGACCCCCCTTGTTAATTTGCATATTTGAGTAACTTTGGGTCTCACCCTAAGTTACTAGGGGAATCCAGACGTGGACCCCTTGCTCACTATTTTTAGAGAGGAACAGCTCCTCCCTACTGATGAGGTCCAACCAGACTGAAACACGTGTCTGGGAATGCTGTTGGTACTCTTGTTCAGAGGAGAATTGCCTAGCATTTCGGTGCTGGACTGTCCCAGGGCAGGACAAAGACTGATATGTTTGGGATATTTCTTCTCTGTGAAAGATAGTGAGCTAAAGACTCTGGGTAAGTCTCTCGCAACCAGGACTAATGTCTGGCAGAGGGACTCCCAGGACCCCCTTGTAATTTGCATATTTGAGTAACTTTGGGTCTCACCCTAAGTTACTAGGGGAATCCAGACATGGACCCTTTGCTCACTATTCTTAGAGAGGCACAGCTACTCCCTACTGATGAGGTCTAACCAGACCGAAACACGTGTCTGGGGATGCTGTTGGTACTCTTGTTCAGAGGAGAATTGCCTAGCATTTTGGTGCTGGACTGCCCCAAGGCACGACAAAGACTGATATGTTTGGGATATTTCTTCTCTGTGAAAGATAGTGAGCTAAAGACTCTGGGTAAGTCTCTCGCAACCAGGACTAATGTCTGGCACAGGGACTCCCAGGACCCCCCTTGTTAATTTGCATATTTGAGTACCTATGGGTCTCACCCTAAGTTACTAGGGGAATCCAGACATGGACCCCTTGCTCACTATTCTTAGAGAGGCACAGCTCCTCCCTACTGATGAGGTCCAACCAGAGCAAAACACGTGTCTGGGGATGCTGTTGGTACTCTTGTTCAGAGGAGAATTGCCTAGCATTTCGGTGCTGGACTGCCCCAGGGCAGGACAAAGACTGATATGTTTGGGATATTTCTTCTCTGTGAAAGAAAGTGAGCTAAAGACTCTGGCTAAGTCTCTAGCAACCAGGACTAATGTCTGGCAGAGGGACTCCCAGGAGCCCCCCTTGTTAATTTGCATATTTGAGTAACTTTGGGTCTCACCCTAAGTTACTAGGGGAATCCAGACGTGGACCCCTTGCTCACTATTCTTAGAGAGGCACAGCTCCTCCCTACTGATGAGGTCCAACCAGACCGAAACACGTGTCTGGGGATGCTGTTGGTACTCTTGTTCAGAGGAGAATTGCCTAGCATTTCGGTGCTGGACTGCCCCAGGGCAGGACAAAGACTGATATGTTTGGGATATTTCTTCTCTGTGAAAGATAGTAAGCTAAAGACTCTGGGTAAGTCTCTCGCAACCAAGACTAATGTCTGGCAGAGGGACTCCCAGGACCCCCCTTGTTAATTTGCATATTTGAGTAACTTTGGGTCTCACCCTAAGTTACTAGGGTAATCCAGACGTGGACCCCTTGCTCACTATTCTTAGAGAGGCACAGCTCCTCCCTACTGATGAGGTCTAACCAGACCGAAACACGTGTCTGGGGATGCTGTTGGTACTCTTGTTCAGAGGAGAATTGCCTAGCATTTTGGTGCTGGACTGCCCCAAGGCAGGACAAAGACTGATATGTTTGGGATATTTCTTCTCTGTGAAAGATAGTGAGCTAAAGACTCTGGGTAAGTCTCTCGCAACCAGGACTAATGTCTGGCACAGGGACTCCCAGGACCCCCCTTGTTAATTTGCATATTTGAGTACCTTTGGGTCTCACCCTAAGTTACTAGGGGAATCCAGACATGGACCCCTTGCTCACTATTCTTAGAGAGGCACAGCTCCTCCCTACTGATGAGGTCCAACCAGAGCAAAACACGTGTCTGGGGATGCTGTTGGTACTCTTGTTCAGAGGAGAATTGCTTAGCATTTCGGTGCTGGACTGCCCCAGGGCAGGACAAAGACTGATATGTTTGGGATATTTCTTCTCTGTGAAAGAAAGTGAACTAAAGACTCTGGCTAAGTCTCTAGCAACCAGGACTAATGTCTGGCAGAGGGACTCCCAGGAGCCCCCCTTGTTAATTTGCATATTTGAGTAACTTTGGGTCTCACCCTAAGTTACTAGGGGAATCCAGACGTGGACCCCTTGCTCACTATTCTTAGAGAGGCACAGCTCCTCCCTACTGATGAGGTCCAACCAGACCGAAACACGTGTCTGGGGATGCTGTTGGTACTCTTGTTCAGAGGAGAATCGCCTAGCATTTTGGTGCTGGACTGCCCCAGGGCAGGACAAAGACTGATATGTTTGGGATATTTCTTCTCTGTGAAAGATAGTGAGCTAAAGACTCTGGGTAAGTCTCTCGCAACCAAGACTAATGTCTGGCAGAGGGACTCCCAGGACCCCCCTTGTTAATTTGCATATTTCAGTAACTTTGGGTCTCACCCTAAGTTACTAGGGGAATCCAGACGTGGACCCCTTGCTCACTATTCTTAGAGAGGCACAGCTCCTCCCTACTGATGAGGTCCAACCAGACCGAAACACGTGTCTGGGGATGCTGTTGGTACTCTTGTTCAGAGGAGAATTGCCTAGCATTTCGGTGCTGGACTGACCCAGGGCAGGACAAAGACTGGTATGTTTGGGATATTTCTTCTCTGTGAAAGATAGTGAGCTAAAGACTCTGGGTAAGTCTCTCACAACCAGGACTAATGTCTGGCACAGGGACTCCCAGGACCCCCCTTGTTAATTTGCATATTTGAGTAACTTTGGGTCTCACCCTTAGTTACTAGGGGAATCCAGACGTGGACCCCTTGCTCACTATTTTTAGAGAGGAACAGCTCCTCCCTACTGATGAGGTCCAACCAGACCGAAACACGTGTCTGGGAATGCTGTTGGTACTCTTGTTCAGAGGAGAGTTGCCTAGCATTTCGGCGCTGGACTGCCCCAGGGCAGGACAAAGACTGATATGTTTGGGATATTTCTTCTCTGTGAAAGATAGTGAGCTAAAGACTCTGGGTAAGTCTCTCGCAACCAGGACTAATGTCTGGCAGAGGGACTCCCAGGACCCCCATTGTAATTTGCATATTTGAGTAACTTTCGGTCTCACCCTAAGTTACTAGGGGAATCCAGACATGGACCCCTTGCTCACTATTCTTAGAGAGGCACAGCTCCTCCCTACTGATGAGGTCTAACCAGACCGAAACACGTGTCTGGGGATGCTGTTGGTACTCTTGTTCAGAGGAGAATTGCCTAGCATTTTGGTGCTGGACTGCCCCAAGGCAGGACAAAGACTGATATGTTTGGGATATTTCTTCTCTGTGAAAGATAGTGAGCTAAAGACTCTGGGTAAGTCTCTCGCAACCAGGACTAATGTCTGGCACAGGGACTCCCAGGACCCCCCTTGTTAATTTGCATATTTGAGTACCTTTGGGTCTCACCCTAAGTTACTAGGGGAATCCAGACATGGACCCCTTGCTCACTATTCTTAGAGAGGCACAGCTCCTCCCTACTGATGAGGTCCAACCAGAGCAAAACACGGGTCTGGGGATGCTGTTGGTACTCTTGTTCAGAGGAGAATTGCCTAGCATTTCGGTGCTGGACTGCCCCAGGGCAGGACAAAGACTGATATGTTTGGGATATTTCTTCTCTGTGAAAGAAAGTGAGCTAAAGACTCTGGCTAAGTCTCTAGCAACCAGGACTAATGTCTGGCAGAGGGACTCCCAGGAGCCCCCCTTGTTAATTTGCATATTTGAGTAACTTTGGGTCTCACCCTAAGTTACTAGGGGAATCCAGACGTGGACCCCTTGCTCACTATTCTTAGAGAGGCACAGCTCCTCCCTACTGATGAGGTCCAACCAGACCGAAACACGTGTCTGGGGATGCTGTTGGTACTCTTGTTCAGAGGAGAATTGCCTAGCATTTCGGTGCTGGACTGCCCCAGGGCAGGACAAAGACTGATATGTTTGGGATATTTCTTCTCTGTGAAAGATAGTAAGCTAAAGACTCTGGGTAAGTCTCTCGCAACCAAGACTAATGTCTGGCAGAGGGACTCCCAGGACCCCCCTTGTTAATTTGCATATTTGAGTAACTTTGGGTCTCACCCTAAGTTACTAGGGTAATCCAGACGTGGACCCCTTGCTCACTATTCTTAGAGAGGCACAGCTCCTCCCTACTGATGAGGTCCAACCAGAGCAAAACACGTGTCTGGGGATGCTGTTGGTACTCTTGTTCAGAGGAGAATTGCCTAGCATTTTGGTGCTAGACTGCCCCAGGGCAGGACAAAGACTGATATGTTTGGGATATTTCTTCTCTGTGAAAGATAGTGAGCTAAAGACTCTGGGTAAGTCTCTCGCAACCAGGACTAATGTCTGGCAGAGGGACTCCCAGGACCCCCCTTGTTAATTTGCATATTTGAGTAACTTTGGGTCTCACCCTAAGTTACTAGGGGAATCCAGACGTGGACCCCTTGCTCACTATTCTTAGAGAGGCACAGCTCCTCCCTACTGATGAGGTCCAACCAGACCAAAACACGTCTCTAGGGATGCTGTTGGTACTCTTGTTCAGAGGAGAATTGCCTAGCATTTCGGTGCTGGACTGACCCAGGGCAGGACAAAGACTGGTATGTTTGGGATATTTCTTCTCTGTGAAAGATAGTGAGCTAAAGACTCTGGGTAAGTCTCTCGCAACCAGGACTAATGTCTGGCACAGGGACTCCCAGGAACCCCCTTGTTAATTTGCATTATTGAGTAACTTTGGGTCTCACCCTAAGTTACTAGGGGAATCCAGACGTGGACCCCTTGCTCACTATTCTTAGAGAGGCACAGCTCCTCCCTACTGATGAGGTCCAACCAGACCGAAACACGTGTCTGGGGATGCTGTTGGTACTCTTGTTCAGAGGAGAATTGCCTAGCATTTCGGTGCTGGACTGCCCCAGGGCAGGACAAAGACTGATATGTTTGGGATATTTCTTCTCTGTGAAAGATAGTGAGCTAAAGACTCTGGGTAAGTCTCTCGCAACCAAGACTAATGTCTGGCAGAGGGACTCCCAGGACCCCCCTTGTTAATTTGCATATTTGAGTAACTTTGGGTCTCACCCTAAGTTACTAGGGGAATCCAGATGTGGACCCCTTGCTCACTATTCTTAGAGAGGCACAGCTCCTCCCTACTGATGAGGTCCAACCAGAGCAAAACACGTGTCTGGGGATGCTGTTGGTACTCTTGTTCAGAGGAGAATTGCCTAGCATTTCGGTGCTGGACTGCCCCAGGGCAGGACAAAGACTGATATGTTTGGGATATTTCTTCTCTGTGAAAGATAGTAAGCTAAAGACTCTGGGTAAGTCTCTCGCAACCAAGACTAATGTCTGGCAGAGGGACTCCCAGGAACCCCCTTGTTAATTTGCATATTTGAGTAACTTTGGGTCTCACCCTAAGTTACTAGGGGAATCCAGACGTGGACCCCTTGCTCACTATTCTTAGAGAGGCACAGCTCCTCCCTACTGATGAGGTCCAACCAGAGCAAAACACGTGTCTGGGGATGCTGTTGGTACTCTTGTTCAGAGGAGAATTGCCTAGCATTTCGGTGCTAGACTGCCCAAGGGCAGGACAAAGACTGATATGTTTGGGATATTTCTTCTCTGTGAAAGATAGTGAGCTAAAGACTCTGGGTAAGTCTCTCGCAACCAGGACTAATGTCTGGCAGAGGGATTCCCAGGACCCCCCCTTGTTAATTTGCATATTTGAGTAACTTTGGGTCTCACCCTAAGTTACTAGGGGAATCCAGACGTGGACCCCTTGCTCACTATTCTTAGAGAGGCACAGCTCCTCCCTACTGATGAGGTCCAACCAGACCAAAACACGTGTCTAGGGATGCTGTTGGTACTCTTGTTCAGAGGAGAATTGCCTAGCATTTCGGTGCTGGACTGACCCAGGGCAGGACAAAGACTGGTATGTTTGGGATATTTCTTCTCTGTGAAAGATAGTGAGCTAAAGACTCTGGGTAAGTCTCTCGCAACCAGGACTAATGTCTGGCACAGGGACTCCCAGGACCCCCCTTTTTAATTTGCATTATTGAGTAACTTTGGGTCTCACCCTAAGTTACTAGGGGAATCCAGACGTGGACCCCTTGCTCACTATTTTTTAGAGAGGAACAGCTCCTCCCTACTGATGAGGTCCAAACAGACCGAAACACGTGTCTGGGAATGCTGTTGGTACTCTTGTTCAGAGGAGAATTGCCTAGCATTTCGGTGCTGGACTGCCCCAGGGCAGGACAAAGACTGATATGTTTGGGATATTTCTTCTCTGTGAAAGATAGTGAGCCAAAGACTCTGGGTAAGTCTCTCACAACCAAGACTAATGTCTGGCAGAGGGACACCCAGGACCCCCCTTGTTAATTTGCATATTTGAGTAACTTTGGGTCTCACCCTAAGTTACTAGGGGAATCCAGACGTGGACCCCTTGCTCACTATTCTTAGAGAGGCACAGCTCCTCCCTACTGATGAGGTCCAACCAGACCAAAACACGTGCCTAGGGATGCTGTTGGTACTCTTGTTCAGATGAGAATTGCCTAGCATTTCGGTGCTGGACTGACCCAGGGCAGGACAAAGACTGGTATGTTTGGGATATTTCTTCTCTGTGAAAGATAGTGAGCTAAAGACTCTGGGTAAGTCTCTCGCAACCAGGACTAATGTCTGGCACAGGGACTCCCAGGACCCCCCTTGTTAATTTGCATATTTGAGTAACTTTGGGTCTCACCTTAAGTTACTAGGGGAATCCAGACGTGGACCCCTTGCTCACTATTCTTAGAGAGGCACAGCTCCTCCCTACTGATGAGGTCCAACCAGAGCAAAACACGTGTCTGGGGATGCTGTTGGTACTCCTGTTGGTACTCTTGTTCAGAGGAGAATTGCCTAGCATTTCGGTGCTGGACTGCCCCAGAGCAGGACAAAGACTGATATGTTTGGGATATTTCTTCTCTGTGAAAGATAGTGAGCTAAAGACTCTGGGTAAGTCTCTCGCAACCAGGACTAATGTCTGGCAGAGGGACTCCCAGGACCCCCCTTGTTAATTTGCATATTTAAGTAACTTTGGGTCTCACCCTAAGTTACTAGGGGAATCCAGACGTGGACCCCTTGCTCACTATTCTTAGAAAGGCACAGCTCCTCCCTACTGATGAGGTCCAACCAGAGCAAAACACGTGTCTGGGGATGCTGTTGGTACTCTTGTTCAGAGGAGAATTGCCTAGCATTTCGGTACTGGACTGCCCCAGGGCAGGACAAAGACTGATATGTTTGGGATATTTCTTCTCTGTGAAAGAAAGTGAGCTAAAGACTCTGGCTAAGTCTCTCGCAACCAAGACTAATGTCTGGCAGAGGGACTCCCAGGACCCCCCTTGTTAATTTGCATATTTGAGTAACTTTGGGTCTCACCCTAAGTTACTAGGGGAATCCAGACGTGGACCCCTTGCTCACTATTCTTAGAAAGGCACAGCTCCTCCCTACTGATGAGGTCCAACCAGAGCAAAACACGTGTCTGGGGATGCTGTTGGTACTCTTGTTCAGAGGAGAATTGCCTAGCATGTCGGTGCTAGACTGCCCCAGGGCAGGACAAAGACTGATATGTTTGGGATATTTCTTCTCTGTGAAAGATAGTGAGCTAAAGACTCTGGGTAAGTCTCTCGCAACCAAGACTAATGTCTGGCAGAGGGACTCCCAGGACCCCCCTTGTTAATTTGCATATTTGAGTAACTTTGGGTCTCACCCTAAGTTACTAGGGGAATCCAGACGTGGACCCCTTGCTCACTATTCTTAGAGAGGCACAGCTCCTCCCTACTGATGAGGTCCAACCAGAGCAAAACACGTGTCTGGGGATGCTGTTGGTACTCTTGTTCAGAGGAGAATTGCCTAGCATTTCGGTGCTAGACTGCCCCAGGGCAGGACAAAGACTGATATGTTTGGGATATTTCTTCTCTGTGAAAGATAGTGAGCTAAAGACTCTGGGTAAGTCTCTCACAACCAAGACTAATGTCTGGCAGAGGGACTCCCAGGACCCCCCTTGTTAATTTGCATATTTGAGTAACTTTGGGTCTCACCCTAAGTTACTAGGGGAATCCAGACGTGGACCCCTTGCTCACTATTCTTAGAGAGGCACAGCTCCTCCCTACTGATGAGGTCCAACCAGAGCAAAACACGTGTCTGGGGATGCTGTTGGTACTCTTGTTCAGAGGAGAATTGCCTAGCATTTCGGTGCTGGACTGCCCCAGGGCAGGACAAAGACTGATATGTTTGCGATATTTCTTCTCTGTGAAAGATCGTGAGCTAAAGACTCTGGGTAAGTCTCTCGCAACCAAGACTAATGTCTGGCAGAGGGACTCCCAGGACCCCCCTTGTTAATTTGCATATTTGAGTAACTTTGGGTCTCACCCTAAGTTACTAGGGGAATCCAGACGTGGACCCCTTGCTCACTATTCTTAGAGAGGCACAGCTCCTCTCTACTGATGAGGTCCAACCAGACCGAAACACGTGTCTTAGGATGCTGTTGGTACTCTTGTTCAGAGGAGAATTGCCTAGCATTTCGGTGCTGGACTGACCCAGGACAAGGACTGGTATGTTTGGGATATTTCTTCTCTGTGAAAGATAGTGAGCTAAAGACTCTGGGTAAGTCTCTCGCAACCAGGACTAATGTCTGGCACAGGGACTCCCAGGACCCCCCTTGTTAATTTGCATATTTGAGTAACTTTGGGTCTCACCCTAAGTTACTAGGGGAATCCAGACGTGGACCCCTTGCTCACTATTTTTAGAGAAGAACAGCTCCTCCCTACTGATGAGGTCCAACCAGACCGAAACACGTGTCTGGGAATGCTGTTGGTACTCTTGTTCAGAGGAGAATTGCCTAGCATTTCGGTGCTGGACTGCCCCAGGGCAGGACAAAGACTGGTATGTTTGGGATATTTCTTCTCTGTGAAAGATAGTGAGTTAAAGACTCTGGGTAAGTCTCTCGCAACCAGGACTAATGTCTGGCACAGGGACTCCCAGGACCCCCCTTGTTAATTTGCATATTTGAGTAACTTTGGGTCTCACCCTAAATTACTAGGGGAATCCAGACGTGAACCCCTTGCTCACTATTCTTAGAGAGGCACAGCTCCTCCCTACTGATGAGGTCCAACCAGAGCAAAACACGTGTCTGGGGATGCTGTTGGTACTCTTGTTCAGAGGAGAATTGCCTAGCATTTCGGTGCTGGACTGCCCCAGGGCAGGAAAAAGACTGATATGTTTGGGATATTTCTTCTCTGTGAAAGATAGTGAGCTAAAGACTCTGGGTAAGTCTCTCGCAACCAGGACTAATGACTGGCAGAGGGATTCCCAGGACACCCCTTGTTAATTTGCATATTTGAGTAACTTTGGGTCTCACCCTAAGTTACTAGGGGAATCCAGACGTGGACTCCTTGCTCACTATTCTTAGAGAGGCACAGCTCCACCCTACTGATGAGGTCCAACCAGAGCAAAACACGTGTCTGGGGATGCTGTTGGTACTCTTGTTCAGAGGAGAATTGCCTAGCATTTCGGTACTGGACTGCCCCAGGGCAGGACAAAGACTGATATGTTTGGGATATTTCTTCTCTGTGAAAGAAAGTGAGCTAAAGACTCTGGCTAAGTCTCTCGCAACCAAGAATAATGTCTGGCAGAGGGACTCCCAGGACCCCCCTTGTTAATTTGCATATTTGAGTAACTTTGGGTCTCACCCTAAGTTACTAGGGGAATCCAGACGTGGACCCCTTGCTCACTATTCTTAGAAAGGCACAGCTCCTCCCTACTGATGAGGTCCAACCAGAGCAAAACACGTGTCTGGGGATGCTGTTGGTACTCTTGTTCAGAGGAGAATTGCCTAGCATTTCGGTGCTGGACTGCCCCAGGGCAGGACAAAGACTGATATGTTTGGGATATTTCTTCTCTGTGAAAGATAGTGAGCTAAAGACTCTGGGTAAGTCTCTCGCAACCAAGACTAATGTCTGGCAGAGGGACTCCCACGACCCCCCTTGTTAATTTGCATATTTGAGTAACTTTGGGTCTCACCCTAAGTTACTAGGGGAATCCAGACGTGGACCCCTTGCTCACTATTCTTAAAGAGGCACAGCTCCTCCCTACTGATGAGGTCCAACCAGAGCAAAACACGTGTCTGGGGATGCTGTTGGTACTCTTGTTCAGAGGAGAATTGCCTAGCATTTCGGTGCTGGACTGCCCCAGGGCAGGACAAAGACTGATATGTTTGGGATATTTCTTCTCTGTGAAAGATAGTGAGCTAAAGACTCTGGGTAAGTCTCTCGCAAACAGGACTAATGTCTGGCAGAGGGACTCCCAGGACCCCCCCTTGTTAATTTGCATATTTGAGTAACTTTGGGTCTCACCCTAAGTTACTAGGGGAATCCAGACGTGGACCCCTTGCTCACTATTCTTAGAGAGGCACAGCTCCTCCCTACTGATGAGGTCCAACCAGACCGAAACACGTGTCTGGGGATGCTGTTGGTACTCTTGTTCAGAGGAGAATTGCCTAGCATTTTGGTGCTGGACTGCCCCAGGGCAGGACAAAGACTGATATGTTTGGGATATTTCTTCTCTGTGAAAGATAGTGAGCTAAAGACTCTGGGTAAGTCTCTCGCAACCAAGACTAATGTCTGGCAGAGGGACTCCCAGGACCCCACTTGTTAATTTGCATATTTGAGTAACTTTGGGTGTCACCCTAAGTTACTAGGGGAATCCAGACGTGGACCCCTTGCTCACTATTCTTAGAGAGGCACAGCTCCTCTCTACTGATGAGGTCCAACCAGACTGAAACACGTGTCTTAGGATGCTGTTGGTACTCTTGTTCAGAGGAGAATTGCCTAGCATTTCGGTGCTGGACTGACCCAGGGCAGGACAAGGACTGGTATGTTTGGGATATTTCTTCTCTGTGAAAGATAGTGAGCTAAAGACTCTGGGTAAGTCTCTCGCAACCAGGACTAATGTCTGGCACAGGGACTCCCAGGACCCCCCTTGTTAATTTGCATATTTGAGTAACTTTGGGTCTCACCCTAAGTTACTAGGGGAATCCAGACGTGGACCCCTTGCTCACTATTTTTAGAGAAGAACAGCTCCTCCCTACTGATGAGGTCCAACCAGACCGAAACACGTGTCTGGGGATGCTGTTGGTACTCTTGTTCAGAGGAGAATTGCCTAGCATTTCGGTGCTAGACTGCCCCAGGGCAGGACAAAGACTGATATGTTTGGGATATTTCTTCTCTGTGAAAGATAGTGAGCTAAAGACTCTGGGTAAGTCTCTCGCAACCAGGACTAATGTCTGGCAGAGGGACTCCCAGGACCCCCCTTGTAATTTGCATATTTGAGTAACTTTGGGTCTCACCCTAAGTTACTAGGGGAATCCAGACATGGACCCTTTGCTCACTATTCTTAGAGAGGCACAGCTCCTCCCTACTGATGAGGTCTAACCAGACCGAAACACGTGTCTGGGGATGCTGTTGGTACTCTTGTTCAGAGGAGAATTGCCTAGCATTTTGGTGCTGGACTGCCCCAAGGCACGACAAAGACTGATATGTTTGGGATATTTCTTCTCTGTGAAAGATAGTGAGCTAAAGACTCTGGGTAAGTCTCTCGCAACCAGGACTAATGTCTGGCACAGGGACTCCCAGGACCCCCCTTGTAATTTGCATATTTGAGTAACTTTGGGTCTCACCCTAAGTTACTAGGGGAATCCAGACATGGACCCTTTGCTCACTATTCTTAGAGAGGCACAGCTCCTCCCTACTGATGAGGTCTAACCAGACCGAAACACGTGTCTGGGGATGCTGTTGGTACTCTTGTTCAGAGGAGAATTGCCTAGCATTTTGGTGCTGGACTGCCCCAAGGCACGACAAAGACTGATATGTTTGGGATATTTCTTCTCTGTGAAAGATAGTGAGCTAAAGACTCTGGGTAAGTCTCTCGCAACCAGGACTAATGTCTGGCACAGGGACTCCCAGGACCCCCCTTGTTAATTTGCATATTTGAGTACCTATGGGTCTCACCCTAAGTTACTAGGGGAATCCAGACATGGACCCCTTGCTCACTATTCTTAGAGAGGCACAGCTCCTCCCTACTGATGAGGTCCAACCAGAGCAAAACACGTGTCTGGGGATGCTGTTGGTACTCTTGTTCAGAGGAGAATTGCCTAGCATTTCAGTGCTGGACTGCCCCAGGGCAGGACAAAGACTGATATGTTTGGGATATTTCTTCTCTGTGAAAGAAAGTGAGCTAAAGACTCTGGCTAAGTCTCTAGCAACCAGGACTAATGTCTGGCAGAGGGACTCCCAGGAGCCCCCCTTGTTAATTTGCATATTTGAGTAACTTTGGGTCTCACCCTAAGTTACTAGGGGAATCCAGACGTGGACCCCTTGCTCACTATTCTTAGAGAGGCACAGCTCCTCCCTACTGATGAGGTCCAACCAGACCGAAACACGTGTCTGGGGATGCTGTTGGTACTCTTGTTCAGAGGAGAATTGCCTAGCATTTCGGTGCTGGACTGCCCCAGGGCAGGACAAAGACTGATATGTTTGGGATATTTCTTCTCTGTGAAAGATAGTAAGCTAAAGACTCTGGGTAAGTCTCTCGCAACCAAGACTAATGTCTGGCAGAGGGACTCCCAGGACCCCCCTTGTTAATTTGCATATTTGAGTAACTTTGGGTCTCACCCTAAGTTACTAGGGTAATCCAGACGTGGACCCCTTGCTCACTATTCTTAGAGAGGCACAGCTCCTCCCTACTGATGAGGTCTAACCAGACCGAAACACGTGTCTGGGGATGCTGTTGGTACTCTTGTTCAGAGGAGAATTGCCTAGCATTTTGGTGCTGGACTGCCCCAAGGCAGGACAAAGACTGATATGTTTGGGATATTTCTTCTCTGTGAAAGATAGTGAGCTAAAGACTCTGGGTAAGTCTCTCGCAACCAGGACTAATGTCTGGCACAGGGACTCCCAGGACCCCCCTTGTTAATTTGCATATTTGAGTACCTTTGGGTCTCACCCTAAGTTACTAGGGGAATCCAGACATGGACCCCTTGCTCACTATTCTTAGAGAGGCACAGCTCCTCCCTACTGATGAGGTCCAACCAGAGCAAAACACGTGTCTGGGGATGCTGTTGGTACTCTTGTTCAGAGGAGAATTGCTTAGCATTTCGGTGCTGGACTGCCCCAGGGCAGGACAAAGACTGATATGTTTGGGATATTTCTTCTCTGTGAAAGAAAGTGAGCTAAAGACTCTGGCTAAGTCTCTAGCAACCAGGACTAATGTCTGGCAGAGGGACTCCCAGGAGCCCCCCTTGTTAATTTGCATATTTGAGTAACTTTGGGTCTCACCCTAAGTTACTAGGGGAATCCAGACGTGGACCCCTTGCTCACTATTCTTAGAGAGGCACAGCTCCTCCCTACTGATGAGGTCCAACCAGACCGAAACACGTGTCTGGGGATGCTGTTGGTACTCTTGTTCAGAGGAGAATCGCCTAGCATTTTGGTGCTGGACTGCCCCAGGGCAGGACAAAGACTGATATGTTTGGGATATTTCTTCTCTGTGAAAGATAGTGAGCTAAAGACTCTGGGTAAGTCTCTCGCAACCAAGACTAATGTCTGGCAGAGGGACTCCCAGGACCCCCCTTGTTAATTTGCATATTTCAGTAACTTTGGGTCTCACCCTAAGTTACTAGGGGAATCCAGACATGGACCCCTTGCTCACTATTCTTAGAGAGGCACAGCTCCTCCCTACTGATGAGGTCCAACCAGACCGAAACACGTGTCTGGGGATGCTGTTGGTACTCTTGTTCAGAGGAGAATTGCCTAGCATTTCGGTGCTGGACTGACCCAGGGCAGGACAAAGACTGGTATGTTTGGGATATTTCTTCTCTGTGAAAGATAGTGAGCTAAAGACTCTGGGTAAGTCTCTCACAACCAGGACTAATGTCTGGCACAGGGACTCCCAGGACCCCCCTTGTTAATTTGCATATTTGAGTAACTTTGGGTCTCACCCTAAGTTACTAGGGGAATCCAGACGTGGACCCCTTGCTCACTATTCTTAGAGAGGCACAGCTCCTCCCTACTGATGAGGTCCAACCAGACCGAAACACGTGTCTGGGGATGCTGTTGGTACTCTTGTTCAGAGGAGAATTGCCTAGCATTTTGGTGCTGGACTGCCCCAGGGCAGGACAAAGACTGATATGTTTGGGATATTTCTTCTCTGTGAAAGATAGTGAGCTAAAGACTCTGGGTAAGTCTCTCGCAACCAAGACTAATGTCTGGCAGAGGGACTCCCAGGACCCCACTTGTTAATTTGCATATTTGAGTAACTTTGGGTGTCACCCTAAGTTACTAGGGGAATCCAGACGTGGACCCCTTGCTCACTATTCTTAGAGAGGCACAGCTCCTCTCTACTGATGAGGTCCAACCAGACTGAAACACGTGTCTTAGGATGCTGTTGGTACTCTTGTTCAGAGGAGAATTGCCTAGCATTTCGGTGCTGGACTGACCCAGGGCAGGACAAGGACTGGTATGTTTGGGATATTTCTTCTCTGTGAAAGATAGTGAGCTAAAGACTCTGGGTAAGTCTCTCGCAACCAGGACTAATGTCTGGCAGAGGGACTCCCAGGACCCCCCTTGTTAATTTGCATATTTGAGTAACTTTGGGTCTCACCCTAAGTTACTAGGGGAATCCAGACGTGGACCCCTTGCTCACTATTCTTAGAGAGGCACAGCTCCTCCCTACTGATGAGGTCCAACCAGAGCAAAACACGTGTCTGGGGATGCTGTTGGTACTCTTGTTCAGAGGAGAATTGCCTAGCATTTCGGTGCTAGACTGCCCCAGGGCAGGACAAAGACTGATATGTTTGGGATATTTCTTCTCTGTGAAAGATAGTGAGCTAAAGACTCTGGGTAAGTCTCTCGCAACCAAGACTAATGTCTGGCAGAGGGACTCCCAGGACCCCCCTTGTTAATTTGCATATTTGAGTAACTTTGGGTCTCACCCTAAGTTACTAGGGGAATCCAGACGTGGACCCCTTGCTCACTATTCTTAGAGAGGCACAGCTCCTCCCTACTGATGAGGTCCAACCAGAGCAAAACACGTGTCTGGGGATGCTGTTGGTACTCTTGTTCAGAGGAGAATTGCCTAGCATTTCGGTGCTGGACTGCCCCAGGGCAGGACAAAGACTGATATGTTTGCGATATTTCTTCTCTGTGAAAGATCGTGAGCTAAAGACTCTGGGTAAGTCTCTCGCAACCAAGACTAATGTCTGGCAGAGGGACTCCCAGGACCCCCCTTGTTAATTTGCATATTTGAGTAACTTTGGGTCTCACCCTAAGTTACTAGGGGAATCCAGACGTGGACCCCTTGCTCACTATTCTTAGAGAGGCACAGCTCCTCTCTACTGATGAGGTCCAACCAGACCGAAACACGTGTCTTAGGATGCTGTTGGTACTCTTGTTCAGAGGAGAATTGCCTAGCATTTCGGTGCTGGACTGACCCAGGACAAGGACTGGTATGTTTGGGATATTTCTTCTCTGTGAAAGATAGTGAGCTAAAGACTCTGGGTAAGTCTCTCGCAACCAGGACTAATGTCTGGCACAGGGACTCCCAGGACCCCCCTTGTTAATTTGCATATTTGAGTAACTTTGGGTCTCACCCTAAGTTACTAGGGGAATCCAGACGTGGACCCCTTGCTCACTATTTTTAGAGAAGAACAGCTCCTCCCTACTGATGAGGTCCAACCAGACCGAAACACGTGTCTGGGAATGCTGTTGGTACTCTTGTTCAGAGGAGAATTGCCTAGCATTTCGGTGCTGGACTGCCCCAGGGCAGGACAAAGACTGGTATGTTTGGGATATTTCTTCTCTGTGAAAGATAGTGAGCTAAAGACTCTGGGTAAGTCTCTCGCAACCAGGACTAATGTCTGGCACAGGGACTCCCAGGACCCCCCTTGTTAATTTGCATATTTGAGTAACTTTGGGTCTCACCCTAAATTACTAGGGGAATCCAGACGTGAACCCCTTGCTCACTATTCTTAGAGAGGCACAGCTCCTCCCTACTGATGAGGTCCAACCAGAGCAAAACACGTGTCTGGGGATGCTGTTGGTACTCTTGTTCAGAGGAGAATTGCCTAGCATTTCGGTGCTGGACTGCCCCAGGGCAGGAAAAAGACTGATATGTTTGGGATATTTCTTCTCTGTGAAAGATAGTGAGCTAAAGACTCTGGGTAAGTCTCTCGCAACCAGGACTAATGACTGGCAGAGGGATTCCCAGGACACCCCTTGTTAATTTGCATATTTGATTAACTTTGGGTCTCACCCTAAGTTACTAGGGGAATCCAGACGTGGACTCCTTGCTCACTATTCTTAGAGAGGCACAGCTCCACCCTACTGATGAGGTCCAACCAGAGCAAAACACGTGTCTGGGGATGCTGTTGGTACTCTTGTTCAGAGAAGAATTGCCTAGCATTTCGGTACTGGACTGCCCCAGGGCAGGACAAAGACTGATATGTTTGGGATATTTCTTCTCTGTGAAAGAAAGTGAGCTAAAGACTCTGGCTAAGTCTCTCGCAACCAAGAATAATGTCTGGCAGAGGGACTCCCAGGACCCCCCTTGTTAATTTGCATATTTGAGTAACTTTGGGTCTCACCCTAAGTTACTAGGGGAATCCAGACGTGGACCCCTTGCTCACTATTCTTAGAAAGGCACAGCTCCTCCCTACTGATGAGGTCCAACCAGAGCAAAACACGTGTCTGGGGATGCTGTTGGTACTCTTGTTCAGAGGAGAATTGCCTAGCATTTCGGTGCTGGACTGCCCCAGGGCAGGACAAAGACTGATATGTTTGGGATATTTCTTCTCTGTGAAAGATAGTGAGCTAAAGACTCTGGGTAAGTCTCTCGCAACCAAGACTAATGTCTGGCAGAGGGACTCCCACGACCCCCCTTGTTAATTTGCATATTTGAGTAACTTTGGGTCTCACCCTAAGTTACTAGGGGAATCCAGACGTGGACCCCTTGCTCACTATTCTTAAAGAGGCGCAGCTCCTCCCTACTGATGAGGTCCAACCAGAGCAAAACACGTGTCTGGGGATGCTGTTGGTACTCTTGTTCAGAGGAGAATTGCCTAGCATTTCGGTGCTGGACTGCCCCAGGGCAGGACAAAGACTGATATGTTTGGGATATTTCTTCTCTGTGAAAGATAGTGAGCTAAAGACTCTGGGTAAGTCTCTCGCAAACAGGACTAATGTCTGGCAGAGGGACTCCCAGGACCCCCCCTTGTTAATTTGCATATTTGAGTAACTTTGGGTCTCACCCTAAGTTACTAGGGGAATCCAGACGTGGACCCCTTGCTCACTATTCTTAGAGAGGCACAGCTCCTCCCTACTGATGAGGTCCAACCAGACCGAAACACGTGTCTGGGGATGCTGTTGGTACTCTTGTTCAGAGGAGAATTGCCTAGCATTTTGGTGCTGGACTGCCCCAGGGCAGGACAAAGACTGATATGTTTGGGATATTTCTTCTCTGTGAAAGATAGTGAGCTAAAGACTCTGGGTAAGTCTCTCGCAACCAAGACTAATGTCTGGCAGAGGGACTCCCAGGACCCCACTTGTTAATTTGCATATTTGAGTAACTTTGGGTGTCACCCTAAGTTACTAGGGGAATCCAGACGTGGACCCCTTGCTCACTATTCTTAGAGAGGCACAGCTCCTCTCTACTGATGAGGTCCAACCAGACTGAAACACGTGTCTTAGGATGCTGTTGGTACTCTTGTTCAGAGGAGAATTGCCTAGCATTTCGGTGCTGGACTGACCCAGGGCAGGACAAGGACTGGTATGTTTGGGATATTTCTTCTCTGTGAAAGATAGTGAGCTAAAGACTCTGGGTAAGTCTCTCGCAACCAGGACTAATGTCTGGCACAGGGACTCCCAGGACCCCCCTTGTTAATTTGCATATTTGAGTAACTTTGGGTCTCACCCTAAGTTACTAGGGGAATCCAGACGTGGACCCCTTGCTCACTATTTTTAGAGAAGAACAGCTCCTCCCTACTGATGAGGTCCAACCAGACCGAAACACGTGTCTGGGAATGCTGTTGATACTCGTGTTCAGAGGAGAATTGCCTAGCATTTCGGTGCTGGACTGCCCCAGGGCAGGACAAAGACTGGTATGTTTGGGATATTTCTTCTCTGTGAAAGATAGTGAGCTAAAGACTCTGGGTAAGTCTCTCGCAACCAGGACTAATGTCTGGCACAGGGACTCCCAGGACCCCCCTTGTTAATTTGCATATTTGAGTAACTTTGGGTCTCACCCTAAATTACTAGGGGAATGCAGACGTGAACCCCTTGCTCACTATTCTTAGAGAGGCACAGCTCCTCCCTACTGATGAGGTCCAACCAGAGCAAAACACGTGTCTGGGGATGCTGTTGGTACTCTTGTTCAGAGGAGAATTGCCTAGCATTTCGGTGCTGGACTGCCCCAGGGCAGGACAAAGACTGATATGTTTGGGATATTTCTTCTCTGTGAAAGATAGTGAGCTAAAGACTCTGGGTAAGTCTCTCGCAACCAGGACTAATGTCTGGCAGAGGGACTCCCAGGACACCCCTGGTTAATTTGCATATTTGAGTAACTTTGGGTCTCACCCTAAGTTACTAGGGGAATCCAGACGTGGACCCCTTGCTCACTATTCTTAGAGAGGCACAGCTCCTCCCTACTGATGAGGTCCAACCAGACCAAAACAAGTGTCTGGGGATGCTGTTGGTACTCTTGTTCAGAGGAGAATTGCCTAGCATTTTGGTGCTGGACTGCCCCAGGGCAGGACAAAGACTGATATGTTTGGGATATATCTTCTCTGTGAAAGATAGTGAGCTAAAGACTCTGGGTAAGTCTCTCTCAACCAAGACTAATGTCTGGCAGAGGGACTCCCAGGACCCCCCTTGTTAATTTGCATATTTGAGTAACTTTGGGTCTCACCCTAAGTTACTAGGGGAATCCAGACGTGGACCCCTTGCTCACTATTCTTAGAGAGGCACAGCTCCTCCCTACTGATGAGGTCCAACCAGACAGAAACACGTGTCTGGGGATGCTGTTGGTACTCTTGTTCAGAGGAGAATCGCCTAGCATTTTGGTGCTGGACTGCCCCAGGGCAGGACAAAGACTGATATGTTTGGGATATTTCTTCTCTGTGAAAGATAGTGAGCTAAAGACTCTGGGTAAGTCTCTCGCAACCAAGACTAATGTCTGGCAGAGGGACTCCCAGGACCCCCCTTGTTAATTTGCATATTTCAGTAACTTTGGGTCTCACCCTAAGTTACTAGGGGAATCCAGACGTGGACCCCTTGCTCACTATTCTTAGAGAGGCACAGCTCCTCCCTACTGATGAGGTCCAACCAGACCGAAACACGTGTCTGGGGATGCTGTTGGTACTCTTGTTCAGAGGAGAATTGCCTAGCATTTCGGTGCTGGACTGACCCAGGGCAGGACAAAGACTGGTATGTTTGGGATATTTCTTCTCTGTGAAAGATAGTGAGCTAAAGACTCTGGGTAAGTCTCTCACAACCAGGACTAATGTCTGGCACAGGGACTCCCAGGACCCCCCTTGTTAATTTGCATATTTGAGTAACTTTGGGTCTCACCCTAAGTTACTAGGGGAATCCAGACGTGGACCCCTTGCTCACTATTTTTAGAGAGGAACAGCTCCTCCCTACTGATGAGGTCCAACCAGACTGAAACACGTGTCTGGGAATGCTGTTGGTACTCTTGTTCAGAGGAGAATTGTCTAGCATTTCGGTGCTGGACTGCCCCAGGGCAGGACAAAGACTGATATGTTTGGGATATTTCTTCTCTGTGAAAGATAGTGAGCTAAAGACTCTGGGTAAGTCTCTCGCAACCAGGACTAATGTCTGGCAGAGGGACTCCCAGGACCCCCCTTGTAATTTGCATATTTGAGTAACTTTGGGTCTCACCCTAAGTTACTAGGGGAATCCAGACATGGACCCTTTGCTCACTATTCTTAGAGAGGCACAGCTCCTCCCTACTGATGAGGTCTAACCAGACCGAAACACGTGTCTGGGGATGCTGTTGGTACTCTTGTTCAGAGGAGAATTGCCTAGCATTTTGGTGCTGGACTGCCCCAAGGCACGACAAAGACTGATATGTTTGGGATATTTCTTCTCTGTGAAAGATAGTGAGCTAAAGACTCTGGGTAAGTCTCTCGCAACCAGGACTAATGTCTGGCACAGGGACTCCCAGGACCCCCCTTGTTAATTTGCATATTTGAGTACCTATGGGTCTCACCCTAAGTTACTAGGGGAATCCAGACATGGACCCCTTGCTCACTATTCTTAGAGAGGCACAGCTCCTCCCTACTGATGAGGTCCAACCAGAGCAAAACACGTGTCTGGGGATGCTGTTGGTACTCTTGTTCAGAGGAGAATTGCCTAGCATTTCAGTGCTGGACTGCCCCAGGGCAGGACAAAGACTGATATGTTTGGGATATTTCTTCTCTGTGAAAGAAAGTGAGCTAAAGACTCTGGCTAAGTCTCTAGCAACCAGGACTAATGTCTGGCAGAGGGACTCCCAGGAGCCCCCCTTGTTAATTTGCATATTTGAGTAACTTTGGGTCTCACCCTAAGTTACTAGGGGAATCCAGACGTGGACCCCTTGCTCACTATTCTTAGAGAGGCACAGCTCCTCCCTACTGATGAGGTCCAACCAGACCGAAACACGTGTCTGGGGATGCTGTTGGTACTCTTGTTCAGAGGAGAATTGCCTAGCATTTCGGTGCTGGACTGCCCCAGGGCAGGACAAAGACTGATATGTTTGGGATATTTCTTCTCTGTGAAAGATAGTAAGCTAAAGACTCTGGGTAAGTCTCTCGCAACCAAGACTAATGTCTGGCAGAGGGACTCCCAGGACCCCCCTTGTTAATTTGCATATTTGAGTAACTTTGGGTCTCACCCTAAGTTACTAGGGTAATCCAGACGTGGACCCCTTGCTCACTATTCTTAGAGAGGCACAGCTCCTCCCTACTGATGAGGTCTAACCAGACCGAAACACGTGTCTGGGGATGCTGTTGGTACTCTTGTTCAGAGGAGAATTGCCTAGCATTTTGGTGCTGGACTGCCCCAAGGCAGGACAAAGACTGATATGTTTGGGATATTTCTTCTCTGTGAAAGATAGTGAGCTAAAGACTCTGGGTAAGTCTCTCGCAACCAGGACTAATGTCTGGCACAGGGACTCCCAGGACCCCCCTTGTTAATTTGCATATTTGAGTACCTTTGGGTCTCACCCTAAGTTACTAGGGGAATCCAGACATGGACCCCTTGCTCACTATTCTTAGAGAGGCACAGCTCCTCCCTACTGATGAGGTCCAACCAGAGCAAAACACGTGTCTGGGGATGCTGTTGGTACTCTTGTTCAGAGGAGAATTGCTTAGCATTTCGGTGCTGGACTGCCCCAGGGCAGGACAAAGACTGATATGTTTGGGATATTTCTTCTCTGTGAAAGAAAGTGAGCTAAAGACTCTGGCTAAGTCTCTAGCAACCAGGACTAATATCTGGCAGAGGGACTCCCAGGAGCCCCCCTTGTTAATTTGCATATTTGAGTAACTTTGGGTCTCACCCTAAGTTACTAGGGGAATCCAGACGTGGACCCCTTGCTCACTATTCTTAGAGAGGCACAGCTCCTCCCTACTGATGAGGTCCAACCAGACCGAAACACGTGTCTGGGGATGCTGTTGGTACTCTTGTTCAGAGGAGAATCGCCTAGCATTTTGGTGCTGGACTGCCCCAGGGCAGGACAAAGACTGATATGTTTGGGATATTTCTTCTCTGTGAAAGATAGTGAGCTAAAGACTCTGGGTAAGTCTCTCGCAACCAAGACTAATGTCTGGCAGAGGGACTCCCAGGACCCCCCTTGTTAATTTGCATATTTGAGTAACTTTGGGTCTCACCCTAAGTTACTAGGGGAATCCAGACGTGGACCCCTTGCTCACTATTCTTAGAGAGGCACAGCTCCTCCCTACTGATGAGGTCCAACCAGAGCAAAACACGTGTCTGGGGATGCTGTTGGTACTCTTGTTCAGAGGAGAATTGCCTAGCATTTCGGTGCTAGACTGCCCCAGGGCAGGACAAAGACTGATATGTTTGGGATGTTTCTTCTCTGTGAAAGATAGTGAGCTAAAGACTCTGGGTAAGTCTCTCGCAACCAAGACTAATATCTGGCAGAGGGACTCCCAGGACCCCCCTTGTTAATTTGCATATTTGAGTAACTTTGGGTCTCACCCTAAGTTACTAGGGGAATCCAGACGTGGACCCCTTGCTCACTATTCTTAGAGAGGCACAGCTCCTCCCTACTGATGAGGTCCAACCAGAGCAAAACACGTGTCTGGGGATGCTGTTGGTACTCTTGTTCAGAGGAGAATTGCCTAGCATTTCGGTGCTGGACTGCCCCAGGGCAGGACAAAGACTGATATGTTTGCGATATTTCTTCTCTGTGAAAGATCGTGAGCTAAAGAATCTGGGTAAGTCTCTCGCAACCAGGACTAATGTCTGGCAGAGGGACTCCCAGGACCCCCCCTTGTTAATTTGCATATTTGAGTAACTTTGGGTCTCACACTAAGTTACTAGGGGAATCCAGACATGGACCCCTTGCTCACTATTCTTAGAGAGGCACAGCTCCTCCCTACTGATGAGGTCCAACCAGACCGAAACACGTGTCTGGGGATGCTGTTGGTACTCTTGTTCAGAGGAGAATTGCCTAGCATTTTGGTGCTGGACTGCCCCAGGGCAGGACAAAGACTGATATGTTTGGGATATTTCTTCTCTGGGAAAGATAGTGAGCTAAAGACTCTGGGTAAGTCTCTCGCAACCAAGACTAATGTCTGGCAGAGGGACTCCCAGGACCCCCCTTGTTAATTTGCATATTTGAGTAACTTTGGGTCTCACCCTAAGTTACTAGGGGAATCCAGACGTGGACCCCTTGCTCACTATTTTTAGAGAGGAACAGCTCCTTCCTACTGATGAGGTCCAACCAGACCGAAACACGTGTCTGGGAATGCTGTTGGTACTCTTGTTCAGAGGAGAATTGCCTAGCATTTTGGTGCTGGACTGCCCCAGGGCAGGACAAAGACTGATATGTTTGGGATATTTCTTCTCTGTGAAAGATAGTGAGCTAAAGACTCTGGGTAAGTCTCTCGCAACCAAGACTAATGTCTGGCAGAGGGACTCCCAGGACCCCCCTTGTTAATTTGCATATTTGAGTAACTTTGGGTCTCACCCTAAGTTACTAGGGGAATCCAGACGTGGACCCCTTGCTCACTATTCTTAGAGAGGCACAGCTCCTCTCTACTGATGAGGTCCAACCAGACCGAAACACGTGTCTTAGGATGCTGTTGGTACTCTTGTTCAGAGGAGAATTGCCTAGCATTTCGGTGCTGGACTGACCCAGGACAAGGACTGGTATGTTTGGGATATTTCTTCTCTGTGAAAGATAGTGAGCTAAAGACTCTGGGTAAGTCTCTCGCAACCAGGACTAATGTCTGGCACGGGGACTCCCAGGACCCCCCTTGTTAATTTGCATATTTGAGTAACTTTGGGTCTCACCCTAAGTTACTAGGGGAATCCAGACGTGGACCCCTTGCTCACTATTTTTAGAGAAGAACAGCTCCTCCCTACTGATGAGGTCCAACCAGACCGAAACACGTGTCTGGGAATGCTGTTGGTACTCTTGTTCAGAGGAGAATTGCCTAGCATTTCGGTGCTGGACTGCCCCAGGGCAGGACAAAGACTGGTATGTTTGGGATATTTCTTCTCTGTGAAAGATAGTGAGCTAAAGACTCTGGGTAAGTCTCTCGCAACCAGGACTAATGTCTGGCACAGGGACTCCCAGGACCCCCCTTGTTAATTTGCATATTTGAGTAACTTTGGGTCTCACCCTAAATTACTAGGGGAATCCAGACGTGAACCCCTTGCTCACTATTCTTAGAGAGGCACAGCTCCTCCCTACTGATGAGGTCCAACCAGAGCAAAACACGTGTCTGGGGATGCTGTTGGTACTCTTGTTCAGAGGAGAATTGCCTAGCATTTCGGTGCTGGACTGCCCCAGGGCAGGAAAAAGACTGATATGTTTGGGATATTTCTTCTCTGTGAAAGATAGTGAGCTAAAGACTCTGGGTAAGTCTCTCGCAACCAGGACTAATGTCTGGCAGAGGGATTCCCAGGACACCCCTTGTTAATTTGCATATTTGAGTAACTTTGGGTCTCACCCTAAGTTACTAGGGGAATCCAGACGTGGACCCCTTGCTCACCATTCTTAGAGAGGCACAGCTCCACCCTACTGATGAGGTCCAACCAGAGCAAAACACGTGTCTGGGGATGCTGTTGGTACTCTTGTTCAGAGGAGAATTGCCTAGCATTTCGGTACTGGACTGCCCCAGGGCAGGACAAAGACTGATATGTTTGGGATATTTCTTCTCTGTGAAAGAAAGTGAGCTAAAGACTCTGGCTAAGTCTCTCGCAACCAGGACTAATGCCTGGCAGAGGGACTCCCAGGACCCCGACTTGTTAATTTGCATATTTGAGTAACTTTGGGTCTCACCCTAAGTTACTAGGGGAATCCAGACGTGGACCCCTTGCTCACTATTCTTAGAAAGGCACAGCTCCTCCCTACTGATGAGGTCCAACCAGAGCAAAACACGTGTCTGGGGATGCTGTTGGTACTCTTGTTCAGAGGAGAATTGCCTAGCATTTCGGTACTGGACTGCCCCAGGGCAGGACAAAGACTGATATGTTTGGGATATTTCTTCTCTGTGAAAGAAAGTGAGCTAAAGACTCTGGCTAAGTCTCTCGCAACCAAGACTAATGTCTGGCAGAGGGACTCCCAGGACCCCCCTTGTTAATTTGCATATTTGAGTAACTTTGGGTCTCACCCTAAGTTACTAGGGGAATCCAGACGTGGACCCCTTGCTCACTATTCTTAGAAAGGCACAGCTCCTCCCTACTGATGAGGTCCAACCAGAGCAAAACACGTGTCTGGGGATGCTGTTGGTACTCTTGTTCAGAGGAGAATTGCCTAGCATTTCGGTGCTGGACTGCCCCAGGGCAGGACAAAGACTGATATGTTTGGGATATTTCTTCTCTGTGAAAGATAGTGAGCTAAAGACTCTGGGTAAGTCTCTCGCAACCAAGACTAATGTCTGGCAGAGGGACTCCCAGGACCCCCCTTGTTAATTTGCATATTTGAGTAACTTTGGGTCTCACCCTAAGTTACTAGGGGAATCCAGACGTGGACACCTTGCTCACTATTCTTAGAGAGGCACAGCTCCTCCCTACTGATGAGGTCCAACCAGAGCAAAACACGTGTCTGGGGATGCTGTTGGTACTCTTGTTCAGAGGAGAATTGCCTAGCATTTCGGTGCTAGACTGCCCCAGGGCAGGACAAAGACTGATATGTTTGGGATATTTCTTCTCTGTGAAAGATAGTGAGCTAAAGACTCTGGGTAAGTCTCTCGCAACCAAGACTAATGTCTGGCAGAGGGACTCCCAGGACCCCCCTTGTTAATTTGCATATTTGAGTAACTTTGGGTCTCACCCTAAGTTACTAGGGGAATCCAGACGTGGACCCCTTGCTCACTATTCTTAGAGAGGCACAGCTCCTCCCTACTGATGAGGTCCAACCAGAGCAAAACACGTGTCTGGGGATGCTGTTGGTACTCTTGTTCAGAGGAGAATTGCCTAGCATTTCGGTGCTAGACTGCCCCAGGGCAGGACAAAGACTGATATGTTTGGGATATTTCTTCTCTGTGAAAGATAGTGAGCTAAAGACTCTGGGTAAGTCTCTCGCAACCAAGACTAATGTCTGGCAGAGGGACTCCCAGGACCCCCCTTGTTAATTTGCATATTTGAGTAACTTTGGGTCTCACCCTAAGTTACTAGGGGAATCCAGACGTGGACCCCTTGCTCACTATTCTTAGAGAGGCACAGCTCCTCCCTACTGATGAGGTCCAACCAGAGCAAAACACGTGTCTGGGGATGCTGTTGGTACTCTTGTTCAGAGGAGAATTGCCTAGCATTTCGGTGCTGGACTGCCCCAGGGCAGGACAAAGACTGATATGTTTGCGATATTTCTTCTCTGTGAAAGATCGTGAGCTAAAGACTCTGGGTAAGTCTCTCGCAACCAGGACTAATGTCTGGCAGAGGGACTCCCAGGACCCCCCCTTGTTAATTTGCATATTTGAGTAACTTTGGGTCTCACACTAAGTTACTAGGGGAATCCAGACATGGACCCCTTGCTCACTATTCTTAGAGAGGCACAGCTCCTCCCTACTGATGAGGTCCAACCAGACCGAAACACGTGTCTGGGGATGCTGTTGGTACTCTTGTTCAGAGGAGAATTGCCTAGCATTTTGGTGCTGGACTGCCCCAGGGCAGGACAAAGACTGATATGTTTGGGATATTTCTTCTCTGGGAAAGATAGTGAGCTAAAGACTCTGGGTAAGTCTCTCGCAACCAAGACTAATGTCTGGCAGAGGGACTCCCAGGACCCCCCTTGTTAATTTGCATATTTGAGTAACTTTGGGTCTCACCCTAAGTTACTAGGGGAATCCAGACGTGGACCCCTTGCTCACGATTCTTAGAGAGGCACAGCTCCTCTCTACTGATGAGGTCCAACCAGACCGAAACACGTGTCTTAGGATGCTGTTGGTACTCTTGTTCAGAGGAGAATTGCCTAGCATTTCGGTGCTGGACTGACCCAGGACAAGGACTGGTATGTTTGGGATATTTCTTCTCTGTGAAAGATAGTGAGCTAAAGACTCTGGGTAAGTCTCTCGCAACCAGGACTAATGTCTGGCACAGGGACTCCCAGGACCCCCCTTGTTAATTTGCATATTTGAGTAACTTTGGGTCTCACCCTAAGTTACTAGGGGAATCCAGACGTGGACCCCTTGCTCACTATTTTTAGAGAAGAACAGCTCCTCCCTACTGATGAGGTCCAACCAGACCGAAACACGTGTCTGGGAATGCTGTTGGTACTCTTGTTCAGAGGAGAATTGCCTAGCATTTCGGTGCTGGACTTCCCCAGGGCAGGACAAAGACTGGTATGTTTGGGATATTTCTTCTCTGTGAAAGATAGTGAGCTAAAGACTCTGGGTAAGTCTCTCGCAACCAGGACTAATGTCTGGCACAGGGACTCCCAGGACCCCCCTTGTTAATTTGCATATTTGAGTAACTTTGGGTCTCACCCTAAATTACTAGGGGAATCCAGACGTGAACCCCTTGCTCACTATTCTTAGAGAGGCACAGCTCCTCCCTACTGATGAGGTCCAAACAGAGCAAAACACGTGTCTGGGGATGCTGGTACTCTTGTTCAGAGGAGAATTGCCTAGCATTTCGGTGCTGGACTGCCCCAGGGCAGGAAAAAGACTGATATGCTTGGGATATTTCTTCTCTGTGAAAGATAGTGAGCTAAAGACTCTGGGTAAGTCTCTCGCAACCAGGACTAATGTCTGGCAGAGGGATTCCCAGGACACCCCTTGTTAATTTGCATATTTGAGTAACTTTGGGTCTCACCCTAAGTTACTAGGGGAATCCAGACGTGGACCCCTTGCTCACTATTCTTAGAGAGGCACAGCTCCTCCCTACTGATGAGGTCCAACCAGACCGAAACACGTGTCTGGGGATGCTGTTGGTACTCTTGTTCAGAGGAGAATTGCCTAGCATTTTGGTGCTGGACTGCCCCAGGGCAGGACAAAGACTGATATGTTTGGGATATTTCTTCTCTGTGAAAGATAGTGAGCTAAAGACTCTGGGTAAGTCTCTTGCAACCAAGACTAATGTCTGGCAGAGGGACTCCCAGGACCCCCCTTGTTAATTTGCATATTTGAGTAACTTTGGGTCTCACCCTAAGTTACTATGGGAATCCAGACGTGGACCCCTTGCTCACTATTTTTAGAGAGGAACAGCTCCTCCCTACTGATGAGGTCCAACCAGACCGAAACACGTGTCTGGGGATGCTGTTGGTACTCTTGTTCAGAGGAGAATTGCCTAGCATTTTGGTGCTGGACTGCCCCAAGGCAGGACAAAGACTGATATGTTTGGGATATTTCTTCTCTGTGAAAGATAGTGAGCTAAAGACTCTGGGTAAGTCTCTCGCAACCAGGACTAATGTCTGGCACAGGGACTCCCAGGACCCCCCTTGTTAATTTGCATATTTGAGTACCTTTGGGTCTCACCCTAAGTTACTAGGGGAATCCAGACATGGACCCCTTGCTCACTATTCTTAGAGAGGCACAGCTCCACCCTACTGATGAGGTCCAACCAGAGCAAAACACGTGTCTGGGGATGCTGTTGGTACTCTTGTTCAAAGGAGAATTGCCTAGCATTTCGGTACTGGACTGCCCCAGGGCAGGACAAAGACTGATATGTTTGGGATATTTCTTCTCTGTGAAAGAAAGTGAGCTAAAGACTCTGGCTAAGTCTCTCGCAACCAGGACTAATGCCTGGCAGAGGGACTCCCAGGACCCCGACTTGTTAATTTGCATATTTGAGTAACTTTGGGTCTCAACATAAGTTACTAGGGGAATCCAGACGTGGACCCCTTGCTCACTATTCTTAGAGAGACACAGCTCCTCCCTACTGATGAGGTCCAACCAGACCGAAACACGTGTCTGGGGATGCTGTTGGTACTCTTGTTCAGAGGAGAATTGCCTAGCATTTCGGTGCTGGACTGCCCCAGGGCAGGACAAAGACTGATATGTTTGGGATATTTCTTCTCTGTGAAAGATAGTGAGCTAAAGACTCTGGGTAAGTCTCTCGCAACCAAGACTAATGTCTGGCAGAGGGACTCCCAGGACCCCCCTTGTTAATTTGCATATTTGAGTAACTTTGGGTCTCACCCTAAGTTACTAGGGGAATCCAGACGTGGACCCCTTGCTCACTATTCTTAGAGAGGCACAGCTCCTCCCTACTGATGAGGTCCAACCAGAGCAAAACACGTGTCTGGGGATGCTGTTGGTACTCTTGTTCAGAGGAGAATTGCCTAGCATTTCGGTGCTGGACTGCCCCAGGGCAGGACAAAGACTGATATGTTTGCGATATTTCTTCTCTGTGAAAGATCGTGAGCTAAAGACTCTGGGTAAGTCTCTCGCAACCAGGACTAATGTCTGGCAGAGGGACTCCCAGGACCCCCCCCCTTGTTAATTTGCATATTTGAGTAACTTTGGGTCTCACACTAAGCTACTAGGGGAATCCAGACATGGACCCCTTGCTCACTATTCTTAGAGAGGCACAGCTCCTCCCTACTGATGAGGTCCAACCAGACCGAAACACGTGTCTGGGGATGCTGTTGGTACTCTTGTTCAGAGGAGAATTGCCTAGCATTTTGGTGCTGGACTGCCCCAGGGCAGGACAAAGACTGATATGTTTGGGATATTTCTTCTCTGGGAAAGATAGTGAGCTAAAGACTCTGGGTAAGTCTCTCGCAACCAGGACTAATGTCTGGCACAGGGACTCCCAGGAACCCCCTTGTTAATTTGCATTATTGAGTAACTTTGGGTCTCACCCTAAATTACTAGGGGAATCCAGGCGTGGACCCCTTGCTCACTATTCTTAGAGAGGCACAGCTCCTCCCTACTGATGAGGTCCAACCAGACCGAAACACGTGTCTGGGGATGCTGTTGGTACTCTTGTTCAGAGGAGAATTGCCTAGCATTTCGGTGCTGGACTGCCCCAGGGCAGGACAAAGACTGATATGTTTGGGATATTTCTTCTCTGTGAAAGATAGTGAGCTAAAGACTCTGGGTAAGTCTCTCGCAACCAAGACTAATGTCTGGCAGAGGGACTCCCAGGACCCCCCTTGTTAATTTGCATATTTGAGTAACTTTGGGTCTCACCCTAAGTTACTAGGGGAATCCAGATGTGGACCCCTTGCTCACTATTCTTAGAGATGCACAGCTCCTCCCTACTGATGAGGTCCAACCAGAGCAAAACACGTGTCTGGGGATGCTGTTGGTACTCTTGTTCAGAGGAGAATTGCCTAGCATTTCGGTGCTGGACTGCCCCAGGGCAGGACAAAGACTGATATGTTTGGGATATTTCTTCTCTGTGAAAGATAGTAAGCTAAAGACTCTGGGTAAGTCTCTCGCAACCAAGACTAATGTCTGGCAGAGGGACTCCCAGGAACCCCCTTGTTAATTTGCATATTTGAGTAACTTTGGGTCTCACCCTAAGTTACTAGGGGAATCCAGACGTGGACCCCTTGCTCACTATTCTTAGAGAGGCACAGCTCCTCCCTACTGATGAGGTCCAACCAGAGCAAAACACGTGTCTGGGGATGCTGTTGGTACTCTTGTTCAGAGGAGAATTGCCTAGCATTTCGGTGCTAGACTGCCCAAGGGCAGGACAAAGACTGATATGTTTGGGATATTTCTTCTCTGTGAAAGATAGTGAGCTAAAGACTCTGGGTAAGTCTCTCGCAACCAGGACTAATGTCTGGCAGAGGGATTCCCAGGACCCCCCCTTGTTAATTTGCATATTTGAGTAACTTTGGGTCTCACCCTAAGTTACTAGGGGAATCCAGACGTGGACCCCTTGCTCACTATTCTTAGAGAGGCACAGCTCCTCCCTACTGATGAGGTCCAACCAGACCAAAACACGTGTCTAGGGATGCTGTTGGTACTCTTGTTCAGAGGAGAATTGCCTAGCATTTCGGTGCTGGACTGACCCAGGGCAGGACAAAGACTGCTATGTTTGGAATATTTCTTCTCTGTGAAAGATAGTGAGCTAAAGACTCTGGGTAAGTCTCTCGCAACCAGGACTAATGTCTGGCACAGGGACTCCCAGGACCCCCCTTGTTAATTTGCATTATTGAGTAACTTTGGGTCTCACCCTAAGTTACTAGGGGAATCCAGACGTGGACCCCTTGCTCACTATTTTTTAGAGAGGAACAGCTCCTCCCTACTGATGAGGTCCAACCAGACCGAAACACGTGTCTGGGAATGCTGTTGGTACTCTTGTTCAGAGGAGAATTGCCTAGCATTTCGGTGCTGGACTGCCCCAGGGCAGGACAAAGACTGATATGTTTGGGATATTTCTTCTCTGTGAAAGATAGTGAGCTAAAGACTCTGGGTAAGTCTCTCACAACCAAGACTAATGTCTGGCAGAGGGACTCCCAGGACCCCCCTTGTTAATTTGCATATTTGAGTAACTTTGGGTCTCACCCTAAGTTACTAGGGGAATCCAGACGTTGACCCCTTGCTCACTATTCTTAGAGAGGCACAGCTCCTCCCTACTGATGAGGTCCAACCAGACCAAAACACGTGTCTAGGGATGCTGTTGGTACTCTTGTTCAGAGGAGAATTGCCTAGCATTTCGGTGCTGGACTGACCCAGGGCAGGACAAAGACTGGTATGTTTGGGATATTTCTTCTCTGTGAAAGATAGTGAGCTAAAGACTCTGGGTAAGTCTCTCGCAACCAGGACTAATGTCTGGCACAGGGACTCCCAGGACCCCCCTTGTTAATTTGCATATTTGAGTAACTTTGGGTCTCACCCTAAGTTACTAGGGGAATCCAGACGTGGACCCCTTGCTCACTATTCTTAGAGAGGCACAGCTCCTCCCTACTGATGAGGTCCAACCAGAGCAAAACACGTGTCTGGGGATGCTGTTGGTACTCCTGTTGGTACTCTTGTTCAGAGGAGAATTGCCTAGCATTTCGGTGCTGGACTGCCCCAGAGCAGGACAAAGACTGATATGTTTGGGATATTTCTTCTCTGTGAAAGATAGTGAGCTAAAGACTCTGGGTAAGTCTCTCGCAACCAGGACTAATGTCTGGCAGAGGGACTCCCAGGACCCCCCTTGTTAATTTGCATATTTAAGTAACTTTGGGTCTCACCCTAAGTTACTAGGGGAATCCAGACGTGGACCCCTTGCTCACTATTCTTAGAAAGGCACAGCTCCTCCCTACTGATGAGGTCCAACCAGAGCAAAACACGTGTCTGGGGCTGCTGTTGGTACTCTTGTTCAGAGGAGAATTGCCTAGCATTTCGGTACTGGACTGCCCCAGGGCAGGACAAAGACTGATATGTTTGGGATATTTCTTCTCTGTGAAAGAAAGTGAGCTAAAGACTCTGGCTAAGTCTCTCGCAACCAAGACTAATGTCTGGCAGAGGGACTCCCAGGACCCCCCTTGTTAATTTGCATATTTGAGTAACTTTGGGTCTCACCCTAAATTACTAGGGGAATCCAGACGTGGACCCCTTGCTCACTATTCTTAGAAAGGCATAGCTCCTCCCTACTGATGAGGTCCAACCAGAGCAAAACACGTGTCTGGGGATGCTGTTGGTACTCTTGTTCAGAGGAGAATTGCCTAGCATTTCGGTGCTGGACTGCCCCAGGGCAGGACAAAGACTGATATGTTTGGGATATTTCTTCTCTGTGAAAGATAGTGAGCTAAAGACTCTGGGTAAGTCTCTCGCAACCAAGACTAATGTCTGGCAGAGGGACTCCCAGGACCCCCCTTGTTAATTTGCATATTTGAGTAACTTTGGGTCTCACCCTAAGTTACTAGGGGAATCCAGACGTGGACACCTTGCTCACTATTCTTAGAGAGGCACAGCTCCTCCCTACTGATGAGGTCCAACCAGAGCAAAACACGTGTCTGGGGATGCTGTTGGTACTCTTGTTCAGAGGAGAATTGCCTAGCATGTCGGTGCTAGACTGCCCCAGGGCAGGACAAAGACTGATATGTTTGGGATATTTCTTCTCTGTGAAAGATAGTGAGCTAAAGACTCTGGGTAAGTCTCTCGCAACCAAGACTAATGTCTGGCAGAGGGACTCCCAGGACCCCCCTTGTTAATTTGCATATTTGAGTAACTTTGGGTCTCACCCTAAGTTACTAGGGGAATCCAGACGTGGACCCCTTGCTCACTATTCTTAGAGAGGCACAGCTCCTCCCTACTGATGAGGTCCAACCAGAGCAAAACACGTGTCTGGGGATGCTGTTGGTACTCTTGTTCAGAGGAGAATTGCCTAGCATTTCGGTGCTAGACTGCCCCAGGGCAGGACAAAGACTGATATGTTTGGGATGTTTCTTCTCTGTGAAAGATAGTGAGCTAAAGACTCTGGGTAAGTCTCTCGCAACCAAGACTAATGTCTGGCAGAGGGACTCCCAGGACCCCCCTTGTTAATTTGCATATTTGAGTAACTTTGGGTCTCACCCTAAGTTACTAGGGGAATCCAGACGTGGACCCCTTGCTCACTATTCTTAGAGAGGCACAGCTCCTCCCTACTGATGAGGTCCAACCAGAGCAAAACACGTGTCTGGGGATGCTGTTGGTACTCTTGTTCAGAGGAGAATTGCCTAGCATTTCGGTGCTGGACTGCCCCAGGGCAGGACAAAGACTGATATGTTTGCGATATTTCTTCTCTGTGAAAGATCGTGAGCTAAAGAATCTGGGTAAGTCTCTCGCAACCAGGACTAATGTCTGGCAGAGGGACTCCCAGGACCCCCCCTTGTTAATTTGCATATTTGAGTAACTTTGGGTCTCACACTAAGTTACTAGGGGAATCCAGACATGGACCCCTTGCTCACTATTCTTAGAGAGGCACAGCTCCTCCCTACTGATGAGGTCCAACCAGACCGAAACACGTGTCTGGGGATGCTGTTGGTACTCTTGTTCAGAGGAGAATTGCCTAGCATTTTGGTGCTGGACTGCCCCAGGGCAGGACAAAGACTGATATGTTTGGGATATTTCTTCTCTGGGAAAGATAGTGAGCTAAAGACTCTGGGTAAGTCTCTCGCAACCAAGACTAATGTCTGGCAGAGGGACTCCCAGGACCCCCCTTGTTAATTTGCATATTTGAGTAACTTTGGGTCTCACCCTAAGTTACTAGGGGAATCCAGACGTGGACCCCTTGCTCACTATTTTTAGAGAGGAACAGCTCCTTCCTACTGATGAGGTCCAACCAGACCGAAACACGTGTCTGGGAATGCTGTTGGTACTCTTGTTCAGAGGAGAATTGCCTAGCATTTTGGTGCTGGACTGCCCCAGGGCAGGACAAAGACTGATATGTTTGGGATATTTCTTCTCTGTGAAAGATAGTGAGCTAAAGACTCTGGGTAAGTCTCTCGCAACCAAGACTAATGTCTGGCAGAGGGACTCCCAGGACCCCCCTTGTTAATTTGCATATTTGAGTAACTTTGGGTCTCACCCTAAGTTACTAGGGGAATCCAGACGTGGACCCCTTGCTCACTATTCTTAGAGAGGCACAGCTCCTCTCTACTGATGAGGTCCAACCAGACCGAAACACGTGTCTTAGGATGCTGTTGGTACTCTTGTTCAGAGGAGAATTGCCTAGCATTTCGGTGCTGGACTGACCCAGGACAAGGACTGGTATGTTTGGGATATTTCTTCTCTGTGAAAGATAGTGAGCTAAAGACTCTGGGTAAGTCTCTCGCAACCAGGACTAATGTCTGGCACGGGGACTCCCAGGACCCCCCTTGTTAATTTGCATATTTGAGTAACTTTGGGTCTCACCCTAAGTTACTAGGGGAATCCAGACGTGGACCCCTTGCTCACTATTTTTAGAGAAGAACAGCTCCTCCCTACTGATGAGGTCCAACCAGACCGAAACACGTGTCTGGGAATGCTGTTGGTACTCTTGTTCAGAGGAGAATTGCCTAGCATTTCGGTGCTGGACTGCCCCAGGGCAGGACAAAGACTGGTATGTTTGGGATATTTCTTCTCTGTGAAAGATAGTGAGCTAAAGACTCTGGGTAAGTCTCTCGCAACCAGGACTAATGTCTGGCACAGGGACTCCCAGGACCCCCCTTGTTAATTTGCATATTTGAGTAACTTTGGGTCTCACCCTAAATTACTAGGGGAATCCAGACGTGAACCCCTTGCTCACTATTCTTAGAGAGGCACAGCTCCTCCCTACTGATGAGGTCCAACCAGAGCAAAACACGTGTCTGGGGATGCTGTTGGTACTCTTGTTCAGAGGAGAATTGCCTAGCATTTCGGTGCTGGACTGCCCCAGGGCAGGAAAAAGACTGATATGTTTGGGATATTTCTTCTCTGTGAAAGATAGTGAGCTAAAGACTCTGGGTAAGTCTCTCGCAACCAGGACTAATGTCTGGCAGAGGGATTCCCAGGACACCCCTTGTTAATTTGCATATTTGAGTAACTTTGGGTCTCACCCTAAGTTACTAGGGGAATCCAGACGTGGACCCCTTGCTCACCATTCTTAGAGAGGCACAGCTCCACCCTACTGATGAGGTCCAACCAGAGCAAAACACGTGTCTGGGGATGCTGTTGGTACTCTTGTTCAGAGGAGAATTGCCTAGCATTTCGGTACTGGACTGCCCCAGGGCAGGACAAAGACTGATATGTTTGGGATATTTCTTCTCTGTGAAAGAAAGTGAGCTAAAGACTCTGGCTAAGTCTCTCGCAACCAGGACTAATGCCTGGCAGAGGGACTCCCAGGACCCCGACTTGTTAATTTGCATATTTGAGTAACTTTGGGTCTCACCCTAAGTTACTAGGGGAATCCAGACGTGGACCCCTTGCTCACTATTCTTAGAAAGGCACAGCTCCTCCCTACTGATGAGGTCCAACCAGAGCAAAACACGTGTCTGGGGATGCTGTTGGTACTCTTGTTCAGAGGAGAATTGCCTAGCATTTCGGTACTGGACTGCCCCAGGGCAGGACAAAGACTGATATGTTTGGGATATTTCTTCTCTGTGAAAGAAAGTGAGCTAAAGACTCTGGCTAAGTCTCTCGCAACCAAGACTAATGTCTGGCAGAGGGACTCCCAGGACCCCCCTTGTTAATTTGCATATTTGAGTAACTTTGGGTCTCACCCTAAGTTACTAGGGGAATCCAGACGTGGACCCCTTGCTCACTATTCTTAGAAAGGCACAGCTCCTCCCTACTGATGAGGTCCAACCAGAGCAAAACACGTGTCTGGGGATGCTGTTGGTACTCTTGTTCAGAGGAGAATTGCCTAGCATTTCGGTGCTGGACTGCCCCAGGGCAGGACAAAGACTGATATGTTTGGGATATTTCTTCTCTGTGAAAGATAGTGAGCTAAAGACTCTGGGTAAGTCTCTCGCAACCAAGACTAATGTCTGGCAGAGGGACTCCCAGGACCCCCCTTGTTAATTTGCATATTTGAGTAACTTTGGGTCTCACCCTAAGTTACTAGGGGAATCCAGACGTGGACACCTTGCTCACTATTCTTAGAGAGGCACAGCTCCTCCCTACTGATGAGGTCCAACCAGAGCAAAACACGTGTCTGGGGATGCTGTTGGTACTCTTGTTCAGAGGAGAATTGCCTAGCATTTCGGTGCTAGACTGCCCCAGGGCAGGACAAAGACTGATATGTTTGGGATATTTCTTCTCTGTGAAAGATAGTGAGCTAAAGACTCTGGGTAAGTCTCTCGCAACCAAGACTAATGTCTGGCAGAGGGACTCCCAGGACCCCCCTTGTTAATTTGCATATTTGAGTAACTTTGGGTCTCACCCTAAGTTACTAGGGGAATCCAGACGTGGACCCCTTGCTCACTATTCTTAGAGAGGCACAGCTCCTCCCTACTGATGAGGTCCAACCAGAGCAAAACACGTGTCTGGGGATGCTGTTGGTACTCTTGTTCAGAGGAGAATTGCCTAGCATTTCGGTGCTAGACTGCCCCAGGGCAGGACAAAGACTGATATGTTTGGGATATTTCTTCTCTGTGAAAGATAGTGAGCTAAAGACTCTGGGTAAGTCTCTCGCAACCAAGACTAATGTCTGGCAGAGGGACTCCCAGGACCCCCCTTGTTAATTTGCATATTTGAGTAACTTTGGGTCTCACCCTAAGTTACTAGGGGAATCCAGACGTGGACCCCTTGCTCACTATTCTTAGAGAGGCACAGCTCCTCCCTACTGATGAGGTCCAACCAGAGCAAAACACGTGTCTGGGGATGCTGTTGGTACTCTTGTTCAGAGGAGAATTGCCTAGCATTTCGGTGCTGGACTGCCCCAGGGCAGGACAAAGACTGATATGTTTGCGATATTTCTTCTCTGTGAAAGATCGTGAGCTAAAGACTCTGGGTAAGTCTCTCGCAACCAGGACTAATGTCTGGCAGAGGGACTCCCAGGACCCCCCCTTGTTAATTTGCATATTTGAGTAACTTTGGGTCTCACACTAAGTTACTAGGGGAATCCAGACATGGACCCCTTGCTCACTATTCTTAGAGAGGCACAGCTCCTCCCTACTGATGAGGTCCAACCAGACCGAAACACGTGTCTGGGGATGCTGTTGGTACTCTTGTTCAGAGGAGAATTGCCTAGCATTTTGGTGCTGGACTGCCCCAGGGCAGGACAAAGACTGATATGTTTGGGATATTTCTTCTCTGGGAAAGATAGTGAGCTAAAGACTCTGGGTAAGTCTCTCGCAACCAAGACTAATGTCTGGCAGAGGGACTCCCAGGACCCCCCTTGTTAATTTGCATATTTGAGTAACTTTGGGTCTCACCCTAAGTTACTAGGGGAATCCAGACGTGGACCCCTTGCTCACGATTCTTAGAGAGGCACAGCTCCTCTCTACTGATGAGGTCCAACCAGACCGAAACACGTGTCTTAGGATGCTGTTGGTACTCTTGTTCAGAGGAGAATTGCCTAGCATTTCGGTGCTGGACTGACCCAGGACAAGGACTGGTATGTTTGGGATATTTCTTCTCTGTGAAAGATAGTGAGCTAAAGACTCTGGGTAAGTCTCTCGCAACCAGGACTAATGTCTGGCACAGGGACTCCCAGGACCCCCCTTGTTAATTTGCATATTTGAGTAACTTTGGGTCTCACCCTAAGTTACTAGGGGAATCCAGACGTGGACCCCTTGCTCACTATTTTTAGAGAAGAACAGCTCCTCCCTACTGATGAGGTCCAACCAGACCGAAACACGTGTCTGGGAATGCTGTTGGTACTCTTGTTCAGAGGAGAATTGCCTAGCATTTCGGTGCTGGACTTCCCCAGGGCAGGACAAAGACTGGTATGTTTGGGATATTTCTTCTCTGTGAAAGATAGTGAGCTAAAGACTCTGGGTAAGTCTCTCGCAACCAGGACTAATGTCTGGCACAGGGACTCCCAGGACCCCCCTTGTTAATTTGCATATTTGAGTAACTTTGGGTCTCACCCTAAATTACTAGGGGAATCCAGACGTGAACCCCTTGCTCACTATTCTTAGAGAGGCACAGCTCCTCCCTACTGATGAGGTCCAAACAGAGCAAAACACGTGTCTGGGGATGCTGGTACTCTTGTTCAGAGGAGAATTGCCTAGCATTTCGGTGCTGGACTGCCCCAGGGCAGGAAAAAGACTGATATGCTTGGGATATTTCTTCTCTGTGAAAGATAGTGAGCTAAAGACTCTGGGTAAGTCTCTCGCAACCAGGACTAATGTCTGGCAGAGGGATTCCCAGGACACCCCTTGTTAATTTGCATATTTGAGTAACTTTGGGTCTCACCCTAAGTTACTAGGGGAATCCAGACGTGGACCCCTTGCTCACTATTCTTAGAGAGGCACAGCTCCTCCCTACTGATGAGGTCCAACCAGACCGAAACACGTGTCTGGGGATGCTGTTGGTACTCTTGTTCAGAGGAGAATTGCCTAGCATTTTGGTGCTGGACTGCCCCAGGGCAGGACAAAGACTGATATGTTTGGGATATTTCTTCTCTGTGAAAGATAGTGAGCTAAAGACTCTGGGTAAGTCTCTTGCAACCAAGACTAATGTCTGGCAGAGGGACTCCCAGGACCCCCCTTGTTAATTTGCATATTTGAGTAACTTTGGGTCTCACCCTAAGTTACTATGGGAATCCAGACGTGGACCCCTTGCTCACTATTTTTAGAGAGGAACAGCTCCTCCCTACTGATGAGGTCCAACCAGACCGAAACACGTGTCTGGGGATGCTGTTGGTACTCTTGTTCAGAGGAGAATTGCCTAGCATTTTGGTGCTGGACTGCCCCAAGGCAGGACAAAGACTGATATGTTTGGGATATTTCTTCTCTGTGAAAGATAGTGAGCTAAAGACTCTGGGTAAGTCTCTCGCAACCAGGACTAATGTCTGGCACAGGGACTCCCAGGACCCCCCTTGTTAATTTGCATATTTGAGTACCTTTGGGTCTCACCCTAAGTTACTAGGGGAATCCAGACATGGACCCCTTGCTCACTATTCTTAGAGAGGCACAGCTCCACCCTACTGATGAGGTCCAACCAGAGCAAAACACGTGTCTGGGGATGCTGTTGGTACTCTTGTTCAAAGGAGAATTGCCTAGCATTTCGGTACTGGACTGCCCCAGGGCAGGACAAAGACTGATATGTTTGGGATATTTCTTCTCTGTGAAAGAAAGTGAGCTAAAGACTCTGGCTAAGTCTCTCGCAACCAGGACTAATGCCTGGCAGAGGGACTCCCAGGACCCCGACTTGTTAATTTGCATATTTGAGTAACTTTGGGTCTCAACATAAGTTACTAGGGGAATCCAGACGTGGACCCCTTGCTCACTATTCTTAGAGAGACACAGCTCCTCCCTACTGATGAGGTCCAACCAGACCGAAACACGTGTCTGGGGATGCTGTTGGTACTCTTGTTCAGAGGAGAATTGCCTAGCATTTCGGTGCTGGACTGCCCCAGGGCAGGACAAAGACTGATATGTTTGGGATATTTCTTCTCTGTGAAAGATAGTGAGCTAAAGACTCTGGGTAAGTCTCTCGCAACCAAGACTAATGTCTGGCAGAGGGACTCCCAGGACCCCCCTTGTTAATTTGCATATTTGAGTAACTTTGGGTCTCACCCTAAGTTACTAGGGGAATCCAGACGTGGACCCCTTGCTCACTATTCTTAGAGAGGCACAGCTCCTCCCTACTGATGAGGTCCAACCAGAGCAAAACACGTGTCTGGGGATGCTGTTGGTACTCTTGTTCAGAGGAGAATTGCCTAGCATTTCGGTGCTGGACTGCCCCAGGGCAGGACAAAGACTGATATGTTTGCGATATTTCTTCTCTGTGAAAGATCGTGAGCTAAAGACTCTGGGTAAGTCTCTCGCAACCAGGACTAATGTCTGGCAGAGGGACTCCCAGGACCCCCCCCCTTGTTAATTTGCATATTTGAGTAACTTTGGGTCTCACACTAAGCTACTAGGGGAATCCAGACATGGACCCCTTGCTCACTATTCTTAGAGAGGCACAGCTCCTCCCTACTGATGAGGTCCAACCAGACCGAAACACGTGTCTGGGGATGCTGTTGGTACTCTTGTTCAGAGGAGAATTGCCTAGCATTTTGGTGCTGGACTGCCCCAGGGCAGGACAAAGACTGATATGTTTGGGATATTTCTTCTCTGGGAAAGATAGTGAGCTAAAGACTCTGGGTAAGTCTCTCGCAACCAAGACTAATGTCTGGCAGAGGGACTCCCAGGACCCCCCTTGTTAATTTGCATATTTGAGTAACTTTGGGTCTCACCCTAAGTTACTAGAGGAATCCAGACGTGGACCCCTTGCTCACTATTTTTAGAGAGGAACAGCTCCTTCCTACTGATGAGGTCCAACCAGACCGAAACACGTGTCTGGGAATGCTGTTGGTACTCTTGTTCAGAGGAGAATTGCCTAGCATTTTGGTGCTGGACTGCCCCAGGGCAGGACAAAGACTGATATGTTTGGGATATTTCTTCTCTGTGAAAGATAGTGAGCTAAAGACTCTGGGTAAGTCTCTCGCAACCAAGACTAATGTCTGGCAGAGGGACTCCCAGGACCCCCCTTGTTAATTTGCATATTTGAGTAACTTTGGGTCTCACCCTAAGTTACTAGGGGAATCCAGACGTGGACCCCTTGCTCACTATTCTTAGAGAGGCACAGCTCCTCTCTACTGATGAGGTCCAACCAGACCGAAACACGTGTCTTAGGATGCTGTTGGTACTCTTGTTCAGAGGAGAATTGCCTAGCATTTCGGTGCTGGACTGACCCAGGACAAGGACTGGTATGTTTGGGATATTTCTTCTCTGTGAAAGATAGTGAGCTAAAGACTCTGGGTAAGTCTCTCGCAACCAGGACTAATGTCTGGCACAGGGACTCCCAGGACCCCGCTTGTTAATTTGCATATTTGAGTAACTTTGGGTCTCACCCTAAATTACTAGGGGAATCCAGACGTGAACCCCTTGCTCACTATTCTTAGAGAGGCACAGCTCCTCCCTACTGATGAGGTCCAACCAGAGCAAAACACGTGTCTGGGGATGCTGTTGGTACTCTTGTTCAGAGGAGAATTGCCTAGCATTTCGGTGCTGGACTGCCCCAGGGCAGGAAAAAGACTGATATGTTTGGGATATTTCTTCTCTGTGAAAGATAGTGAGCTAAAGACTCTGGGTAAGTCTCTCGCAACCAGGACTAATGTCTGGCAGAGGGATTCCCAGGACACCCCTTGTTAATTTGCATATTTGAGTAACTTTGGGTCTCACCCTAAGTTACTAGGGGAATCCAGACGTGGACCCCTTGCTCACTATTCTTAGAGAGGCACAGCTCCACCCTACTGATGAGGTCCAACCAGAGCAAAACACGTGTCTAGGGATGCTGTTGGTACTCTTGTTCAGAGGAGAATTGCCTAGCATTTCGGTACTGGACTGCCCCAGGGCAGGACAAAGACTGATATGTTTGGGATATTTCTTCTCTGTGAAAGAAAGTGAGCTAAAGACTCTGGCTAAGTCTCTCGCAACCAGGACTAATGCCTGGCAGAGGGACTCCCAGGACCCCGACTTGTTAATTTGCATATTTGAGTAACTTTGGGTCTCACCCTAAGTTACTAGGGGAATCCAGACGTGGACCCCTTGCTCACTATTCTTAGAAAGGCACAGCTCCTCCCTACTGATGAGGTCCAACCAGAGCAAAACACGTGTCTGGGGATGCTGTTGGTACTCTTGTTCAGAGGAGAATTGCCTAGCATTTCGGTACTGGACTGCCCCAGGGCAGGACAAAGACTGATATGTTTGGGATATTTCTTCTCTGTGAAAGAAAGTGAGCTAAAGACTCTGGCTAAGTCTCTCGCAACCAAGACTAATGTCTGGCAGAGGGACTCCCAGGACCCCCCTTGTTAATTTGCATATTTGAGTAACTTTGGGTCTCACCCTAAGTTACTAGGGGAATCCAGACGTGGACCCCTTGCTCACTATTCTTAGAAAGGCACAGCTCCTCCCTACTGATGAGGTCCAACCAGAGCAAAACACGTGTCTGGGGATGCTGTTGGTACTCTTGTTCAGAGGAGAATTGCCTAGCATTTCGGTGCTGGACTGCCCCAGGGCAGGACAAAGACTGATATGTTTGGGATATTTCTTCTCTGTGAAAGATAGTGAGCTAAAGACTCTGGGTAAGTCTCTCGCAACCAAGACTAATGTCTGGCAGAGGGACTCCCAGGACCCCCCTTGTTAATTTGCATATTTGAGTAACTTTGGGTCTCACCCTAAGTTACTAGGGGAATCCAGACGTGGACACCTTGCTCACTATTCTTAGAGAGGCACAGCTCCTCCCTACTGATGAGGTCCAACCAGAGCAAAACACGTGTCTGGGGATGCTGTTGGTACTCTTGTTCAGAGGAGAATTGCCTAGCATTTCGGTGCTAGACTGCCCCAGGGCAGGACAAAGACTGATATGTTTGGGATATTTCTTCTCTGTGAAAGATAGTGAGCTAAAGACTCTGGGTAAGTCTCTCGCAACCAAGACTAATGTCTGGCAGAGGGACTCCCAGGACCCCCCTTGTTAATTTGCATATTTGAGTAACTTTGGGTCTCACCCTAAGTTACTAGGGGAATCCAGACGTGGACCCCTTGCTCACTATTCTTAGAGAGGCACAGCTCCTCCCTACTGATGAGGTCCAACCAGAGCAAAACACGTGTCTGGGGATGCTGTTGGTACTCTTGTTCAGAGGAGAATTGCCTAGCATTTCGGTGCTAGACTGCCCCAGGGCAGGACAAAGACTGATATGTTTGGGATATTTCTTCTCTGTGAAAGATAGTGAGCTAAAGACTCTGGGTAAGTCTCTCGCAACCAAGACTAATGTCTGGCAGAGGGACTCCCAGGACCCCCCTTGTTAATTTGCATATTTGAGTAACTTTGGGTCTCACCCTAAGTTACTAGGGGAATCCAGACGTGGACCCCTTGCTCACTATTCTTAGAGAGGCACAGCTCCTCCCTACTGATGAGGTCCAACCAGAGCAAAACACGTGTCTGGGGATGCTGTTGGTACTCTTGTTCAGAGGAGAATTGCCTAGCATTTCGGTGCTGGACTGCCCCAGGGCAGGACAAAGACTGATATGTTTGCGATATTTCTTCTCTGTGAAAGATCGTGAGCTAAAGACTCTGGGTAAGTCTCTCGCAACCAGGACTAATGTCTGGCAGAGGGACTCCCAGGACCCCCCCTTGTTAATTTGCATATTTGAGTAACTTTGGGTCTCACACTAAGTTACTAGGGGAATCCAGACATGGACCCCTTGCTCACTATTCTTAGAGAGGCACAGCTCCTCCCTACTGATGAGGTCCAACCAGACCGAAACACGTGTCTGGGGATGCTGTTGGTACTCTTGTTCAGAGGAGAATTGCCTAGCATTTTGGTGCTGGACTGCCCCAGGGCAGGACAAAGACTGATATGTTTGGGATATTTCTTCTCTGGGAAAGATAGTGAGCTAAAGACTCTGGGTAAGTCTCTCGCAACCAAGACTAATGTCTGGCAGAGGGACTCCCAGGACCCCCCTTGTTAATTTGCATATTTGAGTAACTTTGGGTCTCACCCTAAGTTACTAGGGGAATCCAGACGTGGACCCCTTGCTCACTATTCTTAGAGAGGCACAGCTCCTCTCTACTGATGAGGTCCAACCAGACCGAAAGACGTGTCTTAGGATGCTGTTGGTACTCTTGTTCAGAGGAGAATTGCCTAGCATTTCGGTGCTGGACTGACCCAGGACAAGGACTGGTATGTTTGGGATATTTCTTCTCTGTGAAAGATAGTGAGCTAAAGACTCTGGGTAAGTCTCTCGCAACCAGGACTAATGTCTGGCACAGGGACTCCCAGGACCCCCCTTGTTAATTTGCATATTTGAGTAACTTTGGGTCTCACCCTAAGTTACTAGGGGAATCCAGACGTGGACCCCTTGCTCACTATTTTTAGAGAAGAACAGCTCCTCCCTACTGATGAGGTCCAACCAGACCGAAACACGTGTCTGGGAATGCTGTTGGTACTCTTGTTCAGAGGAGAATTGCCTAGCATTTCGGTGCTGGACTGCCCCAGGGCAGGACAAAGACTGGTATGTTTGGGATATTTCTTCTCTGTGAAAGATAGTGAGCTAAAGACTCTGGGTAAGTCTCTCGCAACCAGGACTAATGTCTGGCACAGGGACTCCCAGGACCCCCCTTGTTAATTTGCATATTTGAGTAACTTTGGGTCTCACCCTAAATTACTAGGGGAATCCAGACGTGAACCCCTTGCTCACTATTCTTAGAGAGGCACAGCTCCTCCCTACTGATGAGGTCCAACCAGAGCAAAACACGTGTCTGGGGATGCTGGTACTCTTGTTCAGAGGAGAATTGCCTAGCATTTCGGTGCTGGACTGCCCCAGGGCAGGAAAAAGACTGATATGCTTGGGATATTTCTTCTCTGTGAAAGATAGTGAGCTAAAGACTCTGGGTAAGTCTCTCGCAACCAGGACTAATGTCTGGCAGAGGGATTCCCAGGACACCCCTTGTTAATTTGCATATTTGAGTAACTTTGGGTCTCACCCTAAGTTACTAGGGGAATCCAGACGTGGACCCCTTGCTCACTATTCTTAGAGAGGCACAGCTCCTCCCTACTGATGAGGTCCAACCAGACCGAAACACGTGTCTGGGGATGCTGTTGGTACTCTTGTTCAGAGGAGAATTGCCTAGCATTTTGGTGCTGGACTGCCCCAGGGCAGGACAAAGACTGATATGTTTGGGATATTTCTTCTCTGTGAAAGATAGTGAGCTAAAGACTCTGGGTAAGTCTCTTGCAACCAAGACTAATGTCTGGCAGAGGGACTCCCAGGACCCCCCTTGTTAATTTGCATATTTGAGTAACTTTGGGTCTCACCCTAAGTTACTATGGGAATCCAGACGTGGACCCCTTGCTCACTATTTTTACATAGGAACAGCTCCTCCCTACTGATGAGGTCCAACCAGACCGAAACACGTGTCTGGGGATGCTGTTGGTACTCTTGTTCAGAGGAGAATTGCCTAGCATTTTGGTGCTGGACTGCCCCAAGGCAGGACAAAGACTGATATGTTTGGGATATTTCTTCTCTGTGAAAGATAGTGAGCTAAAGACTCTGGGTAAGTCTCTCGCAACCAGGACTAATGTCTGGCACAGGGACTCCCAGGACCCCCCTTGTTAATTTGCATATTTGAGTACCTTTGGGTCTCACCCTAAGTTACTAGGGGAATCCAGACATGGACCCCTTGCTCACTATTCTTAGAGAGGCACAGCTCCACCCTACTGATGAGGTCCAACCAGAGCAAAACACGTGTCTGGGGATGCTGTTGGTACTCTTGTTCAGAGGAGAATTGCCTAGCATTTCGGTACTGGACTGCCCCAGGGCAGGACAAAGACTGATATGTTTGGGATATTTCTTCTCTGTGAAAGAAAGTGAGCTAAAGACTCTGGCTAAGTCTCTCGCAACCAGGACTAATGCCTGGCAGAGGGACTCCCAGGACCCCGACTTGTTAATTTGCATATTTGAGTAACTTTGGGTCTCAACATAAGTTACTAGGGGAATCCAGACGTGGACCCCTTGCTCACTATTCTTAGAGAGACACAGCTCCTCCCTACTGATGAGGTCCAACCAGACCGAAACACGTGTCTGGGGATGCTGTTGGTACTCTTGTTCAGAGGAGAATTGCCTAGCATTTCGGTGCTGGACTGCCCCAGGGCAGGACAAAGACTGATATGTTTGGGATATTTCTTCTCTGTGAAAGATAGTGAGCTAAAGACTCTGGGTAAGTCTCTCGCAACCAAGAATAATGTCTGGCAGAGGGACTCCCAGGACCCCCCTTGTTAATTTGCATATTTGAGTAACTTTGGGTCTCACCCTAAGTTACTAGGGGAATCCAGACGTGGACCCCTTGCTCACTATTCTTAGAAAGGCACAGCTCCTCCCTACTGATGAGGTCCAACCAGAGCAAAACACGTGTCTGGGGATGCTGTTGGTACTCTTGTTCAGAGGAGAATTGCCTAGCATTTCGGTGCTGGACTGCCCCAGGGCAGGACAAAGACTGATATGTTTGGGATATTTCTTCTCTGTGAAAGATAGTGAGCTAAAGACTCTGTGTAAGTCTCTCGCAACCAAGACTAATGTCTGGCAGAGGGACTCCCACGACCCCCCTTGTTAATTTGCATATTTGAGTAACTTTGGGTCTCACCCTAAGTTACTAGGGGAATCCAGACGTGGACCCCTTGCTCACTATTCTTAGAGAGGCACAGCTCCTCCCTACTGATGAGGTCCAACCAGAGCAAAACACGTGTCTGGGGATGCTGTTGGTACTCTTGTTCAGAGGAGAATTGCCTAGCATTTCGGTGCTGGACTGCCCCAGGGCAGGACAAAGACTGATATGTTTGGGATATTTCTTCTCTGTGAAAGATAGTGAGCTAAAGACTCTGGGTAAGTCTCTCGCAAACAGGACTAATGTCTGGCAGAGGGACTCCCAGGACCCCCCCTTGTTAATTTGCATATTTGAGTAACTTTGGGTCTCACCCTAAGTTACTAGGGGAATCCAGACGTGGACCCCTTGCTCACTATTCTTAGAGAGGCACAGCTCCTCCCTACTGATGAGGTCCAACCAGACCGAAACACGTGTCTGGGGATGCTGTTGGTACTCTTGTTCAGAGGAGAATTGCCTAGCATTTTGGTGCTGGACTGCCCCAGGGCAGGACAAAGACTGATATGTTTGGGATATTTCTTCTCTGTGAAAGATAGTGAGCTAAAGACTCTGGGTAAGTCTCTCGCAACCAAGACTAATGTCTGGCAGAGGGACTCCCAGGACCCCACTTGTTAATTTGCATATTTGAGTAACTTTGGGTGTCACCCTAAGTTACTAGGGGAATCCAGACGTGGACCCCTTGCTCACTATTCTTAGAGAGGCATAGCTCCTCTCTACTGATGAGGTCCAACCAGACTGAAACACGTGTCTTAGGATGCTGTTGGTACTCTTGTTCAGAGGAGAATTGCCTAGCATTTCGGTGCTAGACTGCCCAAGGGCAGGACAAAGACTGATATGTTTGGGATATTTCTTCTCTGTGAAAGATAGTGAGCTAAAGACTCTGGGTAAGTCTCTCGCAACCAGGACTAATGTCTGGCAGAGGGATTCCCAGGACCCCCCCTTGTTAATTTGCATATTTGAGTAACTTTGGGTCTCACCCTAAGTTACTAGGGGAATCCAGACGTGGACCCCTTGCTAACTATTCTTAGAGAGGCACAGCTCCTCCCTACTGATGAGGTCCAACCAGACCAAAACATGTGTCTAGGGATGCTGTTGGTACTCTTGTTCAGAGGAGAATTGCCTAGCATTTCGGTGCTGGACTGACCCAGGGCAGGACAAAGACTGGTATGTTTGGGATATTTCTTCTCTGTGAAAGATAGTGAGCTAAAGACTCTGGGTAAGTCTCTCGCAACCAGGACTAATGTCTGGCACAGGGACTCCCAGGACCCCCCTTGTTAATTTGCATTATTGAGTAACTTTGGGTCTCACCCTAAGTTACTAGGGGAATCCAGACGTGGACCCCTTGCTCACTATTTTTTAGAGAGGAACAGCTCCTCCCTACTGATGAGGTCCAACCAGACCGAAACACGTGTCTGGGAATGCTGTTGGTACTCTTGTTCAGAGGAGAATTGCCTAGCATTTCGGTGCTGGACTGCCCCAGGGCAGGACAAAGACTGATATGTTTGGGATATTTCTTCTCTGTGAAAGATAGTGAGCTAAAGACTCTGGGTAAGTCTCTCGCAACCAAGACTAATGTCTGGCAGAGGGACTCCCAGGACCCCCCTTGTTAATTTGCATATTTGAGTAACTTTGGGTCTCACCCTAAGTTACTAGGGGAATCCAGACGTGGACCCCTTGCTCACTATTCTTAGAGAGGCACAGCTCCTCCCTACTGATGAGGTCCAACCAGACCAAAACACGTGTCTAGGGATGCTGTTGGTACTCTTGTTCAGAGGAGAATTGCCTAGCATTTTGGTGCTGGACTGACCCAGGGCAGGACAAAGACTGGTATGTTTGGGATATTTCTTCTCTGTGAAAGATAGTGAGCTAAAGACTCTGGGTAAGTCTCTCGCAACCAGGACTAATGTCTGGCACAGGGACTCCCAGGACCCCCCTTGTTAATTTGCATATTTGAGTAACTTTGGGTCTCACCCTAAGTTACTAGGGGAATCCAGACGTGGACCCCTTGCTCACTATTCTTAGAGAGGCACAGCTCCTCCCTACTGATGAGGTCCAACCAGAGCAAAACACGTGTCTGGGGATGCTGTTGGTACTCCTGTTGGTACTCTTGTTCAGAGGAGAATTGCCTAGCATTTCGGTGCTGGACTGCCCCATAGCAGGACAAAGACTGATATGTTTGGGATATTTCTTCTCTGTGAAAGATAGTGAGCTAAAGACTCTGGGTAAGTCTCTCGCAACCAGGACTAATGTCTGGCAGAGGGACTCCCAGGACCCCCCTTGTTAATTTGCTTATTTGAGTAACTTTGGGTCTCACCCTAAGTTACTAGGGGAATCCAGACTTGGACCCCTTGCTCACTATTCTTAGAGAGGCACAGCTCCTCCCTACTGATGAGGTCCAACCAGACCAAAACATGTGTCTGGGGATGCTGTTGGTACTCTTGTTCAGAGGAGAATTGCCTAGCGTTTCGGTGCTGGACTGCCCCAGGGCAGGACAAAGACTAATATGTTTGGGATATTTCTTCTCTGTGAAAGATAGTGAGCTAAAGACTCTGGGTAAGTCTCTCGCAACCAGGACTAATGTCTGGCAGAGGGACTCCCAGGACCCCCCTTGTTAATTTGTGATTATAGAAAACCAGAAGGTGGAAGACAAGGTGGCCAGAGCAATGGGTCTGGTGTCAATTTCTGGCTTTTCATACCCTGAGTCATTGAATTATTTCTCCTCACCTAAGTCAGAAAGGAAGCCACCTTTGCAGTCTTACATAGACTGCACGCTTGTGACCCCCTTCTGGGACAGCTGGATGGGGAAAAAACATTTTGGCACAAAAAACCTCACTTGATCGGTGAGTAAGTTGGTCTGTAATCCTCAGGTGTAGAATGATGCAGCACTAATCCCACAGTGACCGGAGTGCAAAGGAGAATTATACCAGGTAATGGCAAAGGTAGTAAGGGTTGTGACAGAGTACTGGAGGAGGCGATCCGCAGAGCGGAGCCCCGAATGGATAGAGCTTCTCATTAAAGAACCCCGAGTGAGAGTAGCGATTCCAAGGCATGCGCACCGCAAGTGTACGCAAAGAAATAAACAAACAAACGGAGCACACCGATGGAGCGCCGGTGGGGCAGAGGTGAGAGAGAGAAAAGCACTGCACAGAACGCGGAAATTAGAAAGGCTGGAAGGAAGGAGTAAAAGGAGAGAAAGGGCAGTTCCAGAAGAGTGGTTCAGCCAAGACAGAAGTTCACGTTGGTGAACGAAAGAAATCAGAGCACTAGCGTTAAGGTAGCAGTAAAGTGAAACACTCCAGTTGCAACGCATCAGCTGCTGGAGCGGAAGTGAATAAGAACCACAGGCAGCGCCGACTGGTCAAAACAAATAGACCACGCGTTGCTAGCGCATGGAGCGTGAAGGGCGTTCAATGGCGGCGCCCTGCCTTCCACCTCAGCCATAGTCTCCATGCAACTGGGTGCATGTCATCTAGTGATGCTGGAGATAGTCTGGAAAATGTGTAAAAACACAGCACTAAATGAATCTGTGGTGTAGAGGAGCAGCTGCATGCCTCTGCAGGAAATCCCACCCCCCACCTCCTATATGTTGCACGTTCGAAACTGTGTCACGTTTGACCCCAGCAGTTGTGCCCATACCGCAGCGAATCTTTGAAAAAAGGTATCCACTGAGGAAACCCTATCGAATGTATCCCCGAAGAGACGAGAATCTGAGGGAGGAACTCTATGAAGGAATATGAAAAGGAGTAAAAGAGAGAAGCCAGTGAAGTCACAAGAAACAAGCGTGACGCCCTGAGAATACTAACTGAAGAGAATGCATAGACCTTACAGAACCTGATGACGAAGTTAAGAACCAAGTAAAATTTTATATGTGAGAAGAAGATTGCATGTGTGCGAAGTGCTACAGAAAATCAGCCGTTCAATAATTGTACAGACCCTGAAACCAAGTAGACTAAGTCATCATAGAAGCTGGCTAAATGTAGTGAATAGGCTGCAGGTCGAAGCCGCCATTGTATGGAAGCTGTACATTGGTGTCATGAATTTTAGTAAGCCAGAACCCATGGAGAGGAAAGGCAGACAATTGTGTTGCAGCAAGAAAAAGCTGAAATCGTGGAAGTGCCTGACACGACTGTCTGGCCTGGCATCAAAACAGAAGCAGCCAAGGCTGGTTATCTATTCTTGAAAGCAATAAACATTAGAAGGATTAATCATCCCTTATTAAGGGGCAAAGAAAGAAAACCAAGAGTGCCAAGTTGTATTAATTAAAGACATTTAAATGCTGCAGAATAGACCAAATCATCGTCTCCTGTCACGTGACCCAAGAATGAAAATAGAGTTGAGCTCGGAGTCCTAGAACAATGACATGAAGGAGGAAGCAAACAAGTAACATTTGCCCTAACATTCTTCCTGGAAGCCATGGAAAAGACCCTAAATGGTGATGGAAATAATATATGATACTAGACGGATTCACCGAGAAACAAGGAGAAAGAGAGTGTTGATTTTGTTGTTTTTGTCTTCTTTTCTTTTAACATAAATCATATTTTAAAAGTTTGTAATGAACTATTGAAAAAATAAAAAAAATAAACAAAAAGAACAACGACAGTGAGAGTCGGTACTACCATATATTCTCACAGACAAGGATACTTGGCAAGGCCAAGTTCAAAGACAATCTTCATGGCAGAAGGCATGGGTGATGAGAGATTTTGGGCTAATGGGGTGGGGAGGTAAAGTCAAGTCCACCTCCTGGGACCTAGGTCTGAGCTTATGTGCTGCTAAATGAACTGAATGTTCCAGACATGGCACGAGCATGCCGACCAATTGTAGAGGGCCACATAACGAAGGGCCTTATAGTTTAAGAACCAATGATAAACTGTGTACTTAATAGTGTTGAAGATGACTTAGAGGTAAGCATAAGTTGTCCACCTGACAGTAGAGCAGCCAATCACAATTCAAGTCCCTATGGAATGTATACTTAGATGTTCCCCTTGAACCAATTATAATCGCTTATAGGTTTTTCTTATTTACTACGTAGGATTAATTTTTAGTATAAAGTCAATCGGACTCATTACGGGTCAGGCGGTATCCCTGCCGGTGCTACTGGCGGGTTGCTGACGGACCCGTAAAAATTACTGGTGCCTCACTTCCCAGTGCAACTGGGCTATTACAAGTCTGGCGACCGGGAAGTCAGGTGCCGGCAATTTCATTAGTCCCCATTCCCATAGAGTCCCGTACGACTCTATGGGAATGGGGACTCTGGAGCAGGCACCATTGCTAACGGTGCCGGTGCTCCCGTGAATTCTCTGTGGGTGGGTGCTGTCTGGCCGGGCAGGTCTGACCCTGCCGGGCGGGACAGCACCCGCCCGTAGAGTTGTAGTGTCCCGGTCCAGATACAACAGTGCCGGCAAGCTTCCAGGGACCATTGTTTCCGGACCGGCACACTTATAATGAGGCCCAATGTTTAATGAGAAAATTGACGAGAGCTGAGCCATTGTAACAACCCTGTTTTAGATCATTGTCAGTAAAACAGCAACCGTTGCCGTCTTCTTGAGTTGGTTTGATTATTTGATCTCAGAGTTATTCTGTGAACCCATCCATTGCATGCACGTTACTAAAGAACCATATGTTCATTATTATAGCAATTACTTCAGATGCGCAATCATATAATCAATCACGTTAAGTTATATGCCGTTTGTATAGCACCTACTGCTATTGTATGGCTTCAAAGCGCTGTGGCATGACAGCTGGCACTCTGTGAAGCACCCTACCAAATGTATTGCAATGGCTATTGTGTGGTATGATATGAAATTATATTTTATTTATATCGCGCCCATAGTGTTTCAGGGCGCAACGAGGCAAGGGATGGGTTTAAGGGAGGACAAAACAATGATCTTAATAGGCCTAGCGACATTGAGAATGCGCAAGTGCAGGGGAGAGGGAAGGGGGAAACTGCAAGGGGCAGGGGAGGACTGTAAAGTGCTGAACAAGCGATCAAAACAACAACAGGTAGTGCGGCCAGCAGTGGCAATTGCAAGAATAAGGCACGGTCAACGGGTGTCTAATACGTGCAAGAAGGGGACTGTAGGGTTTCAGATACAGACCCAAGTGCCAGGGTGTCCAGTAGGCAGTGCAGGTTTGCAGCTGAGTGGGCAGGGATGTGAGCCCAAATCAGAGGGTAGCCAGGTGCCAATGCCGAAGCAGACAGGGATAGGAGCAGGGGAGAGGAAGAGCAAAGGCAGGAGCAAAGAGAAAGGTCTTGAGGTGCTTCAGGAACCGAAGATGGTTCTCCTCAAGTTTCAGAGAGGCAGGGAGGCTGTTCCAGAGGGAGGCCCCAGCCAAAGAAACAGATCTACCCCCAACTCATTGCTTGTAGAAGCGACTAACCCTGAGGGAGTTAGAGGTGTAGGAGCAAAGAGCTTGAGTAGGAAGGTATTTCTGTAGGGAGAGTTGAAGGTATTGTGACCGAGGCCCCAGAAGGTCTTGTGGTAGCTGTGAACCTGGGTTTAATTTAGCATGCGTAGACTGGAGCCATCCAGTTTATCTGTAGATATCTGCGGACCTAATCCACTATCATGATAAAGTTCCAGCAACAAAGGCAGCTCGATCTGCCTCGTAAATCAGTTAACCTTGGTCCAGAGACACAGAGATACGCAGCGTGCACGGCAAAAACCTTACGCTCACATAAATGGTCCAAGGCTGCCCTAAAATGTGTACACTCCTCCCCCTTACATTACTGTGGGTTATTTATCAAATATTTCGTTCCCAGCACGGCCCACCATATCTTCTTGATCCTCCATTGTTCCCAGCACGGCCCACCATATCTTCTTGATCCTCCATTGTTCCCAGCACGGCCCACCATATCTTCTTGATCCTCCATTGTTCCCAGCTCGGCCCACCATATCTTCTTGAACCTCCATTGTTCCCAGCACGGCCCACCATATCTTCTTGATCCTCCATTGATCCCAGCACGGCCCACCATATCTTCTTGATCCTCCATTGTTCCCAGCACGGCCCACCATATCTTCTTGATCCTCCATTGTTCCCAGCACGGCCCACCATATCTTCTTGATCCTCCATTGTTCCCAGCACGGCCCACCATATCTTCTTGATCCTCCATTGTTCCCAGCACGGCCCACCATATCTTCTTGATCCTCCATTGTTCCCAGCACGGCCCACCATATCTTCTTGATCCTCCATTGTTCCCAGCACGGCCCACCATATCTTCTTGATCCTCCATTGCTGCTTACAGTGTTGCCAGGTCGGAAAAAAACAAAAAAGCTTAATGGCTTTCCAAAACAAGCCCAAAACAAGCTGACCCCCATCCAAATAAGCAGACAAAACAAGTGGACACTTAAAATGCTGTGGATAGGTTTCAAAAGTAAGAAACATACAGAATAGCATAGATATACATAGAGAGAACACATAGGGCCTCATTACAAGTCTGCTGGTCCGGAAATAAGGGTGCCGGTAGCAACGTACCAGCATCCTTTCCGGACCGGCAGACTACAGCTCTGCTTTCCGGTGCCTCTGCGCCCGGTAAGTCTGACCTGGAAGTTGTCCTGGATTTCAGCTAATCAAGGGCTTGTGCAATGGACCTACCTAGGCTGTAAAGCAACATAAACATACTGGGAATATATGGGTCTAGCCTCTGCCATCATATGTTACAGAGAGGGATATTTTATTGAAAGAACACCGTCTACCTGCAACAGTACATCTCCCTGTCTGAATATGACCAACTACAGCACAAAATGTGCAGTCTTTGCTTCTTGCAACATATGTGGGATGCCTGGCTCCCATGAGACACGGCCACCTACAACACAACATGTGCAGTCGTTGTTTCTCGCAACATACGAGGGATGCCTGGCTCCCATGAGATGCGGCCACCTACAACACATGTGCAGTCTTTGTTTCTCGCAACATACGAGGGATGCCTGCTCCCATGAGACTCGGCCACCTACAACACAACATGCACAGTCATTGTTTCTCGCAACATACGATGGATGCCTGGCTCCCATGAGATGCGGCCAACTACAACACAACATGTGCAGTCTTTGTTTCTCGCAGCATACGTGGGATGCCTGGATCCCATGAGATGCGGCCACCTACAACACAACATGTGCAGTCTTTGTTTCTCGCAACATACGAGGGATGCCTGGCTCCCATGAGATGCGGCCACCTACAACACATGTGCAGTCTTTGTTTCTCGCAACATACGAGGGATGCCTGCTCCCATGAGACTCGGCCACCTACAACACAACATGCACAGCCATTGTTTCTCGCAACATACGATGGATGCCTGGCTCCCATGAGATGCGGCCAACTACAACACAACATGCGCAGTCTTTGTTTCTCGCAGCATACGTGGGATGCCTGGATCCCATGAGATGCGGCCACCTACAACACAACATGTGCAGTCTTTGTTTCTCGCAACATATGAGGGATGCCTGGCTCCCATGAGACACGGCCACCTATAACACAACATGTGCAGTCTTTGTTTCTCGCAACATACGTGGGATGCCTGGCTCCCATGAGACGAGCCATCTACAACACAGAATGTGCAGTCTTTGCTTCTCACAACATACAAGGGATACCTGGATCCCCTGAGACGCACCTCTGCAGGTGTATGAACTGGTGGCACATGTCACATTTGTTTTAGGAAAAAAGTAGGTGCCTGTGAGAAAATGGCTTCTGTCCATGGGAAATTCAGATTCTTCCAAAATGTAAGAGAGGTACCAGGTATCGAAGCAAACTACCCCGCAGAGGCCTATGTTTGCAGACCAAGACCTGCGCCGACGAGATGTGTGCAGATGGAGGGCAGACCTCATACTTGCTGGCTGGAGTCTCTGCCAGGTAAGTGCTGGTGCGCTGCACACTCCTCTCTGCCTGCATTGCCAGGTAAGTCCTGGCGCTCTGCACACTCCTCTCTGCCTGAATGTGTCCATTGCCAGGTAAGCGCTGGCGCTCTGCATACTGCTCTCTGCCTGCATGCGTCCATTGCCAGGTAAGTGCTGGTGCTCTGCACACTCCTCTCTGCCTGCATGCGTCCATTGCCAGGTAAGTGCTGGCGCTCTGCACACTCCTCTCTGTCTGCATGCGTCCATTGCCAGGTAAGTGCTGGTGCTCTGCACACTCCTCTCTGCCTGCATGCATCCATTGCCAGGTAAGTGCTGGTGCTCTGCATACTCCTCTCTACCTGAATGCATCCATTGCCAGGTAAGCGCTGGCGCTCTGCATACTGCTCTCTGCCTGCATGCGTCCATTGCCAGGTAAGCGCTGGTGCTCTGCACACTCCTCTCTGCCTGCATGCGTCCATTGCCAGGTAAGTGCTGGCGCTCTGCACACTCCTCTCTGCCTGCATGTGTCCATTGCCAGGTAAGTGTTGGTGTTCTGCACACTTCTCTCTGCCCTCTCTGCCTGCATGTGTCCATTGCCAGGTTAGTGCTGGTGCTCTGCACACTCCTCTCTGCCTGCATGTGTCCATTGCCAGGTATGCGATGGCGCTCTGCATACTGCTCTCTGCCTGCATACGTCCATTGCCAGGTAAGTGCTGGCGCTCTGCACACTCCTCTCTGCCTGCATGCGTCCATTGCCAGGTAAGTGCTGGTGCTCTGCACACTCCTCTCTGCCTGCATTGCCAGGTAAGTGCTGGCCCTCTGCACACTCCTCTCTGCCTGCATGCGTCCATTGACAGGTAAGTGCTGGTGCTCTGCAGACTCCTCTCTGCCTGCAGGCGTACATTGCCAGGTAAGTGCTGGCGCTCTGCACACTCCTCTCTGCCTACATGCGTCCATTGCCAGGTAAGTGCTGGCGCTCTGCATACTGCTCTCTGCCTGCATGCGTCCATTGCCAGGTAAGTGCTGGTGCTCTGCACACTCCTCTCTGCCTGCTTGCGTCCATTGCCAGGTAAGTGCTGGTGCTCTGCATACTCCTCTCTGTCTGAATGTGTCCATTACCAGGTAAGCGCTGGCGCTCTGCATACTGCTCTCTGCCTGCATGCGTCCATTGCCAGGTAAGTGCTGGTGCTCTGCACACTCCTCTCTGACTGCATGCGTCCATTGCCAGGTAAGTGCTGGCGCTCTGCACACTCCTCTCTGCCTGCATGCGTCCATTGCCAGGTAAGTGCTGGTGCTCTGCACACTCCTCTCTGCCTGCATGCGTCCATTGCCAGGTAATTGCTGGTGCTCTGCATACTCCTCTCTGCCTGAATGCGTCCATTGCCAGGTAAGGCGGGCACTCTGCATACTGCTCTCTGCCTGCATGCGTCCATTGCCAGGTAAGTGCTGGTGCTCTATACACTCCTCTCTGCCTGCATGCGTCCATTGCCAGGTAAGTGCTGGCGCTCTGCACACTCCTCTCTGCCTGCATGCGTCCATTGCCAGGTAAGTGTTGGTGTTCTGCACACTTCTCTCTGCCCTCTCTGCCTGCATGTGTCCATTGCCAGGTTAGTGATGGTGCTCTGCACACTCCTCTCTGCCTGCATGTGTCCATTGCCAGGTAAGTGCTGGAGCTCTGCACACTCCTCTCTGCCTGCATGCATCCATTGCCAGATAAGTGGGGGTGCTCTGCACACTCCTCTCTGCCTGCATGCGTCCATTGCCAGGTATGCAATGGCGCTCTGCATACTGCTCTCTGCCTGCATACGTCCATTGCCAGGTAAGTGCTGGCGCTCTGCACACTCCTCTCTGCCTGCATGCGTTCATTGCCAGGTAAGTGCTGGTGCTCTGCACACTCCTTTCTGCCAGCATGCGTCCATTGCCAGGTAAGTGCTGGTGCTCTGCATACTCCTCTCTGCCTGAATGCGTACATTGCCAGGTAAGCGCTGGCGCTCTGCATACTGCTCTCTGCCTGCATGTGTCCATTGCCAGGTTAGTGCTGGTGCTCTGCACACTCCTCTCTGCCTGCATGTGTCCATTGCCAGGTAAGTGCTGGCACTCTGCACACTCCTCTCTGCCTGCATACATCCATTGCCAGGTAAGTGGTGGTGCTCTGCACACTCTTCTCTGCCTGCATGCGTCCATTGCCAGGTAAGTGCTGGTGCTCTAGACACTCCTCTCTGCCTGCATGCGTCCATTGCCTGGTAAGTGCTGGTGCTCTGCACACTCCTCTCTGCCTGCATGCGTCCATTGCAGGTAAGTGCTAGTGCTCTGCACACTCCTCTCTGCCTGCATGCGTCCATTGCCAGGTTAGTGCTGGTGCTCTGCACACTCCTCTCTGCCTGCATGTGTCCATTGCCAGGTTAATGCTGGTGCTCTGCACACTCCTCTCTGCCTGCATGTGTCCATTGCCACGTAACTGCTGGTGCTCTGCACACTCCTCTCTGCCTGCATGTGTACATTGCCAGGTAAGTGCTGGTGCTCTGCACACTCCTCTCTGCCTGCATGTGTCCATTGCCAGGTAAGTGCTGGCACTCTGCACACTTCTCTCTGCCTGCATGCGCCCATTGCCAGGTAAGTGCTGGCGCTCTGCACACTTCTCTCTGCCTGCATGCGTCCATTTCCAGGTAAGTGCTGGTGCTCTGCAGACTCCTCTCTGCCTGCATGCGTCCATTGCCAGGTAAGTGCTGCCGCTCTGCACACTCCTCTCTGCCTGCATGTGTCCATTGCCAGGTAAGTGCTGGAGCTCTACACACTTCTCTCTGCCTGCATGCGTCCATTGCCAGGTAAGTGCTGGCGCTCTACACACTTCTCTCTGCCTGCATGCGTCCATTGCCAGGTTAGTGCTGGTGTTCTGCACACATCTCTCTGCCTGCATGCGTCCATTGCCAGGTAAGTGCTGGCGCTCTACAAACTTCTCTCTGCCTGCATGCGTCCATTGCCAGGTAAGTGCTGGCGCTCACTCCTCTATGCCTGCATGCGTCCATTGCCAGGTAAGTGGTGGCGCTCTACACACTTCTCTCTGCCTGCATGTGTTCATTGCCAGGTAAGTGCTGGCGCTCACTCCTCTATGCCTGCATGCGTCCATTGCCAGGTAAGTGGTGGCGCTCTCCACACTTCTCTCTGCCTGCATGCGTTCATTGCCAGGTAAGTGCTGGTGTTCTGCACAAATCTCTCTGCCATCTCTGCCTGCATGCGTGTATTGCCAGGTAAGTGCTGGTGCTCTGCACACTCCTCTCTGCCTGCATGCGCCCATTGACAGGTTAGTGCTGGTGCTCTGCACACTCCTCTCTGCCTGCATGCGTGTATTGCCAGGTAAGTGCTGGTGCTCTGCACACTCCTCTCTGCCTGCATGCGTCCATTGCCAGGTAACTGCTGGTGTTCTGCACACCTCTCTCTGCCCTCTCTGCCTGCATGCGTGTATTGCCAGGTAAGTACTGGTGCTCTGCACACTCCTCTCTGCCTGCATGGGTCTATTGCCAGGTAAGTGCTGGTGTTCTGCACACCTCTCTCTGCCCTTTCTGCCTGCATGCGTCCATTGACAGGTTAGTGCTGGTGCTCTGCACACTCCTCTCTGCCTGCATGCGTGTATTGCCAGGTAAGTGCTGGTGCTCTGGACATTCCTCTCTGTCTGCATGCGTCCATTGACAGGTTAGTGCTTGTGCTCTGCACACTCCTCTCTGCCTGCATGGTCCATTGACAGGTAAATGCTGGTGCTCTGCACACTCCTCTCTGCCTGCATGCGTCCATTGCCAGGTAAGTGGTGGTGCTCTGCACACTCCTCTCTGCCTGCATGCGTCCATTGCCAGGTATGCGCTGGCGCTCTGCATACTGCTCTCTGCCTGCATACGTGCATTGCCAGGTAAGTGCTGGCGCTCTGCACACTCCTCTCTGCCTGCATGCGTCCATTGCCAGGTAAGTGCTGGTGCTCTGCACACTCCTCTCTGCCTGCATGCGTCCATTGCCAGGTAAGTGCTGGTGTTCTGCACAAATCTCTCTGCTCTCTCCGCCTGCATGCGTGTATTGCCAGGTAAGTGCTGGTGCTCTGCACACTCCTCTCTGCCTGCATGCGTCCATTGCCAGGTATGCGCTGGCGCTCTGCACACTCCTCTCTGCCTGCATGCGCCCATTGACAGGTTAGTGCTGGTGCTCTGCACACTCCTCTCTGCCTGCATGCGTGTATTGCCAGGTAAGTGCTGGTGCTCTGCACACTCCTCTCTGCCTGCATGCGTCCATTGCCAGGTAACTGCTGGTGTTCTGCACACCTCTCTCTGCCCTCTCTGCCTGCATGCGTCCATTGCCAGGTTAGTGCTGGTGTTCTGCACACATCTCTCTGCCTGCATGGGTCTATTGCCAGGTAAGTGCTGGTGTTCTGCACACCTCTCTCTGCCCTTTCTGCCTGCATGCGTCCATTGACAGGTTAGTGCTGGTGCTCTGCACACTCCTCTCTGCCTGCATGCGTGTATTGCCAGGTAAGTGCTGGTGCTCTGGACATTCCTCTCTGTCTGCATGCGTCCATTGACAGGTTAGTGCTTGTGCTCTGCACACTCCTCTCTGCCTGCATGTGTACATTGCCAGGTAAGTGCTGGTGCTCTGCACACTCCTCTCTGCCTGCATGTGTCCATTGCCAGGTAAGTGCTGGCACTCTGCACACTTCTCTCTGCCTGCATGCGCCCATTGCCAGGTAAGTGCTGGCGCTCTGCACACTTCTCTCTGCCTGCATGCGTCCATTTCCAGGTAAGTGCTGGTGCTCTGCAGACTCCTCTCTGCCTGCATGCGTCCATTGCCAGGTAAGTGCTGCCGCTCTGCACACTCCTCTCTGCCTGCATGTGTCCATTGCCAGGTAAGTGCTGGAGCTCTACACACTTCTCTCTGCCTGCATGCGTCCATTGCCAGGTAAGTGCTGGCGCTCTACACACTTCTCTCTGCCTGCATGCGTCCATTGCCAGGTTAGTGCTGGTGTTCTGCACACATCTCTCTGCCTGCATGCGTCCATTGCCAGGTAAGTGCTGGTGTTCTGCACACCTCTCTCTGCCCTTTCTGCCTGCATGCGTCCATTGACAGGTTAGTGCTGGTGCTCTGCACACTCCTCTCTGCCTGCATGCGTGTATTGCCAGGTAAGTGCTGGTGCTCTGGACATTCCTCTCTGTCTGCATGCGTCCATTGACAGGTTAGTGCTTGTGCTCTGCACACTCCTCTCTGCCTGCATGGTCCATTGACAGGTAAATGCTGGTGCTCTGCACACTCCTCTCTGCCTGCATGCGTCCATTGCCAGGTAAGTGGTGGTGCTCTGCACACTCCTCTCTGCCTGCATGCGTCCATTGCCAGGTATGCGCTGGCGCTCTGCATACTGCTCTCTGCCTGCATACGTGCATTGCCAGGTAAGTGCTGGCGCTCTGCACACTCCTCTCTGCCTGCATGCGTCCATTGCCAGGTAAGTGCTGGTGCTCTGCACACTCCTCTCTGCCTGCATGCGTCCATTGCCAGGTAAGTGCTGGTGTTCTGCACAAATCTCTCTGCTCTCTCCGCCTGCATGCGTGTATTGCCAGGTAAGTGCTGGTGCTCTGCACACTCCTCTCTGCCTGCATGCGTCCATTGCCAGGTATGCGCTGGCGCTCTGCATACTGATCTCTGCCTGCATACGTGCATTGCCAGGTAAGTGCTGGCGCTCTGCACACTCCTCTCTGCCTGCATGCGTCCATTGCCAGGTAAGTGCTGGTGCTCTGCACACTCCTCTCTGCCTGCATGCGTCCATTGCCAGGTAAGTGCTGGTGTTCTGCACAAATCTCTCTGCCCTCTCCACCTGCATGCGTGTATTGCCAGGTAAGTGCTGGTGTTCTGCACACCTCTCTCTGCCCTCTCTGCCTGCATGCGTCCATTGACAGGTTAGTGCTGGTGCTCTGCACACTCCTCTCTGCCTGCATGCGTGTATTGCCAGGTAAGTGCTGGTGCTCTGCACACTCCTCTCTGCCTGCATGCGTCCATTGACAAGTTAGTGCTTGTGCTGTGCCCACTCCTCTCTGCCTGCATGGTCCATTGACAGGTAAGTGCTGGTGCTCTGCACACTCCTCTCTGCCTGCATGTGTCCATTGCCAGGTAAGTGCTGGTTCTCTGCACACTCCTTTCTGCCTGCCTGCGTCCATTGACAGGTAAGTGCTGGTGCTCTGCACACTTCTCTCTGCCTGCATGCGTCCATTGCCAGGTAAGTGCTGGCGATCTACAAACTTCTCTCTGCCTGCATGCGTCCGTTGCCAGGTAAGTGCTGGCGCTCACTCCTCTATGCCTGGATGCGTCCATTGCCAGGTAAGTGGTGGCGCTCTACACACTTCTCTCGGCCTGCATGTGTTCATTGCCAGGTAAGTGCTGGTGTTCTGCACAAATCTCTCTGCCATCTCTGCCTGCATGCGTGTATTGCCAGGTAAGTGTTGGTGCTCTGCACACTCCTCTCTGCCTGCATGCGCCCATTGACAGGTTAGTGCTGGTGCTCTGCACACTCCTCTCTGCCTGCATGCGTGTATTGCCAGGTAAGTGCTGGTGCTCTGCACACTCCTCTCTGCCTGCATGCGTCCATTGCCAGGTAACTGCTGGTGTTCTGCACACCTCTCTTTGCCCTCTCTGCCTGCATGCGTGTGTTGCCAGGTAAGTACTGGTGCTCTGCACACTCCTCTCTGCCTGCATGGGTCTATTGCCAGGTAAGTGCTGGTGTCCTGCACACCTCTCTCTGCCCTCTCTGCCTGCATGCGTCCATTGACAGGTTAGTGCTGGTGCTCTGCACACTCCTCTCTGCCTGCATGCGTATATTGCCAGGTAAGTGCTGGTGCTCTGCACATTCCTCTCTGCCTGCATGCGTCCATTGACAGGTTAGTGCTTGTGCTCTGCACACTCCGCTCTGCCTGCATGGTCCATTGACAGGTAAGTGCTGGTGCTCTGCACACTCCTCTCTGCCTGCATGCGTCCATTGCCAGGTAAGTGGTGGTGCTCTGCACACTCCTCTCTGCCTGCATGCGTCCATTGCCAGGTATGCGCTGGCGCTCTGCATACTGCTCTCTGCCTGCATACGTGCATTGCCAGGTAAGTGCTGGCGCTCTGCACACTCCTCTCGGCCTTCATGCATCCATTGCCAGGTAAGTGCTGGTGCTCTGCACACTCCTCTCTGCCTGCATGCGTCCATTGCCAGGTAAGTGCTGGTGTTCTGCACAAATCTCTCTGCCCTCTCTGCTTGCATGCGTGTATTGCCAGGTAAGTGCTGGTGCTCTGCACACTCCTCCCTGCCTGCATGCGTCCCTTGCCAGGTATGCGCTGGCGCTCTGCATACTGCTCTCTGCCTGCATACGTGCATTGCCAGGTAAGTGCTGGCGCTCTGCGCACTCCTCTCTGCCTGCATGAGTCCATTGCCAGGTAAGTGCTGGTGCTCTGCACACTTCTCTCTGCCTGCATACGTCCATTGCCAGGTAAGTGCTGGCGCTCTGCACACTCCTCTCTGCCTGCATGCGTCCATTGCCAGGTAAGTGCTGGTGTTCTGCACAAATCTCTCTGCCCTCTCCGCCTGCATGCGTGTATTGCCATGTAAGTGCTGGTGTTCTGCACACCTCTCTCTGCCCTCTCTGCCTGCATGCGTCCATTGACAGGTTAGTGCTGGTGCTCTGCACACTCCTCTCTGCCTGCATGCGTGTATTGCCAGGTAAGTGCTGGTGCTCTGCACACTCCTCTCTGCCTGCATGCGTCCATTGACAGGTTAGTGCTTGTGCTCTGCCCACTCCTCTCTGCCTGCATGGTCCATTGACAGGTAAGTGCTGGTGCTCTGCACACTCCTCTCTGCCTGCATGTGTCCATTGCCAGGTAAGTGCTGGTGCTCTGCACACTCCTCTCTGCCTGCCTGCGTCCATTGACAGGTAAGTGCTGGTGCTCTGCACACTTCTCTCTGCCTGCATGTGTCATTGCCAGGTAAGTGCTGGCATTCTGCACACTCCTCTCTGCCTGCATGCTTCCATTGAAAGGTAAGTGCTGGCGCTCTGCACACTCCTCTCTGCCTGCATGCGTCCATTGACAGGTAAGTGCTGGCACTCTGTACACTCCTCTCTGCCTGCATGCGTCCATTGCCAGGTAAGTGCTGGTGCTCTGCACACTTCTCTCTGCCTGCATGCGTCCATTGCCAGGTAAGTGCTGGTGCTCTGCAGACTCCTCTCTGCCTGCATGCATCCATTGCCAGGTAAGAGCTGCCGCTCTGCACTCTCCTCTCTGCCTGCATGTGTCCATTGCCAGGTAAGTGCTGGAGCTCTACACACTTCTCTCTGCCTGCATGCGTCCATTGCCAGGTAAGTTCTGGCGCTCTACACACTTCTCTCTGCCTGCATGCGTCCATTGCCAGGTTAGTGCTGGTGCTCTGCACACTTCTCTCTGCCTGCATGCATCCATTGCCAGGTAAGTGCTGGCGCTCTACAAACTTCTCTCTTCCTGCATGCGTCCATTGCCAGGTAAGTGCTGGCGCTCACTCCTCTATGCCTGCATGCGTCCATTGCCAGGTAAGTGGTGGCGCTCTACACACTTCTCTCTGCCTGCATGCGTTCATCGCCTTGTAAGTGCTGGTGTTCTGCACAAATCTCTCTGCCCTCTCTACCTGCATGCATGTATTGCCAGGTAAGAGCTGGTGCTCTGCACACTCCTCTCTGCCTGCATCCACCCATAGACAGGTTAGTGCTGGTGCTCTGCACACTCCTCTCTGCCTGTATGCATCCATTGTCAGGTAAGTGCTGGTGTTCTGCACACCTCTCTCTGCCCTCTCTGCCTGCAGGCGTGTATTGCCAGGTAAGTACTGGTCCTTTGCACACTCCTCTCTGCCTGCATGGGTCTATTGCCAGGTAAGTGCTTGTGTTCTGCACACCTCTCTCTGCCCTCTCTGCCTGCATGCGTCCATTGACAGGTTAGTGCTGGTGCTCTGCACACTCCTCTCTGCCTGCATGCGTGTATTGCCAGTTAAGTGCTGGTGCTCTGCACATTCCTCTCTGCCTGCATGCGTCCATTGACAGGTTAGTGCCTGTGCTCTGCACACTCCTCTCTGCCTGCATGGTCCATTGACAGGTAAGTGCTGGTGCTCTGCACACTCCTCTCTGCCTGCATGTGTCCATTGCCAGGTAAGTGCTGGCGCTCTGCACACTCCTCTCTTCCTGCATGCGTCCATTGCCAGGTAAGTGCTGGCGCTCTGCACACTCCTCTCTGTCTGCATGCGTCCATTGTCAGGTAAGTGCTGGTGTTCTCCACACTCCTCTCTGCCTGCATGCGTCCATTGCCAGGTAAGTGCTGGTGTTCTGCACAAATCTCTCTGCCCTCTCTGCCTGCATGCGTGTATTGCCAGGTAAGTGCTGGTGCTCTGCACACTCCTCTCTGCCTGCATACGCCCATTGACAGGTTAGTGCTGGTGCTCTGCACACTCCTCTCTGCCTGCATGCGTGTATTGCCAGGTAAGTGCTGGTGCTCTGCACACTCCTCTCTGCCTGCATGCGTCCATTGCCAGGTAAGTGCTGGTGTTCTGCACACCTCTCTCTGCCCTCTCTGCCTGCATGCGTGTATTGCCAGGTAAGTACTGGTGCTCTGCACACTCCTCTCTGCCTGCATGGGTCTATTGCCAGGTAAGTGCTGGTGTTCTGCACACCTCTCTCTGCACTCTCTGCCTGCATGCGTCCATTGACAAGTTAGTGCTGGTGCTCTGCACACTCCTCTCTGCCTGCATGCGTGTATTGCCAGGTAAGTGCTGGTGCTCTGCACACTCCTCTCTGCCTGCATGCATCCATTGACAGGTTAGTGCTTGTGCTCTGCCCACTCCTCTCTGCCTGCATGGTCCATTGACAGGTAAGTGCTGGTGCTCTGCACACTCCTCTCTGCCTGCATGTGTCCATTGCCAGGTAAGTGCTGGTGCTCTGCATACTCCTCTCTGCCTGCATGCGTCCATTGACAGGTAAGCGCTGGTGCTCTGCACACTTCTCTCTGCCTGCATGTGTCCATTGCCAGGTAAGTGCTGGCATTCTGCACACTCCTCTCTGCCTGCATGCGTCCATTGACAGGTAAGTGCTGGCGCTCTGCACACTCCTCTCTGCCTGCATGCTTCCATTGAAAGGTAAGTGCTGGCGCTCTGCACACTCCTCTCTGCCTGCATGCGTCCATTGCCAGGTAAGTGCTGGCATTCTGCACACGCCTCTCTGCCTGCATGCGTCCATTGCCAGGTAAGTGCTGGCGCTCTGCACACTCCTCTCTGCCTGCATTCGTCCATTGGAAGGTAAGTGCTGGCGCTCTGCACACTCCTCTCTGCCTGCATTCGTCCATTGGAAGGTAAGTGCTGGCATTCTGCACACTCCTCTCTGCCTGCATGCGTCCATTGCCAGGTAAGTGCTGGCGCTCTGCATACTCCTCTCTGCCTGCATGCTTCCATTGAAAGGTAAGTGCTGGCGCTCTGCACACTCCTCTCTGCCTGCATGCGTCCATTGCCAGGTAAGTGCTGCCATTCTGCACACGCCTCTCTGCCTGCATGTGTCCATTGCCAGGTAAGTGCTAGTGCTCTGCACACTCCTCTCTGCCTGCATGCGTCCATTGCCAGGTAAGTGCTGCCGCTCTGCACACTCCTCTCTGCCTGCATTGCCAGGTTAGTGCTGGTGCGCTGCACACTTCTCTCTGCCTGCATGTGTCAATTGCCAGGTAAGTGCTGGTGCTCTGCACACTCCCCTCTGCCCTCTCTGCCTGCATGCGTCCATTGACAGGTAAGTGCTGGTGTTCTGCACACCTCTCTCTGCCCGCATGTGTCCATTGCCAGGTAAGTGCTGGTGCTTTGCACACTTCTCTCTGCCTGCATGTGTCCATTGACAAGTAAGTGCTGGTGCTCTGCACACGCCTCTCTGCCCTCTGCCCTCTCTGCCTGCATGCGTCCATTGCCAGGTAAGTGCTGGTGCTCTGCACACTCCTCTCTGCCTTCATGCGTCCATTGACAGGTAAGTGCTTTGCACACTCCTCTCTGCCCTCTCTGCCTGCATGCGTTCATTGACAGGTAAGTGCTGGTGCTCTGCACACTCCTCTCTTCCCTCTCTGCCTGCATGCGTCCATTGACAGGTAAGTGCTGGTGCTCTGCACACTCCTCTCTGTCTGCATGTGTCCATTGACAGGTAAGTGCTGGTGCTCTACACACTCCTCTCTGCCTTCTCTGCCTGCATGCGTCCATTGACAGGTAAGTGCTGGTGCTCTGCACACTCCCCTCTGCCCTCTCTGCCTGCTTGCGTCCATTGACAGGTAAGTGCTGGTGTTCTGCACACATCTCTCTGCCCTCTCTGCCTGCATGCGTCCATTGACAGGTAAGTGCTGGTTTTCTGCACACCACTCTCTGCCCTCTCTGCCTGCATGTGTCCATTGACAGGTAAGTGCTGGTGCTCTGCACACTCCCTCCTGCCCTCTCTGCCTGCATGCGTCCATTGACAGGTAATTGCTGGTGTTCTGCACACCTCTCTCTGTCCTCTCTGCCTGCATGCGTCAATTGACAGGTAAATTCTGGTGTTCTGCACACCTCTCTCTGCCCTCTCTGCCTGCGTACGTCCTTTGACAGGTAAGTGCTGGTGCTCTGCACACCTCCCTCTGCCCTCTCTGCCTGCTTGCGTCCATTGACAGGTAAGTGCTGGTGTTCTGCACACCTCTCTCTGCCCTCTCTGCCTGCATGTGTCCATTGCCAGGTAAGTGCTTGTGTTCTGCACACCTCTCTCTGCCCTCTCTGCCTGCATGTGTCCATTGCCAGGTAAGTGCTGGTTCTCTACACACTCCTCTCTGCCCTCTCTGTCTGCATGCGTCCATTGTCAGGTAAGGGCTGGTGCTCTGCACACTCCTCTCTGCCTGCATGCATCCATTGCCAGGTAAGTGCTGGCACTCAGGACACTCCTCTGTGCCTGCATTTATCCATTGCCAGGTACGTGCTGGTGATCTGCACACTCCTATCTGCCTGCATGTGTCCATTGACAGGTAAGTGCTTTTGTTCTGCACACCTCTCTCTGCCCTCTCTGCCTGCATGTGTCCATTGCCAGGTAAGGGCTGGTGTTCTGCACACTCCTCTCTGCCTGCATGTGTCCATTGACAGGTAAGTGCTGGTGTTCTGCACACCTCTCTCTGCCCTCTCTGCCTGCATGTGTCCATTGCCAGGTAAGGGCTGGTGTTCTGCACACTCCTCGCTGCCTGCATGTGTCCATTGCCAGGTAAGTGCTGGCGTTCTGAACACTCCTCTCTGCCTGCATGCGTCCATTGCCAGGTAAGTGCTGGTGTTCTGCACACCTCTCTCTGCCCTCTCTGCCTGCATGCGTCCATTGCCAGGTAAGTGCTGGTGTTCTGCACACTCCTCTCTGCCCTCTCTGCCTGCATGCGTCCATTGCCAGGTAAGTGCTGGTGCTCTGCACACTCCTCTCTGCCTGCATGCATCCATTGCCAGGTAAGTGCTGGTGCTCTGCACACTCCTCTCTGCCTGCATGCGTCCATTGCCAGGTAAGGGCTGGTGTTCTGCACACTCCTCTCTGCCTGCATGTGCCCATTGCCAGGTAAGTGCTGGTTATCTGCACACTCCTCTCTGCCTGCATGCGTCCATTGCCAGGTAAGCGCTGGTGCTCTGCACACTCCTCTCTGCCTGCATGCATCCATTGCCAGGTAAGCGCTGGCGCTCTGCACACTCCTCTCTGCCCTCTCTGCCTGCATGCGTCCATTGCTAGGTAAGGGCTGGTGCTCTGCACACTCCTCTCTCCCTGCATGCGTCCATTGCCAGGTAAGCGCTGGTGCTCTGCACACTCCTCTCTGCCTGCATGCGTCCATTGCCAGGTAAGCGCTGGCGCTCTGCACACTCCTTTCTGCCCTCTCTGCCTGCATGCGTCCATTTCCAGGTAAGGGCTGGTGCTCTGCACACTCCTCTCTGCCTGCATGCGTCCATTGCCAGGTAAGTGCTGGCGCTCTGCACACTCCTCTCTGCCCTCTCTGCCTGCATGCGTCCATTGCCAGATACGCGCTGGTGCTCTGCACACTTCTCTCTGCCTGCATGCGTCCATTTCTCTGCTCTAGAGAAGAAACTAGAGCGTAGGGAAGGGTTTAGTAGAGCTGGGCAGGGCTTGAATGGGCTGTATTTATTATCATTATAAATCTGTGAAAGGGCTTATGAAAACAAAAATCTTTTTAAACAGCAAGGGTGACAGTGGAGATAGCCCTGGTCCCAATCTCCGGGACTTTGCAAGAGTAAAGGCTGGGCCCCTGCAGCTAACCGTTGCCACTGGCCTACACTGAGTTACCAGAACAGGTGCTTTCCTGAGCTATGAGTGGCCTCTGCCCGGCGTGGGTTCTGTGCAACTTTGAAAGCAACTGCAGAAGGTTGCAATAACTAATACTGCCTTTCCCTATACCTGCCCACGTTGGCCATACTGTTCTCTGTGTAATGGCAGGGTTGGAAGGACCCAGAAACTCCCAGACAGAGGTATGCTGCGGCTCTGCACTTTCCAGAAGTGCATATATAGGTAACTAAACACCAATGCCAGACTGGGCATCCATGATAAGCTTGAATGGCGTCATCAATCAACGGTAATGCTTCCAGTGGGAGTGTCTGGGCCTCATTACGACCCTGGCGGTAAGGGGTTAGCGCCAGCGTTAGCTGCGCCGACCCCTTACCGCCAATTACGAGGTCCCTTAGCGCCATGGCGCTTTTAACACCTGCTTTTAGCAGGTGTTAAAATCCATGGCGCTAAGGGACCATGGAGTTAATTACGCCACCGTAATTTACGGTGGCGTAATTAACGCCTTCCCCACTCCCATTATGCCCTATGGGGCAAAAATGGGAATGGGGAAGGGTAAATGGGGATTGGGGACTTACCGCCCCGCCGACCTCGGAATGGGGCGGTAAGTCCGCCAACCACCATGGCGTAAACGTAGTTTACGCCATGGTGGTAAAGTCACGGCCCAGGCGGTAACTTACCGCCTGGGTCGTAATGAGGCCCTCTGTGTTGTGATCCATTAGATTGGGAGACAATAAAGGTGCTTTAATAAAAGGTTGTAACCTTTTATTAAAGCACCTAGAATCCTGAGGAATCCGGCATGAAGCTCAATATTAGAACACAAATTACAATCTTCAAACCTTTGCTACTCAGTGATTGAGAGGGAGCACCCATTAGCAGGCCATTGGCAGGACAATGCTGCCAACGAGAAGCCCTGCCCTGGCTGGGAATTGGCTGTAAGTAGTGTTGTGGAGTCAGTGGAGGGGCCTGTTCTGAGCAGCGTGCTGCGGTAATGAATACACTCACACAGGTGTTGGTCTCACAGGTCCCTGCTTCACACTAAGGAAAGCGCGCAAAGCCAGGTCTCGTTATTTGCTCCGCACATCGGGACGTGCAACGTCACGGCATGCGGTCACATGACATAACACCCCTCCCAATTTTTATAACAACAAACATTTCTCAATAAAATGTCAAACAAAACACCTGTTGAAACAGTAAATACATGGCACAGAACTCACAGTCACCCGGGGACTGGTGGCACACCTGCACGGGAAGCTATGCCGTTTCAACTGGGGGCTTTATTTTTCTCTCATGTCAGAGTTCAGCTGCCCAGGTCATAGTCCCTCAGGCATACAGGTGGCCCTTTCTGCTCATGGGTTGGGTACCGCCCTACGGGCTCGGCACTTGGGAGACCTCCTACCTGACAATCATGCTCCCTGGGTAGCTGGTGTGTTACTTTCTCCTGCCGGGGTTCTCCTAGACTGTCATCCGCAGCATCACTCATGTCATGGTGACGGACTGCACCGTTCTCTCTCAGTCCATGCCAGTTAGTCTGTAGTCGGGGGTCCAGAGACCCTGTGAAAGCAGCTGGAGTTCCTTTACACCAGTCCATGGCCATCTGCAGCCGTTATTTCCAAGCCTTGCACCGAACTACCTCGAGGTGCGATGGCTCAAGTGTGAGAGAGGTCTTTCCTGTCGGGTGCCGGGTTCTCACCAAGACTGTGTCCCCTACCACCAGGCCACGCTCCCTTAGGCCTCAACGTGCATTTTCCTTGCTGATTACAGTTTGTCTGGAGTTCTCCCATCCAGCTTGGGATGGAATGTGCAGGGACACCTCTGAAATAGGACCTCTGCATGGGCCTCACCTGTGGAGCAGTGTGGGGTGGTTCTGTACTCGAGCAAAAACTGGAAGCGTGCTCATCTCTCACAGGCCCCCTGGCTGAGTGCTATTCGGAATGTCTTCTTTAGGGTACGCATGAATTGCTCTGCTTTTCCATTTGCATGAGGCCACACCGGCGTGATCTTTCGGTGCTCAATCCCTCATTCTGTTTGGAGGGCCATTGTCTGAACACACAGCTTTAGGGAAACCATGGGTGGCAAATATTTTCTCTGTTGCTGGTAGTTCATCATGCAGGGCTAAGGACGGTACAAAGTCTTCGGGATAGCAAGACCATTAGCCTGCCATCACAAGAAAATGGGAGACTCGCTGGGCATGCATTGAATGGCGTATACCCTCTCTTTCGGGGCTGCCGCCTGTCACCATTTGCAGGCTCGGATGAATTCATCCACTTTCAGTTCCAGGGCAGGAAACCAGACTTTGGGCCTCATTACGACCCAGGCGGTAAGGGGTTAACGGCAGCGTTAACAGCGCCGACCCTTACCGCCTGAGTACGAGGTCCCTTAGCGCCATGGCGCTTTTAACACCTGCTTTTAGCAGGTGTTAAAATCCATGGCGCTAAGGGACCATGGAGTTAATTACGCCACCGTAATTTACGGTGGCGTAATTAACGCCTTCCCCACTCCCATTATACCCTATGGGGCAAAAATGGGAATGGGGAAGGGTAAATGGGGATTGGGGACTTACCGCCCCGCCAAGGTCGGAATGGGGCGGTAAGTCCGCCAACCACCATGGCGTAAACGTAGTTTACGCCATGGTGGTAAAGTCACGGCCCAGGCGGTAACTTACCGCCTGGGTCGTAATGAGGCCCTTTGAGTCTGAGGCGGCTTTTTGTTTTTACGCCCCATTTGTGGCCATGGTGGACCAGGGCGATTGCCCTTTCTGTTAGTTTGGTGGGGATCACCATGTGGACTCCTCTCAGAATGAGGCTGTCCTCAGTGAAAGTTAGTTTATTCCTCACCTTCTACAATTATTCAAATGTTGTCTTGGCTTCATGGGTTCTGTTCCCCAGGTCTTCGAGTACCGATTTCCACTGACATGATTCCATGGCTACCTGTAAAAATCGGAAGTATCCGTCGTGTCTTGACGCGGATCTGAGTTCTTCAATGTCCATGGATATGGGGACAGTCCCTTCCGCGACTAGTCTCACATATTCTTCTGCCTCAGCGACATCCTCCTGGGTGGCTTTGTTCTTCACTTGCGGGTGTCGGGACAGGTAATCGGCGGCATTGTTTTGTGTAGGTCTGTACACAAGGTTTACGCTGTACTCCTGAAGCGCCAGAAGATACTTCTCAATTGGTGGGTTGGTGGAGCCTCCCGTCATGACTGGCAGCAGGGGTTTATGGTCTGTGACCACTCTGACCGGTTTTCCATAATTGTATACGTGGAAGTGATGACGTCCCCACAGCACGGCTAGTGCTTCGCGTTCAATTTGAGAGTACCTCTGCTCAGTCAGGGAGAGGGCTCTGCTGGCATATGCCATCGTGCATTTCTTTATTTTAATTTTATTTATTTCATTTGTTACACGCCCATACCCTTGGGTATCACAGCGAGGTTACAGACAGCTTGTGAAATATCTAATACAGTGGTACAATACAACAATTGGTATGACAGTAGTGCAGATGAATCTAGGAACAGTGTAATTGCATATTTAACAAACAAAGTAATTCCAGCTAGGTTCTGCAAGGTTCAAAGCTAGTCATTTGATTGGTAAGATGAGTCTGTCTAGATAGGTGAGGGTGGAAGAGGTCAGTATTGGTTAAACAGCCACGTTTTCAGTGATTTTTTGAAGCTGACAAGGGTTTGCTCATTTTTAATTGTGAGTGGTAGTGAATACCAGAAGGTAGGGGCCAGGACTCTGAAACTGTTACCTCCTGCTTTGGTGCTTTTGTGACGCAGGATTTCTAATAGTGCCTTGTTATTTGATCTGAGTGCTCTGTTTGTCATATTTTTTTTATAGCATTGTTACGGTAACTAGGGGCTGTGTTGGTGAGACATTTATATACAAGTGTTTTGAAGATGATTCTAGCTTTAATGGGCAGCCAGTGATGTTCTCGCCTTATGTTAGAGATATGTTCAGATGTTTTTATACCTAAAGCTGCTCTAAGAGCTTTATTCTGCAGCAGTTGTTGTTTGCTGGTATTAGCATTGGAAGTTCCTAGGATGAGGACGTTGCAGTAGTCGAGCTTGGTTAATATCAATGCTCTGGCTAACGTTATGCAATTGGCAGGTGTAAGGAATTGGCGGCTCAGAGCGATGAGTTTGGCCGTGTATGCTGTGGAGGATGAGAAGGCTGAGATATGTTTACACATAGTGAGGTTGGCATCTAGATATACGCCAAGAGTTTTGACCTGCTTAAGAACTGGTATCAGGGTACCGTCGATATTGATGTGAGTGTAATCTGGGTGGAGAGTGGATGTTCTAGCTTGAGATCCTACGATGAGGACCTCAGTCTTCTCATCATTAAGACAGAGACTATTTATTGCCATCCAATTTTGAATGATGGCGTAGATGATATTGATGGTCTGGGTGTCTTGGGCATAATCCCCGGTGATAGGAATAAGGATCTGGGTGTCATCTGCGAAGTTAGTGTAGATGACACCCATGTTGTCTAATGCTGAGAAGAGGAATTTGGTATAGGCATTATACAGAGTAGGGGAGAGGCATGAACCTTGGGGTACTCCGATGGGTACTGCTATAGGATTGCCGCATCTTTCCCAATGGCGGCTCTGGAGGTTCGTTCAGCTAGAAATGATTTAATCCAGAGGGTGGCATCAGTGGAGAAGCTGAAGTCCTTAGCTCGAGTGTCACAGAGTTTATCATGGTCTGCAAGGTCAAACGCTGCTGATAAGTGCAGCAGCAGCAGTATGGCCAATTTTCCTGATTCTCTAATGGTGTCTATCTGTTTTTTGAGGTCGGTGAGAGCGGTTTCAGTACTATGGTTGGGTCAGAACCCCGATTGTCTAGCTCCTAGAAGATTGTTCTGTTCCAGGTGGGTTTGTATTTGGTTATATGCTATTTTATCAATGATTTTAAGAAGGAATGGGACCGAGGTTATGGGCCTATAGTTTGTTGGGATTAGGGGGTCCAACAAAGGCTTTTTTAGTAGTGGCGTGACCCAGGCTTCTTTGATACTTGCCGGGACCATGTTAGAACTGAAGGATGCATTAACAAAATTAGTGATAACAGGGGTGGGTGTGGATGCAGATAGGTTGACTAAGTGCACAGGGAAATTGTCCCCTTTGCAGTTTGAAGCTTTTAGCTTGGCTATGGTCTTAAGCACTACTTCTTGGGAGACTGGGGAGAAGTTGAAGACTGGAGTATTACATATTATGGGGCTGGAATTAGGTTCCGTCAGGGTATGTTTTTCATCTAATGTTTTCCTTTTGGTGGTGATTTTAGTTTGTAGTAATTGGATTTTAGCGGCAAGAGCGGTTGTGCACCATTCTTTGCTTGGTTGAACAGGGTTGATGATGGGGATAGAGTTTTCCAACTCTTTGAGTATGTTAAATAATTCTCTAGAGTTTGAAGATGCATTACTAATCCTCATATTGAGCGCGTTTTCTTTGTGTGCAGTCATAGCTGCTTTCTAAGTTTTATTTGCACGATTAAAGGCGTTAGTTATTTCAGGGGTAGGTAATTTGTTATAGCGATGTTCACAAGAGCACTTGATTCGTCTGAGTGAAACTAATTCCTCATTAAACCAAAATGAAGTTTTTTTATTTGTTCATCTAGATTTGCTGACACAGGGTGCTAAGGTGTCTATTGTTTTAGTAAGGCAATTTTGGTATGTATCTGCAAGGGAGCAGAGGTTATCACTTGTAATCATTTTGTCTGTGAGTGTATTCTTTAGCTTGAGTTGAGGTTTTCCTCTGATAGTTTACGAATATTTCTGGTTAGATAAGAGTCCAGCATGATGGGTTTAGGTGGGTCAGGTTCATTTCATGCGATGGAGAAGCTGATGCTATGGTTATCTGTCCAGGGCAGAGGGGTGATAATTTCTATGGAAACTGGGGTATTAAGGGATAATACACAGTCCAATGTTCTACGTTTACTATGGGTAGGTGCATTCACCAGTTGTGTGAATGGCATGTCTTTAAGGGCGGTATGTAAGGCTTCTTCTTTGTGATCTTGGCTCTCATTGAATCCGAGGTTCAAGTCACTGAGGATGATGTATTTTGCTTTTGGCTTAATCAGTGTTGTTAATAGTAGTGGTATGTCTAAGTCTGGCTGAGAGTTGTTCTTAGGTGCTCTGTATATAGTTACTAAATTAATAGTAGTTTTATGGTTGGTCGCATGTTTAGTGAGCAGAACTTCATATCCCTCTGGATTGTCTATGGGGCAAGCTCTTAGTTTAAGGCGGGTTCTAGCGATGATGGCTACACCCCCACCTACTGAAAAGGTTCTATTCTTTCTACGGATAGTGTAGTTTGGTGGAATGGCAATGGTGAGAGTAGGTCCAGAGGCTTGCTGGAGCCAAGTTTCTGTCACTATGAGCATGTCAAGTCCCTGGTCAATTATATAATCATGTATTTCTGAGGCATGGGCAGCTATGGAGCGTGCGTTGATAAGCGCTAGTTTGAGTTTAGTAATGGGCTGGGTCTGTGATGCCGGTGTAATGTGGGAGTTACCAACTTTGTTTGGGGTATTCTGGATTTTACTGGTATTGGTGATAGTCTTTTTTTGTGGTGTGAATAGGTGATCTACTATGGTTATGGTAGGAGTAATCTTAGTTAGGGAGTGGGCAACTGCAGTTGGATAGTTGAAGGCTCAGGACCTAAGCCTATGCTTTCTCCTATTGAGCTGTAATAGGTTTGGTTTGCATTGTTTATATTTGGAGTGGTCTGTATTTGGAACAGGTGGGGTGGTGTGCGTCCGTGCTCTAAGCCTGTTGCATCTCAGAGTAGCTAAGCTTGGCTAGGAGCTCCTTATGGGCTTATTCTTTGTGGTAAGGGTGTATGGGCTGGATGTGATTCTAGTTTTTTGGTTACTACTCAGTGCTGTGGGGAGATTATTGTAGTCCTGGTGAGGCTGGTAGGGGCTTATTTTAGGAAGGAATGGGGTAGGACAAGGGATGTGGTGGTGTCTCGGGCATGCTGGTCTGCTGAGACCATTAGAGTGGACATGGAAGTGAGATCCTATGAATGGTAGGTCAAAGGTTACAATGCAGAATGGAAACATGGTGAGTATTAACCAGGCTGTCATAACTATTTGTGGGTAAAAGGCAAACAATTGAACACTGGTAATTTGCTATTACCTTTGTTTTGTGTCAAGGTGGATCATTTATATACCCAAGGGATGGCCTATGTTACTTTGCTATATATATGTAAAATACCTCAAGTTAAGTTATACAGTTACTACCTGTGAAATTGTGGTCATAACAAAATCAACTTTAGCTCAGCATTTCTTAAGTATTGTAACGTTTGCATTTACACCAGTAGCCGGATGTCGGAGTACAATTTAGTATCTATGCGAACATAACATTTATGGCAAATAGGAATGGCACATGTCAGATAAAGTGAACTGAGAATTACACAGCGATGAGGTAGCTTAGACACTATGGGGCTGATTCATGGAATTATTTGCGCCGAAGAACAGAGATTTGTGCGCCATTCTGCCCGCAAATCCCTGTTTAACAAATGGGGATTTGCGGGCTGAATGGCGCACAAATCTCTGTTCTTCGGCGCAAATAATTCCATGAATCAGCCCCTATGACTAAATATTAGGCGACAGCTGAGACACATGTGTGACAATAACAATAGAGTTAAGTACAGGGTTGTTTCTATGCCAAATGCTGGTTACTATACAAACAAGGATTGCTAATGACGACGTAGTGTAGCCAGCACGCTTAAGCAAATAGGCAGATCAGGAAGACCACTAAGGGATAGCGGTCTGGTTATGGTACAGTACAGTAGAACAGGCTGGGGTGGACAGGCTTGTGAGTAGCTAGGTTTCAGGAGACAGTCGCTTACCCGGGGAGTATAACGCCCTTTGCATGTTCCGGCTCGGACAGGCGCAGACAGGGGTCGCCCTTATGAGGTGGCCCTTAGGGATGGTGGACCGCCGGCTCTCGCCTTCTGGTGGCGGCGCTTCCACTATTAGTAGGGTGGCAGCCATTCCGCAGCAGGATCCGTTGCATAGCAATGTGTACATACAATACGGGCGGCCATTTTGAGGCGGCTCCTCGTGTGTTCGTCGGGCTTTGGTTCCGACGTGGATCCAAAGGACTGGATCACGGTCTTTAAAATACATCAAAGTGGGCACGGTGGGCACGCTCTATTCAGTGAGCTTACCAATGATATTCTGTTGCATGGGGCCTTGCAACTGTCCTCCGCTGTACTTCAGCGACGGCTGGTGCAGGGACTCGGATGGGCTCCAGCACTCCCGATCAGCTGCTCTGGAGACAAAGACGACAGGCGCAGACAGGGGTCGCCCTTATGAGGTGGCCCTTAGGAATGGTGGACCGCCGGCTCTCGCCTTCCGGTGGTGGCGCTTCCGCTATTAGTAGGGTGGCAGCCAATCCGCTGCAGGATCTGTTGCTTAGCAATGTGTACACACAACACGGGCAGCCATTTTTAGGCGGCTCCTCGTGTGTTCGTCGGGCTTTGGTTCCGACATGTATTCAAAGGACTGGATCACAGTCTTTAAAATACTTCAAAGTGGGCACGCTCTATTCAGTGAGCTTACCAATGATATTCTGTTGCATGGGGCCTTGCAACTGTCCTCCGCTGTACTTCAATGACGGCTGGTGCAGGGACTCGGAGGGCTCCAGCCCTCCTGATCAGCTGCTCAGAGACAAAGACGACATGCAGTGCCATCTTGGTTGGCTTGCGTGAGGATGGCCTTTAGGCCAAACAGGCTTGCATCGACAATGATCTCAGTGTCTCTCCATGGGTCGAAGAAAGCCAGGGTGCTTCGTCTGACAGAGCTCTCTTGATATTGTCAAAAGATTTCTGCTCCAAGGCTGTACATCTCCAAGTTGTGGATTGTTTTGTGAGGTGTCGCAGGGGCTGAGAGCGTGGCTAGGTTTTCAATGAAGCAGCCAAAGTAGGTGACCATTCCTAAGAAGCTTAGAACCTCAGAAACTGACTCTGGTGATTTGGCCTCCTGTTTGTCTCTACTTTTGCCAGATCTGCGGACAGCCGTCCCTCCTGGAAGATGAATCCAAATAATTCTCTTCCTTTTGCCCTATGCCTGTGAACACGCCTTGGAACCTCTTCATCAGTGTTTGCACATCTTCTAGGAACACCCTGTATGCAAACTGGGTGAGTCTGAGGGCTGCAGCGCAGCCTAGTGGAGTCTGGGTGCGTACTTTGGTTACGTAGAAACGTGCGCTGTCCCCTCCTCTCCCTCTTTGGCTACCTTGCCCTCTCTCTCCTCCTCCTTTGCACCTCCTAGGGCCCTTTCTCCTGCACAGGGTGTACCTCTGATCTGTAGCCCTCCCCGGAAGGTCTTTAAGGCTGGCAACCTTCTTCATATTGCCACTCTCAACTCTTGCTCTGCTGTCAAACACTCCTCTGACATCTGTCACCTCCTTGAACAAATAGAACTTGATGTCCTTTGTCTTACTGAGACATGGGGCCTCATTACAATTCAGACGGTCCGGAAATAACGGTGGTGGTAAACTTGCCGCCACCGTTGTTTCTGGACCGCCTGATCCCGACCCCTGCAGGCGGGAGGTGATGTTCCCGCCAGGTCTGATCTGGCGGGTTTAACACTGCCCGCCTGTAGGCGGACGAGGAAACACCGGCAGCATTACAAGATGCTACCGGTGTTTCCATCATCCCCATTCCCATTGAGTCCCATAGGACTCAGTGGGAATGGGGATTAACACCATTCCGCCTCCGTGATTCCCGGGAAACCGTGGTTGTAATGCCCCGGTAATTCTGGGAGTCACAGAGGCGGAATGGTAATACGAGTCCAGCGGTAACCAGGCGGTTTTACTGCCTTGGTTACTGCCGGACTCGTAATGAGGCCCATGGTTCACGGCCAGCTGTCATGAGCTTTGACACTCTCCTCACTGATGGCTACAAGATCCTCTCCGCACCCAGATCGTCCCGGTCCGGTGGAGGGGGGTAGCCCTGATCTTTTCCTTCTCCGTCCACATCTCTGATATCTCTAAAACGTGAAACTTCCTACTGCACCTCCTCAGAGGTACTCTGCCTTTCCTCTCCTTCCCCAGAAGCTCATGGTCTCCCAAGCTCTGGTTCTCTCCAGGTTGGACTATTGTAACAGCCACTTTCTAAATCTACCTGCCTCTACTCTCCGCCCTCTGCAACTAATCCAGAACAGGACTGCAAGACTTGTCCTTGGCCTCAAGCCCTGGGATTGTATCTCTCCAGCTCGGAAATATCTCCATTGGCTCCCAGTGGATGCAAGGATTAAATTCAAAACCCTCTGCATTGTCCACAAGGCTTTCTGGGGCCTGGGCCCAAAATACCTTCAGCTATCCCTCCGCAAATAGCTCCCCACTCAAGCTCTTCGCTCCTCTACCTCTAACTCCCTCAGGGATAGTCATTTTTCAAAGAAACAAGCTGGGGTTAGATCTCTGTCTTCGGCTGGAGCCTCCCTCTGGATCAGCCTCCCTGCCACTCTACAACTTGAGGAGAACCATCTCCGGAAGCACCTCAAGACCTTCCTCTTTTCTTCTGCATTCGCTCCCCCTCTCCCCTGCTGATCTGTTCTCTCTTGGCACCGTGCACCTGGCCACCTTCTGTCCTCCGGGCCCAGGTACCTGCTCACCCTGCCACCTTCCCGCACTGCCTCCTGGCCACCCTTTGCACTGGGGACTGTCTCTGTACCGATACAGTCCCCCTCTTTATCTTCCTGCACTTATCAGACCTACCTTATCTGCTGCCTTAAACCCAGCACTTGCCAATTGCTGGCTGCACTACCATTGTTTGTTGCCTTTATTATTTATTTATTTATTATTATTTATCTGTTTCTCCTTTGCTCCGCACTTTCCACTTCTCCCCCTTCCATGCACTTGCGCATTCTCAATGTCACTGGGCCTAATAAGATGGTTTAGAACAATTTTACCTAACCCCAAAAGTTTGACCCCCAATTTTCCGCATATATATATGTGGGGGGGTAAAATATATAGAAAATGTATAGGGGTAAGGTGGGGGGGTCTCCCCCACAAATATATTTGCAGGAAATAAAAAAAAATTAAAAAGTCAAACTTTTGGGAAGTCGAACCTTTGGGTTCGGTAAAATCACTTGATTCTCGTAAGATCATTGTTTTGTTCTCCCCTGTACCCCTCCCTTGCCTTGTCGCGCTCTGAAAAACTTGTGTACGAGCGCAATAGAAATAAAATTTCAATATCAATATCAATAGCATATGGAAACGTCAACATGCTGGACGGTGGCTACAAAGGCGCCTTCTAGGGGTAGCAGGGTTATGCTCCCGAAGGTGAATATGTGCAGCTTGGTCATTTGGAGTGGAGGAGGTCCCGGCAGCTTCCCGTATTGTTTGCCGGCCATCACACTGATGAAGGCACCCGTGTTAAGAAGTACAGGGACAGCGGTGTCTAGGATAGTCACCGAGCACCTGGGTTGGCGCTTTCCTCTGCCCCCAACAGTGAGCGTGGCTGAGATAAAGTAGACATCCTCGCCTTCATCCCCCTGGCCCTCTCCTGGTAGCTCCATTCTGGTGTCTACTGATGTGGTGTTAGCATTCTGGATTGTACGATCCGGTGGAGTGCCTCTTGGATGCCCATCGCCCCTCGACACGCTGACCAAGGCCGACACATTGCACACTCTTAAATAGTGGTTTTGAATCCCACACCTGGTACAGGTGTATCCTTTGAGTGGGAAAGGTCATACCCACATAGCGCGCTGGAGGCGTTGGTGGATGAGTTCCAGTGCTTTTTTTGTCGCCAGGCGCTCCTTGGCTCTTGTGGGGATGCTTTTCAACTGAACAAACCTCCTCTAGCTTGACAGACTTCCGTGATGACTCCATTTTTGAGGCCCTGATGTCTTTCAGCTTGTGGCACTGTCCGAGATCAAGGATTCTGGGAAGCGTCATTCCCAGCTGGCAAAGGATATGTCCCTGCAGTTTGATGGAGTGGCACCCGTTGATAATGTGGACCCTCACCTCTTTATTTTCCCAGGCGCAGGTTGCTGCAAGTACCCTCAGGTGACTGTGGTACTTGTGTAGGCATACATCACTCTTTTGCATGGCGGTGCACATCACAAATTTCTCTGTGTAAACCATGGGAGCGAAGTAGTCTGACAGCGCTTTTACAGCTGCCTCATACGAGCCATCGGTGGGGTGCAGGGTCTTAAATAGCTTGTGGACCACTTGGCCTCCTGAATATATCAGCGTACATTTCTTTGTCAGGTCATTCTTCTCCCCCGTAGCATTGAAATACATATCCAGGGGTTCACACCACAACTCACACTGTGGTCCTAGGTTGGCTGGTGCACCATCTAAGTCGAATTTACAAAGGGGTGCGAGGGACCTTCGCTGATGTAATGTGCCTCCTTGTGGTCGTGGCGCAGGTGCACCAGCCTCATCGACTGACATCCTCCCTGGGGGGTATGGCGTTAGTCAGGTGGTGTGGGCGGACCAAGAGGGGCACACAGGCAATCCAGGCAGAGCCGCAACCCTGATCTGGAATGGCAAGGCCTCTCTTCTTGTACAGCAGGCGCACAGTCACTCCAAAGGAGGGGGTGCCGCAACCCGCTTGTGACTAATGAAGGTGATAACACAGGGCTGGCGCATGAGCACTCTCTGGCGAGAGCCAAACCCCACCCTTCTTTTGGAGTGGCCCTGTGTGGGTCTGTGGTGCAGGTGGGCAACCTGGACGAGTGTAGATTCAGGATTAGCCTGAGGTTTCCAAAAATTGAGGTGGGTGCCTCAGAATGACTACGTGAAGAGCGGCGGCTGAAAGAAGGGCATGGAGCTTTTTATCATCATTCACAGAACATGGTATCATTCTTACGTGAGGCTGAGTCTCAGCACGCAGTGGGAATCCAGACGCCACGGGCCCGCAGGGCAGGCAGGGGCGTGTCATGGGCCTGCAGGGCAGGCAGGGGCGTGACATGGGCCTGCAGGGCAGGCAGGGGCGTGTCATGGGCCTGCAGGGCAGGCAGGGGCGTGTCCTGGGCCTGCAGGGCAGGCAGGGGCGTGTCATGGGCCCGCAGGGCAGGCAGGGGCGTGTCATGGGCCCGCAGGGCAGGCAGGGGCGTGTCCTGGGCCCGCAGGGCAGGCAGGGGCGTGTCATGGGCCCGCAGGGCAGGCAGGGGCGTGTCCTGGGCCCGCAGGGCAGGCAGGGGCGTGTCCTGGGCCTGCAGGGCAGGCAGGGGCGTGTCATGGGCCCGCAGGGCAGGCAGGGGCGTGTCCTGGGCCCGCAGGGCAGGCAGGGGCGTGTCATGGGCCCGCAGGGCAGGCAGGGGCGTGTCCTGGGCTCGCAGGGCAGGCAGGGGCGTGTCAAGGGCCTACAGGGCAGGCAGGGGCGTGTCATGGGCCCGCAGGGCAGGCAGGGGCGTGTCCGGGGCCCGCAGGGCAGGCAGGGGCGTGTCATGGGCCTGCAGGGCAGGCAGGGGCGTGTCATGGGCCCGCAGGGCAGGCAGGGGCGTGTCCTGGGCCCGCAGGCATAGCTCTCAATTCACCCGCTTTTGGCGGGTGTCACCCGCCTTGCAAAGGGGTGACTCACCCGCCAGTCCTCCTGCACGCCCATTCATTCCAATGGGCGTCTCACCCGCCAGAAACAAAATCGGGTGATTTCACCCGCCTTTGCAAGACAAATGGTTGAGAGCTATGCGCAGGGCAGGCAGGGGCGTGTCATGGGCAGGCAGGGGCGTGCCATGGGCCTGCAGGGCAGGCAGGGGCGTGTCATGGGCCCGCAGGGCAGGCAGGGGCGTGTCCTTGGCCCGCAGGGCAGGCAGGGGCGTGTCATGGGCAGGCAGGGGCGTGTCATGGGCAGGCAGGGGCGTGTCATGGGCAGGCAGGGGCGTGTCCGGGGCCTGCAGGGCAGGCAGGGGCGTGTCCGGGGCCTGCAGGGCAGGCAGGGGCGTGTCATGGGCCTGCAGGGCAGGCAGGGGCGTGTCATGGGCAGGCAGGGGCGTGTCATGGGCAGGCAGGGGCGTGTTATGGGCCTGCAGGGCAGGCAGGGGCGTGTCATGGGCAGGCAGGGGCGTGTCATGGGCAGGCAGGGGCGTGTCCGGGGCCTGCAGGGCAGGCAGGGGCGTGTCATGGGCCTGCAGGGCAGGCAGGGGCGTGTCATGGGCAGGCAGAGGCGTGTCATGGGCCTGCAGGGCAGGCAGGGGCGTGTCATGGGCAGGCAGAGGCGTGTCATGGGCCTGCAGGGCAGGCAGGGGCGTGTCATGGGCAGGCAGGGGCGTGTCATGGGCAGGCAGGGGCGTGTCCGGGGCCTGCAGGGCAGGCAGGGGCGTGTCATGGGCCTGCAGGGCAGGCAGGGGCGTGTCATGGGCAGGCAGAGGTGTGTCATGGGCAGGCAGGGGCGTGTCATGGGCAGGCAGGGGCGTAGCATGGGCCTGCAGGGCAGGCAGGGGCGTGTCCTGGGCCCGCAGGGCAGGCAGGGGCGTGTCCTGGGCCCGCAGGACAGGCAGGGGCATGTCCTGGGTCCGCAGGGCAGGCAGGGGCGTGTCAAGGGCCTGCAGGGCAGGCAGGGGCGTGTCAAGGGCCCGCAGGGCAGGCAGGGGCGTGTCCTGGGCCCGCAGGGCAGGCAGGGGCGTGTCATGGGCCCGCAGGGCAGGCAGGGGCGTGTCCTGGGCCCGCAGGGCAGGCAGGGGCGTGTCCTGGGCCTGCAGGGCAGGCAGGGGCGTGTCCTGGGCCTGCAGGGCAGGCAGCAGGCAGGGGCGTGTCATGGGCCCGCAGGGCAGGCAGGGGCGTGTCATGGGCCTGCAGGGCAGGCAGGGGCGTGTCATGGGCCTGCAGGGCAGGCAGGGGCGTGTCATGGGCCTGCAGGGCAGGCAGGGGCGTGTCATGGGCAGGCAGGGGCGTGTCATGGGCTGACTCGTCACCGTTGTTGTGGAGTCAGTGGTGGTGCAGTAATGGGGACTCTCACACAGGTGTAAGCGCACAAAGCCGGGCCTCTTGCTTCACTGCGGGGCTGAGGCTTTCGTGCCTCGTGCAAGCAATAGAAGCAGCAGCACTGGGCCTTCTTAACGGCGCTTTTATGCACAAGGGGTGACGCCTTCTTGCCACGGGATAAGACTTGAAGAGGGGCACCTCAAACAGCAAAGGTTCCAGCCTCAGCCTGTGTCCAGGGCCAGCACAGCTTTGCCCCTTACAGAAAAGGACTCTAATTCACACAGAACGGCCTGGCACCAAGGTCTCCTCAATTTGCGTCACTTCGTTTCTTTTCTGTTATGCCAATAAAGCATGAATGCAGTCGTGGTCTCTGATAGTGGATCTTCTCTGCGCATGTCATGTCGATGGAAGCTGTTCTCTGCGCATGCGCAGCTGAGATAGTTTTGTACTGTGCGCATGCGTTGCTGATGGCACCGTCTTCCAGGCGCGCGGGTTTCCTCCGTGATACCTGGTTTTCGAGTGTCGGCGGTCTTTGTTGCCTCTCTGCGCATGCGTGGTTGAGCTGACACTAAGCAATACGCATGCGTGCCTGATATTTAGGCAGCGCTGCGCATGCGCATTCTCCAGAAGTGGCTCTTGTCAGAGAGCTTTTTATCGGGGATTTACCTTTATTTGTATCCGTGGAAGCCCCTCCCGGTTTCTTGCTAATTCACGTCCAAACCCAACATGTTCCCGCAGGAGACGCGGCCCAGAGGACGCAGCAGTGACGGCAGCGAGAGACGCCGCAGGTGCGGGCGGGGCTTCTAGGGGGCAGGTTGGGCGTTGGGGTTGAGGTTAAGAGAACAGCAGCGCTCCCTTCCAAGTTCAGTTATTCAGCTCGTCTGGAGGGCTTTAAGTGAGCCGGGGCCTGCCGGGGCTGTGCTCCGAAATCTCGTTTTGAGGCGGGGCCCTGCCGGGGCCCACTAATCTCCCCAGGCAGCCTGGGCCCCTACACGAAAAGGCATTTTTTTCTACAGCCTGAAGCTCTCGCTCGTGTGCGAGAGCTTCAGGCTTCAGAAAAAAATGCCTTTCAGCCATAATGGTGGCGCCGCACCTGCGAGGCATCCCTTTAATTAAGTGATGCACATGGCTCTCAACCATTTGTGTCGCATAGGCGGGTGAAAACACCCGATTTTGTTTTTGGCGGGTGAGACGCCCATTGAAATGAATGGGCGTGCAGGAGGTTTGGCGGGTGAGTCAGCGCTTTACAAGGCGGGTAACACCCGCCAAAAGCGTGTGAGTTGAGAGCTATGGATGCACGTGGGCCGGCGCCACCATTATGGAGAAAACGTGAGGCCGCTGGAAGCAGAGGCCTTGCATTCTAAATACTGAAGCTCCCGCGGATTCTCAGGAATTTCAGTCTTTAGGAAAAAGGCCTCTGCTTCCAGTGGCCTCACCCTTTCAGCCCTAATGGTGACGCTGCCTCTCCCCAGCACCGCCATTAAGGCTGAATAGGCGAGGCGCTGTCCCCTGCCAGGCAAGCTTATACAAAATAAATGCAGAGATCAGCACCCTGTCCTCCATAGGGGAGAGGGTGCTAATCTCTACAAAAGGCTGCCTGGCAGGGGTGCCAGTAACCCATTGAGCTGGGGCTCATCGAGTGGGTAAGAAGCCCAGGCTACATTATATCATCTAATTAATGATATAGTAATGTTCTCTGGTTACAGACCCGAATAGAGTATTAATGTTTCTTCGTAAGAAGCCCAGGCTACATTATATCATCTAATTAATGATATAGTAATGTTCTCTGGTTACATACCCGAATAGAGTATTAATGTTTCTTCGTAAGAAGCCCAGGCTACATTATATCATCTAATTAATGATATAGTAATGTTCTCTGGTTACATACCCGAATAGAGTATTATTGTTTCTTCGTAAGAAGCCCAGGCTACATTATATCATCTAATTAATGATATAGTAATGTTCTCTGGTTACAGACCCGAATAGAGTATTATTGTTTCTTCGTAAGAAGCCCAGGCTACATTATATCATCTAATTAATGATATAGTAATGTTCTCTGGTTACATACCCAAATAGAGTATTATTGTTTCTTCGTAAGAAGCCCAGGCTACATTATATCATCTAATTAATGATATAGTAATGTTCTCTGGTTACATACCCGAATAGAGTATTAATGTTTCTTCGTAAGAAGCCCAGGCTACATTATATCATCTAATTAATGATATAGTAATGTTCTCTGGTTACATACCCGAATAGAGTATTAATGTTTCTTCGTAAGAAGCCCAGGCTACATTATATCATCTAATTAATGATATAGTAATGTTCTCTGGTTACATACCCGAATAGAGTATTATTGTTTCTTCGTAAGAAGCCCAGGCTACATTATATCATCTAATTAATGATATAGTAATGTTCTCTGGTTACATACCCGAATAGAGTATTATTGTTTCTTCGTAAGAAGCCCAGGCTACATTATATCATCTAGTTTGGTTGATGGTGAGTTCTTGTAAGATGGCTTCTTGCGTGGAGAGCGCAATGTTATGGACGGAGGTTCTTTTGGCTAATATTTTCTCTTGAAGCATGGTGATTTTATTGCATAAGGCATTTTGAATGTTAGTGCACCAGGCTTTATCTTTGGTGCATGAGTCTACAGGTGCAATATTTGTTTCTTTGTAAGAGCCCAGGCTACATTATATCATCTAATTAATGATATAGAAATGTTCTCTGTTTACAGACCAGAATGGAGTATTACTATTTCTTCATAAGAAGCCCAGGATACATTATATCATCTAATTAATTATTATTATTTTTTTATTTTTTATAGGTTTATAAAAACCTTTAAAAAGGAGCGAACAAAAAAACAAATTGAAAAAGAAGAAAAGAAAAAAACAAAAAGATGCGCACATTACAGAATCATTACATCACTTAAAACAAATACAGCATCATGAGTGTCGAATACAGCGCCCAAATTATGTAAAAAGAGAAGAAAAAACAGTTTGTACTACACACTGGATTTAGTAAGTTCTTCTTCAATTTTTTCGAGAAGCAATGTCAGAGCATAGGTTAGTTTTCTGTCTGTTTCTCTGAAGCAATCTTCCCACCATTCTTCAATTGACCGGTGAGCTTTTTCTGCAACAATTGTTTCAAACAGTATCTTTCTTACTACTTTAAAAGCATTGCAGCTAAGGATTAAGTGCTTTATGTTTTCTTCATAATGATTGCAAAACCTACACTTTGGATCCAGCTTTCTATATTTGGGCCATCGCGTGATCACTACTTTTGTTTTGAATTGATTCAATCTGAATTTCATTAGAAGTATTCTCTTCTGTTTGTTTGGACATTTTTCCAGATATTTATACAAGGAATTATATGCTTTCCTTTCCAGAGGAACATTTTTCATTAACAAATATTTTACTCTGCTCATATCAGTATTTATCCAGTCATGTTCCCACAATTTCTTCTTAACAGCATCTGTATTTTCCATCAGAGTAGTCTTATCACTGCTTATATTCGCCAAGATTTGATAGCATTGTTTTGTCCATGCAGAAAAAACTGAATTTGATTGTTTCTTCTCTTGCTCGTGGAGAATTTTCATTTGCAGAGTACCATTGGGCAAAATTATTTTGCGAAAAATAGCCAAGGTGTTCCAAATGATCTTTGCATTAATAGATATTATTCCCAATTCATATTGTACAACTGTTGCTGGTATACCCTTCCCCACATTTAAGATTCTGGACCAAAAAATATTTTCGAGTGTATCCCACATGGTAGCTGGACATCCAAAGGCAGTTTCTGCACCAAATATTAAAGATGGCATGGCTTTTTGCTTATAAAAATTGATTATGGGTACCAAAGAAAATCCACTATATTTTTTATCAAGTGCTGCTCCTTGGGCGCTTACCTGGCGACACTTGGATTTTGTTTTTTCTATCCAGATTTGGTCGTTTATATTTGAGTTCGGCCACAGGCCCAAGTATTTTAGCTGATTCACGTGTTGCAGGGGCACACCTTCCAAGTGCCATTTGAATTATTTTGCATTTGCTGCACGTTTTCTAAGATCTTGTAAAGTAAGAACAGCTGATTTACTTGGGTTTATATACAACCCATTCTCTTTTACATACTGCTCTAAAGCTTGTATTTTGCGTTGCAGCCCAATTGGTGTAAGATCCATCATTATCAGATCGTCAGCATAGAGAATCCAATTCAGGGTAGCATCATCTATTTTGGGAGCAAAAACCTGAATTTTCTCAAAGACCTCACCAATATCAGAAATAAATGCATTAAAAATTATAGATGCCAAAGGGCACCCTTGCTTGACTCCACAACAAGTGGGAATAGATTTTGACAGAGTGCCATTTGCATCCAACCAAATATTAATTTCTGTATTTGTATGTAAGTCTTTGATAGCAGCGAGAAGGCTCTCAGGGCAATTCCAGTTTTTTAATTTTGTCCATAGCTTTTCTCTATCAATGCTATCAAAATCATGGGCCAGATCAACGGAAGCAAGATATACTTTTGAGCCTTTCCGTATTGCCTCCATTTTCAGCAGGTTAATTAAGATAAGATTTAAGGAACATCCCACGCACTTCACGAATCCGCTTTGTCTACCATCTAGATGGTTTGTTAGGGCTAGCCATTCCTTTAGTTTATGCTGGAGTTGGGTCGCATATATTTTGCTGATAACAGCTAGTAAGGCAATTGGCCGATAGTCCGTTGGATTTAATCTATTGCCTTTCTTAAATATAGGCACAACGATGGCCTTCTTCCAAGAAGTAGGTGTACTTGCTTCTGCTGCGACTTTGTCAAAAAGAATTTTACAAAACTCTGCCCACATTTCTGGGTTCACTTTGAGCATCGCATTTGTAATGCCATCTGGGCCTGGGGCGCGGGAGTTGGACATTTTTTAAATATTTATCAAGATGTCTTCCTGATCGAAATGTAAATCCCACTGTCGTAAGAATGGCATAGATGGGTCGATGGTGTTACCCTTTTTTGAAAATAGCGTGGAGAAATGCTCAATCCATTTTTTTTCAGTCACCATATTTTTTTGTGGCGCCTGCTGCACACTGCATTTGTTGTTAATTACTGTCCAGAAATCTGACGAATTCTTCTCTTTCAGACATTTCAACATTCTTTCTGCATCATGTTATTCCGTTAAGGATCGATGTGCTATGATCCAATTCTTATACCTTTGCCTGATATTTTTCTTCAACTCTAAATGCTCTGTTTTCAGGAGATTTTTAATTTGTCGTAGAGCCTTGTGCATTTCCCTCTTTCTGCCGGCAATTTCTGGGTTATAAGCATGTTTTTGCTTGTAACTCTGGGTGTTGTTTGGATTATTTCCGATCTTATATTGTTCCAGCAATGGCGTATAATCAACACCTAAGCGATCTATATGATTTTCGTATTCCTTTTTTATTTCGCTCACCTGCTTTGCATTCAGTTTCAACCTATTTCTACCGCAGTTTAGCGTTATGTTGTAGTTCCATATCGGGAAAGTAGTTTGCTTAAACATCTTAAAGCGAGCTATGACCACATTGTGGTCACTTACTTGCATTTTATGTACTTGAAGATCAATGATGTTTAAGTTTTCTGATGCAAAAATATAGTCCAATATGGATTTTTGGTTATTCCTTTGCCAGGTGTATTTCGCCGATATGTCTCCCTCTACATTTCCATTTAACCTAACAAGGTTTCGTAAGGATAATTCTTCCAACCATTTTTCAGCTAGATTCTGTTTCGCTGGTGGCTCATTTTTACTTGGCTCTATACAGTTCAAGTTAAGATCTCCACAAACAAGGATGCATGCAGAGTTGTCAGCAATCAGTAATTCATCGATCACATCAATGACTTAATCAACAAAAGAATCTGTTCCAGCTTCACTGTGATGCCAGTAGAGGTTTAGAATAAAGAGGGGTATTGATTTGTTTTCTATACCGTCATTCCTTATGATGGTAGCAACTTCTTTGTAAGGAGATACATTCTTAGACTCACGCAGTCTGTAGCCAGATGTTTTTTTGATGAGTATCAGCATGTAGTCATGTTCTCTGGTTACAGACCTGAATGGAGTATTATTGTGTTTTCGTAAGAAGCCCAGTCTACATTATATAATCTAATGAATGATATAGTCATGTTCTCTGGTTACAGGCCTGAATGGAGTATTATTGTTTCTTCGTAAGAAGCCCAGGCTACATTATATCATCTAATTAATGATGTAGTAATGTTCTCTGGTTACAGGCCTGAATGGAGTATTATTGTTTCTCCGTAAGAAGCCCAGTCTACATTATATAATCTAATGAATGATATAGTAATGTTCTCTGGTTACAGACCTGAATGGAGTATTATTGTTTTTTCGTAAGAAGCCCAGTCTACATTATATAATCTAATGAATGATATAGTAATGTTCTCTGGTTACAGACCTGAATGGAGTATTATTGTTTTTTCGTAAGAAGCCCAGTCTACATTATATAATCTAATGAATGATATAGTAATGTTCTCTGGTTACAGACCTGAATGGAGTATTATTGTTTTTTCGTAAGAAGCCCAGTCTACATTATATAATCTAATGAATGATATAGTAATGTTCTCTGGTTACAGGCCTGAATGGAGTATTATTGTTTCTCCGTAAGAAGCCCAGGCTGCGAAAGGTAAATAATGTTAAATGTTAAAGGTATTTGTACTGCGCACCGTCACCAACGGAGTTGGTCCCCATTCCCTCTGGCGGGAAACAAAAAGGTGGGATGGGTTAGTAAGGTGAAGAGTGAGTAGGATAAAGAGAGAAGTTGTGTTCTGTTGGCAGCTTCAACTCAGTATACACTGGGTGCTGACCTTTGGTGCGAGTATTGGACCGGTGTCAGTCCGCGTGTGCTGTTGGTGCAGCTTGCGTGTTGTTCCGGTGTGGTGAACTGCGTGCTGCTTGTTGTGCCAGAGATGGTTGTGTGCGTTCTTTGAGTGAGAAAAGTATGCAGAGAGTTTGAGCTTATATTGGTTAGTGGGTTATCTGACATTTAACATGCTAACATTCACAGTTCTGTCCAACTGTGGCACTCGCTAACCTTCACAATCCTATCTAGATGTGACGGAGGCCAATGTTCACAATTCTATCTAAGTGTGGGCATGACAACACTCACAATCCTATCTAGATGTGATGAGGCCGATGTTCACAATTCTCAGTTTCATCCAGATGTGGCGCTTGTTGACCTTGACAAGTATGTTAGTATGTAATGCAAGGCAACATCTACAATCGTAGGTTCAGGCTGGTGATCACAAATCTTTCTAAGCATGCCTGATGTAAATCTGTGGCAGTCTATGTTATGGGAAGATAAGATAGAGTGGCAGGGACTTTCTGGAGTAGAGCAACCGCTCCACACCCCACCCATGCCACACCCACAGTCTTTGTTGATGTCCCACAGTCTTTGTTGCAGAGGGCTGCCTGCCCTGCTGAGCTACATGCAGAGAAAGTACCAATCAGCAGGCAGGGGCCGTCCGGGGTGCAGGATAAGGCCAGAGCTTGAATCTGGCTGTGGTGCGCAGGAAAGCCACGCTCCACGTGTTTTTTAAACCTCATTGAGGTCCAAAATGGGGTGCTGGGTGCCGGGGGCCTGCAGGGGCACTCACATTGGCCACGGAAATCGAGGAATGAGGCATCATGCGGAGGAGACTCCGAGCCGTAGGCCTGGTGTTGTGGCTTGTGGAGAGCACCAATCAGGGGGAGGGGCCGTCCAGGAGGTGGCATAAAGCCAGAGCTTGAATCCGGCTGTGGTGCACTGGAAAGCTGCTCGCCATGTGTTTTTTAAACCCCATTGAGGTCCAAAATGGGGGACCGTGTCCATCTCACGCTCTCCCCGTCTGCATTTCCTCTTCTCGTACCTCTTCCTGGAAGGGGTGCCCGTGCCTTCCCTATCCGTGCCCTGTGTACCCCTGCCCTGCCTGCCTGTGTCTGTGCTGTGCGTGCTCTTGACCTCCCTGTCCCTTTCTGCATTTCCTCTCCTCATACCTCTTTGTGGAAATGGTGTCCATGCCCTGTGTGCCCATGCGCATGTGCCCTGCATGCCAGTGTGTGCCTGTGCTATGTGTGCTTGCGCACTGCATGTCCGCATCTGTCTGTGCCGTGCATGCTCTTGCCCACCCTGTTCCTTTGTGCATTTCCTCTCCTCATGCCTCTTCCTGGAAGTGGCGTCCATGCCCTGTGTGCTGGTGTGCTTGTGCCCTGCATGTCCGCATCTGTCTGTGCCGTGCATGCTCTTGCCCACCTTGTCCCTTTCTGCATTTCCTCTCCTCATGCCTCTTCCTGGAAGTGGTGTCCATGCCTTCCCTGCCCGTGCCCTGTGTGTTTATGCGCTTGTGCCCTGTATGCCCGTGTGTCTGTGCCATGCATGCTCTTGCCCTCCCTGTCCCTTTCTGCATTTCCTCTCCTCGTCCCTCTTCTTGAAAGTTGTGTCCATGCCCTCCCTAGCCGTGCTCTGTGTGCTTATGCCCTGTGCCCCGTGCCCTGCATGCATGTGTGTGTCTCAGCCATGCGTGCTATTGCCCTCCCTGTGCCTTTCTGCATTTCCTCTCATGCCTCTTCCTGGAAGTGGTGTCTGTGCCCTCCCTCCCCCCCTCGCTGTCCATGCTCTGCATTCCAGTGTGCCTTTGGCTCTGCAAGCCCATGTGTGCCCGTGCCCTGCATGCATGTGTGTGTCTCAGCCATGCCTGCTTTTGCCCTCCCTGTCCCTTTCTGCATTTCCTCTCATGCCTCTTCCTGGAAGTGGTGTCCGTGACCTCCCTCCCTCCCTGTCCATGCCCTGCATTCCTGTGCGCTTGTGCTCTGCACGTCCATGTGAGTCTGTGCTGTGCATGCTGGTGTGTGCCTGTGCCATGCATGCTCTTGCCCTCCCTGCCCCTCTCTGCATTTCCTCTGTTAGGGAGAATTCTCCAGAATGGCTAATTTCCCTTACCCACTGAGTCCATCAGCAGCTTTGCTGGAATTCTAGGATTTATTTTTTTCACCTGGTAAGAGTGTGAGCCTTTTTTCCCATTCTTACATGTGTTTTTGCTGTGTGTGTTCAACATTTTGTGTTCATAGACTGTGGAGCCTCACCTACTCCACAGGCATCATCTTTTTACTGTGTGTTACACAGCACCTTCAGTGCAGTGACACAGGGTTGTCTTTTAGAATTCCGAACCCAGACTCAATTTTCTGGGACTGACTACTGTCTCCCAGAACATGTAAAGTTGCCATTGACTTTTTTAGTCTTTTTAAATCCACAGACCCAGTACAAATAGTCTTACATGGAGTACTGAGAAGGGTTATTACTTATCCCTTTTTGTCTGTTCCTCTTGGAGCATTGTTTCGCTCCCTTTTCATCAAGACTTGGCTGGTGGCAGTGGTGACTACCCTATTTTTTCTACCACGGTTATCTTAATAACCTTGGTATTGTTTTAAGCTATCTTGGTAGCCTCGAACTTAAACCCGCTGGACCATATGTTTTATTTCGGTTCCGGCTGGGTTTATTGGCCATTTCTTTTTGGAAATGTCTTCCTCGTGTTTTACTCTGTGTGCCAAACCAAGTTTGGTTCCTTTGTTCACCGTCTTTTCGCTGGCTTCTACCCAGAAGCCCTCCTTAGGCACCTGTATGTCTGGGTGGGACCGGATGTGAGGGAGGGGTTTAGGACTCCATGCACAGGGTCTCCTTGGAGACCCATGTCGCGCTCTGAACTGATTGGCTGTGGTGACTTTCCCGGCGGGACAGCCACCCTGCTGTGTGATTGACAGCCAGGCTGTGTGAATGGGGGAAAACTGCATAAAAAGCAGGTCTCTGGGTCTGGAAAGGCAGAGTCGCCACTGGAGCGAAAGAACCGACGAGGAGTTGATGGAAGAGGATCTCTAACACGACTGAACCGCCCAGTGAAGCCCTGCTGCAGGTCCGAATCCTTGAATTCCAACGACAGAGAAGATCCTCCAGGAATCTTCTTCCCCTGAGTTGGTGGGACCAACCATTTTGCCCAAACTGCAAGCCATGACTCCCTCCTCTGGTCGAATTCCCTGTACATATCTACAGTGGGCCGGATAGCCAGGAAGGTCGGATCCTGCTTGGGTTTTAAGGAGTGCACCTTTTATTTGTTGCTTTGCTCTGCTGCTGGTTTCTTCCCTGGGCAGTGCAGGACTCTTCAGTCTTCCTACTTCATGTCATCCCTACAGTTGCTTCAGCAACCGTGAGCCTGCAGGAACTGCCGGGAACGTCCGCCTCAGTTACTGCTTCTTCTCAATTTAAAGGTACTGTGCAAATCCGGTTGTTTGTTTCGTTCAGCCGCGGTGAAAGTGTGTGAAATCTTTCTCCAATCTGAGGGCTTGTCGTTCCCACTCTTTAAACTAACTTTTGTGCCGACCAACCTCTTCTGGAACTCTTGGAAAAGACTTAAGCGCGAAATACCTTGAGCTGTGTGATCTTGAGCAAAAGACTTTTGTCCTATTGACTTTGGCCCTAAGCGTTTTTGATTTGATTCCATCACTGTAGTCCCTCTTTCTAGATTGCCCTGCTTACTTACCTGTTGGTGCTGTTCAATTTCGGCCTAACTTTGTCTTTCCCTATCTTTTTAATTTCTGGAGTGCCATTTTGCTCCCACTTCATTTGTGAGCCTAACTTGTCTGGAACCTATTGGGCGTGGTGTGGTGTATTAAGAGTGTGATTTTTAAACTGCTTTACTTTAGCGAAATGTTATACAACTGATGTGTAAATAAATGTATATTCTTTTACTCAGAAACCTTGAGTCACTGTTGGTTTGAATCATAGTAATTGCTGTCCTTTGTGTAACTATTGATACTGCTCACTTTAGTCTTGAGATAAGTCTGGCTGCTCAGCCATCGCTACCACTTTACTGTGTAGTACGGGCTTGTACCAAAGGTGAATTTGTACTGTCACTTGTAGTCTTAATTGTGTGTGGTGTTCCCAAAGGGTACTGCATATAATTCTGCCTAACATCCTCTCCTCGTCCCTCTTCCTGGAAGTTGTGTCCATGTGCTGTGGATCCCTGATTCTGGGTTTTGGTCGGTGGCTCAGTGGACTAATATATCCACTAGCGGCTCTTTTTTGACCTTGTGGTTACCAGTTCAATTCCATGCAGATCCAATTGTCCCTTCAGGTGTCTGAGATTGACAGAAAGAGTAAGTGAAGTCCACTGTACAAATGCACCTGTTGTATTATGTTAATACCTTTCTCTGTGCCTTCCTATTGGCAGTGTTCTTTGTTGGAGCACAACAAATTAGCCCTACCCTCAAGGTTTAGTCATTATTCTTTTGAGGAGTCCACCTTCCACCTATTTTGCTCCTCATTACATCATGAAGAATCCACTGCAAGGTTGAGGCATCACTCTAATATCGAAGGCCTGTTGTCGAGTCAAAACCTGGCGCATTAGGGCTGCATGGTGGCAGGTGAAGCAGTTCATTCTGGACTGTGAGAACAGTTTGGGGCTTGTGGGAGACATCCGAGTAGACCTCTGGATGAGATGAGGTGGGATTCTGCCCCCTGCCCCCACCAATGACTGATAGACATGACAAATGCCTTACCCTGCCTCGATGGACCCTTCCTTCGACAGGCAGACATCCCATCAGGCCATCAAGCATAGCACCTGAGCATGTTCAATGTTATGCAGCCTTTCCACTGAACTTTAAGGTCTTGCCTCCAATAAACCTCAGCAGGTTATTGCAGTTTCTATCCCTGGGTATTAAGCACGTTATAAATAACCAATTATAATCGAAGTTGGTACTCATTTATCAACCTCTGAAGGATGAAAGGCTCAGCTGGCCTTGCCGGGATTTGAACCTGCAACCTTGCAGATGAAACACAGACCACAGCAACAAGCATTTAACCCGCTGAGCCATCTTAGTGGCTTGGTCAGCACAGTGCCAGAGAGGAAGACGCTCAAGATGCAGCTTTCAAGATATACACACCACTAACGTATGATATTTGCTTCTTTCTATAGGTGACTCTCATAACGCTGCACGCCAGTTTACTGCTGTTTTCGAGAGTTCTGAGGCACTAGAAGCATGCAGAAATGCAGGTATGTAAGTCTTCACTTTGAACCTGAGCAATGGCAAATAGTCCCTTCTATGTGCGAGCTCGCCAGAAAGGCAGACATTATGCAGCACCTGCTGTAAGAATCTTGAAATGTGCCTCATTGAAATGTATCATCACTTTTCATAGTGTTCTTTTACTGGCAAAACTAAATGTCTGCATAAGACGATTGTGTTCTAAATAATGAGTTCAGTATCTAACTTCATTTTGCAGCACTTGTGTGTATGTACCCCGCATTCTCAAACTATTATAAATAGCTGAATTATACAAAGGCATGGCTGTGTGTTCTATCTAAGCACAGGTTGCACACCACACCATTCACTGAATGCCAGGGATCTTCCCTGCATGCTGCACAGGTCGCACACCACACCATTCACTGAATGCCAGGTATCCCGTAGGAGCAAAACAAAAAAGGGTTATGCTAGAAAGCAGCTTTCTGTGCATATGTGCAGAAGTACAGGCCCCTGGAGTCTCCTTAGGAGCATCCCCGCCATACCTGTCTTTTTTCAGCTATCACTGCCCTTTAAGACTGTTTATCTCTGCACCTCGCGCCTTGAAACACTTGTGTATAGGCGCGTTTGTTTGTTTATTTATTTATATTGCGCACCAGACCCTCGGGTATCAGGGCGCATTGGAATCAAGAAGTCTTACAGCCTAGTTAACATCAGAAGGACATGCAGGTCAAAAAGTGCAAGTACATAATACATGATGGAATTACAGGTAGACATATATAATAGGGTAATTTCCAGAGAGTCAGCTGGGGGCTATACAGATGGGGCCGCATTCAACATAACATTCGGAAAGCTATTTACAGTGCAGGAATGAATGGGGCAGTGGCATTACTGGTCGTTCTCCGTAAGCCATTTGGTGAGATTTTGTCTAAAGTTAGAGTATGTTTGATCCATTCGCGTGGTGGGGGGAGGGGCGGTATGGCATTCCAGAGCTGCGATGCCTTAACAGGAAAGCTGCACCCGCCGATCTTGGTGAGTTTGAATCTCGGGATAGTAAAGCTGTTTTTATTGGCTGTTCTAGTGGGCCTAATTGAAGGTTTCCTGGAGAATCTCTCATTGAGGTAGCTAGGTGAAACATTATTCAGACATTTATGAATGAGCGAGGCAGTTTTTAGCTGGATTTTGTCGTGGGTGGAGAGCCAGTTGTTTTGTCTTCTGGTCCCGACCAGTGCTCTCTCCTTGCTATTCCAAGTGCTGCTCTCAAGGCGTTATTCTGGAGTGTTTGAATTCTTTTGATGATGTGCTTATTGGCCCCAATGTAGAGCGAGTTGCAGTAATCCAGTTTTGACAATATTAAGGCTCTGGCAAGGGTGATGCAACTATTCTTACATAAGAAGGGTTTGCCTGCTCTGATTAGTTTGCAGGCATATGCGGTGGCCGATGACATGGAATTGACTTGTTTGGTGAATGAGAGGGTGGAGTCGAGGTAGAATCCATTTGCCTCGTTGGCGACTATAATGGGGTTGTTGTCAATATTAAAGGTAGTATATTTAGGACCTAGTTTTTTGAGACTTAAAGTAGTGCCCAGGATGATGAGCTCAGTTTTGTCATCATTCAGGTATAGACTGTGTGTAGCCATCCATGCCTGGATGATGAGATACACCCATTTCACCAAAGCCAAATCCTTATCATAATCCCCAGTTAGTGGAAGGAGAATCTGGGTATCAAATGCATAATTTGTGTAGGTGATACCAAGATGGTCCAGATCATCGATTTTGTATAATGTGGGTGAGATACATGATCCTTGGGGCACACCGCAAGTGATGGGGAAAGGGTCTGCAGCTTTTGTAGGTGAGAACACTCTCATAGTTCTATTACTTAGGAATGATTGTATCCAGACTATGGCTTCTTTCGAGAAATGCACTGCTGTGTCCAGATGGTCGCATAAGACCTTATGATCCACAAGGTCAAATGCAGCCGAGAGATCGAGAAGCAGAAGTAGGGCTGATTTCCAATTATCCCTAAGCTCATCAATTTGAGCCTTGAGGTCAATTAAGGCAGTTTCCGTACCATGTTGTGGCCGAAAGCTTGATTGCCGCGCTCCGAGAAGTTGGTTAGTTTCCATATATTTCTGTATTTGTAGATAAACCACCTTATCTAGAATTTTAAGAAGAAATGGCACTGTGGTGATTGGCCGGTAATTAGTAGGTGTGGCTAGGTCAAGTGTCTGTTTTTCTATTAGGGGGAGGTCCCAGTATTCTTTAAGGTTATTTGGGATGGTGGCGGAGGTAAATGAGGCATCAATTCGCTTTGAGATGAATCCTTAATGAGTTGAGCAGGACATTGATCACCCTGGCAGTTCGATGGTTTAAGGGAGAAAATGGGCCTGATTACGACCCTGGCGGTCGCTGTATGAATGGTGCCGGTAAGGTACCGACACAGTTCGTACCAGGCCGCCACATTAAGAGTTTGCTCGCGGGTGGTGGTATGCATGTCTGATCTGGCCAGACGTGCATACCGGCCCCGCGAGCAGACCAGGATGCTACCAACGGACCCGTCATTAACGGGTCCGTTGCTAGCATCCTCCCCATTCCCATTGAGCCCTATGGGGGCTTAAATGGGAATGGGGACGTACCAGGTCTGGGTCCCAAAAATGGGAATTACCGGGCCCGCAAAAGTCGGAATGGCCCGGTAATTCCCTTTTTTCAGGACGCGGACTCGAGTTTGGAAGTAGCCATGCCGGTAATGACGGCATAGCTACCTCCAAACTCGTAATGAGGCCCAATGACTTTTTCAGTCTCGAGAATAAAGACTTCAGAAAAACTGAAGCGTGGGGGAGGAGCAAGGTTGTGAGAGTGGGCAGGAGGGTTGTTCAGTGAGGTAGTAATAGTTATGGAGGCTTTTTTTTGCAATTTTATCTTGGAGGGTGATAACTTTGGTTGCTAGTGCTGAGCACCAGGATTTGTCTTTAACACAATTATCTTGCACCGGGATGGGTGCTTCTAATTCTTTCAGGATTACAAATGTCATATCATATACCTCATGAGCAAGACACAACCCTGCTTCAGTGTTAAAGGCAGTGCCCTCAAATGAGGTTGTCTTACCTGCTTTGGTCAAGAACTGAAAGCAAGCTCTTTTTAGCAGATGCTTAATTATTTGTTGCAAAATTAAGTTCGAGACAGAATTGTAAATGTACAATCTTAATTCACAAGAACGTTCATTATTTAATGTACTTGCTGAAAGCACTGAACGCTTTCTTTAAAAATTAACTTGAACTTGCCTGAGTCATTTGCCTCTTGACAAAAACAAAAATGCATGTCTCTTAAAACCATTGCCTGAACCCCTAGCCCCTGGGCCTGCACTTGATGTGCTTGCCCCTGTGGCCCCCACATTCATGGCTTGCACTATAGGTTCTCACTAGTGCTTCTTTATGTCTCATAGCACTTTCCCTCTTCCCTCCCTATTGTATGAGCCCTTAGCCCTTCAGACTGCACTTGATCCATTTTCCCCATTGCTGCTTGCACTATAAACTCTCACTAGTGCTTATGCTTCTTTATGTCTCATAGCACTTTCCCTCTTCCCTCCCTATTGTATGAGCCCTCAGCCCTTCTAATTGCACTTGATACATTTGCCCCCATTGCTGCTTGCACTTTTAGCTTGCACTATAGATTCTCACTAGTGCTTATACTTGTATATGTCTCATAGCACTTTCCCTCTTCCCTCACTATTGTATGAGCCCTTAGCCCTTCAGCCTGCACCCGCTACGTTTTCCCTCATTGCTGCTTGCACTTTTTGCTTGCACTATTGGATCTCACTAGTGCTTTTCCTTGTATATGTCTCATAGCACTTCCCCTCATTCCTCCCCACTGCTCTTACCTGTCTGAATGCCTCTGAGCCTCTAGGGGGATCATTGCCTGTGCTATTTCCCTTTACCTCCGAGACATGACAAGAGTCCACAGACGATTCCATGTAAATCACCAGTCACTAATGTGTGTATCGTGTGGCACTAATTTGGTTTGCATGGTGTTTCCTAATGTTGCTAATTGGATGCATTTTAATACTCCTTTAGTTTTGTCCTTTACTTCCCAGTGTCACCTGGTTGATGAGACCTCCTTGTATAGACGCTGCACCAGGCAACATTACAGTCTCTCCATGAAGCCCCCTCCAATTGATCCCTAGAAAAAGCATGCTCAGGTTCCACCTACCAAAGTGACTGCTCCTGGCCTGCTAGCCCGCTTTAGGGTCCACCTACCAAAGTGACTGCTTCTGGCCTTCTAGCCCGCCTCAGGGTCTACCTACCAAAGTGACTGCTTCTGGCCTTCTAGCCCGCCTCAAGGTCTACCTACCAAAGTGACTGCTTCTGGCCTGCTAACCCACCCCAGGGCCCACCTACCAAAGTGACCGCTCCTGGCCTGCTAGCCCGCCTCAGGGTCCACCTACCAAAGTGACTGCTTCTGGCCTTCTAGTCCGCCTCAAGGTCTACCTACCAAAGTGACTGCTTCTGGCCTGCTAGCCCGCCCCAGGTCCCACCTACCAAAGTGACTGCTCATGGCCTGCTAGCCCGCTTCAGGGTCCACCTACCAAAGTGATTGCTCCTGGCCTGTTAGCCTGCCTCAGGGTCCACCTACCAAAGTGACTGCTCCGGGCCTGCTTGCCTGCTTCAGGGTCCACCTACCAAAGTGACTGCGTCTGGCCTACTAGTCCGCCTCAGGGTCTACCTACCAAAGTGACTGCTCATGGCCTACTAGCCAGCCTCAGGGTCCACCTACCAAAGTGACTGTTCCTGGCCTGCTAACCCGCTTTAGGGTCCACCTACCAAAGTGACTGCTTCTGGCCTGCTAGTCCGCCTCAGGGTCTACCTACCAAAGTGACTGCTCATGGCCTGCTAGCCTGCCTCAGGGTCTCCGTACCAAAGTGACTGCTCCTGGCCTTCTAGCCCGCCTCATGATCTCCCTACCAAAGTGACTGCTCATGGCCTGCTAGCCTGCTTCAGGTCCACCTACCAAAGTGACTGCTCATGGCCTGCTAGCCCACCTCAGGATCTCCCTAACAAAGTGTCTGCTCATGGCCTGCTAGCCCGCCTCAGGAACTCCCTACCAAAGTGACTGCTCATGGCCTGCTAGCCCGCCTCAGGGTCTACCTACCAAAGTGACTGTTCCTGGCCTGCTAGCCCACCTCAGGGTCTCCCTACCAAAGTGACTGCTCCTGGCCTGTTAGCCTTCCTCAGGGTCTACCTACCAAAGTGATTGCTTCTGGCCTGCTAGCACGCTTCAGGGTCCACCTACCAAAGTGACTGCTCCTGGCCTGCTAGCCCTCCTCAGGGTCCACCTACCAAAGTGGCTGCTCCTGGCCTGCTAGCCCGCCTCAGGGTCTACCTACCAAAGTGACTGCTCCTGGCCTGCTAGCCTGCCTCAGGGTCTACCTATCAAAGTGACTGCTTCTGGCCTGCTAGCCCGCCTCAAGGTCTACCTACCAAAGTGACTGCTCATGGCCTGCTAGCCCGCTTCAGGGTCCACCTACCAAAGTGACTGCTCCTGGCCTGCTAGCCCGCCTCAGGGTCCACCTACCAAAGTGACTGCTCCTCTCCTGCTAGCCCGCTTCAGGTTCCACCTACCAAAGTGACTGCTCATGGCCTGCTAGCCCGCCTCAGGGTCCACCTATCAAAGTGACTGCTCATGGCCTGCTAGCCCGCCTCAGGGTCTACCTACCAAAGTGATTGCTTCTGGCCTGATAGCCTGCTTCAGGTCCACCTACCAAAGTGACTGCTCATGGCCTGCTAGCCCACCTCAGGGTCCACCTACCAAAGTGACTGCTCATGGCCTGCTAGCCCGCTTTAGGGTCCACCTACCAAAGTGACTGCTCCTGGCCTGCTAGCCTACTTCTGAATACCACCCCCATAGGTAAAGGCGGCATATAAGCACTTATACCGACCTAAGGGAGCCTCAGCAGCTGACTGATAACCTGGTTAAGTGCCACAAGGGTTACTAGTAACCTGCTTAACCTACTCATGGCTTATCTTGGAGACTCCTCTGGGGGTAACTTGTCAGTCTGTTGAGGTCTCCAAGGCAGTAAACTCTGAAGTGTATTTTGCGTGAGAGCCTTATCGAATCTATAAAGGGCTTATGGGGCTTGTCATGAGGGTGAGCTGAGGACCGGGCTGATGACACATGCCGATTGTGGGTGAATTGGAGACCTATTCCTATACTTTCTCCATTGATTATTGTCAAATGGATGCAGTGTTGTCCAAAGCATTGGCTGCACAGCAAAGGCAGCACTGAGTGAAATATGCACACCCAGGTGCAGAGAGGCGGCTGGTTGAAGAGAATGAGGTGTATGCAAGGTGAAGCATAGGACGATGTCCGGGCATTAATGTACTAGGTAAGGAGGGCAGGGGAGTAATAGATAACACTTGCAGGGAATAAATGTGCTGAGGAGAGTCAGGACTCTGTGTGCATAGGGACTTCTCATCCATTGCATTATGCAAGCAAAAGTAGGGGTGCTTTGATGATAGGAGGTGCAGGGCAGGGGGAGGAATGGATATCTCCTGCAGAGGAGAAATGTATTCAGGAGAGTTGGGTCACTGTGTGCATAGTTGCTCTCACGGATTGGCCACACACAACTATTTGGGCCAATCCTACCTACCGGCAGGTGGAAGCCTGCCCACTATCCTACGGGCCCTATCCCAAGGCCCTGTCTGTGCCTGTCCGGGCTGCTGGAGCACATTACTCTGCTCTACTTTCCAAGGGCAGGGGCTCAGGCACTGGACTGTTCCATACGCAGAACCAAACTGGCACTACGGTGGTAGCGCATGGACGGCGAGATACATCTGCAGTGAGCGTTGATTGGTCAAACTTCTGGAACCTTAAAAAACTTGTGAAGCTTCCAATGTTAATAGATTTCTTATTCTGAGGCCCCGCCTCTTAGCTGACTGTTGCTAGCCACTGTAGCTGCATTATAGGGCAGTTCTATGTTGCTTGCCTTAGGCTTCTGTTATCAGCGATGCAATACTAAATGCTGCGCCTGGTCACATCGAGCCTATCATTTGTTAAGTACACTGACAAAGCTATTAGGAGGTTGGCTTAGGGGCAACGCGCTCGCCTTGGAAGCAAGATGACATGGAGCAACACAGGTTCGATCCCCGGGTTCGTGCTAAGAAACCTCTGGGTATTAAACATGTTATAAATAACATATCATATCTGTTTTAAGATTATGTCGGGTCTGACAGCTGTTTGCATACGGTACCTACTTTACTGTGCTGTAAACTGGCTAACCACCACCCTACTACTTCCCTAACCAGCCTTGTTTCCACGAAACCACCTGTGTTAGTCTCCTTTAACCAATGCCTCGTCATCTATGCATTCACTTCCCGGCTGAGACTCACCAACCTCGTACACTGTACTGCCGCCGTATGCTATTTGTGTACGGTGAAATATCCACCTGACTTCAACGTCCTTGCCCAGTTAAAAAATCTGCCATATTGTTGTCACCTAAACGCCATATTATGCAAGGCCATCACGTCTCGAATGTCAGCCTTTAGCTTGTGCTTCCGCAACTTGATCCCATTGTCACAGCCAGGCTTGAAACGTTTGTTGGTACTCAACGATTCCGTACAAGGTTCGAAGACCCAACAGGACGGCAGACCAGCAAAACCAGAAAACTGTCAAAGCGCTTGACAACCTGGGTTAGACCGTAACCCAGGTCTTCTCAACATGGGGGAGTTCTTCCTCTCAATATACCCATATACCCATCCGCCATTGGTTTTGGGATGGACCAGAGGAGTGGATCAAGCGAAAGAGCGGGGAGCACCCATTTCTATGGTACCAAAGCTGCAAGAGAACAAGACACTTATTACTTGATAGCAAAAGGAAATCACAAGGATTAACAGAGCTGGCGCGACTTATACCTGTGAGGTATCGAACTGTGGCTGGTTGGGTACAAGGAGAAGCACTAGTAGACCAGTATCTATGGAAATGAAGGGAGATCTATCTAGGCATGAGTAACACAACACAGACACTATAGTAATCGCTAAAGCAATTGGGTTTCTTACCGGTGTTTAGTGGGAAGAAGGAAGGCTGAGGTTCAACCCACTGTTAGAAGAAACGTAGGGTTTCGGGGGAAGATTAGTAGGGGCCGGTATGGCGCACCTGTTTGCTCTCTGCAGATCGTCCTGCGAGGTACACGTACAATCTGAGAAGCAGGAAATAAAGAGGAAGTCACTGAGCAGCAATTTGTGTAAGCCGATGCGGGTCTAGGAGTTTCTAAGATGAGTGCTGGAGTTGGAACTGCTACTTTATTCCTACCGGAATTCCGTCGGGAGCAGGAGGCAGGCCTGCGTGATTCCGCTAATGGTAAGGCAAGGAAGCAGGAGATGTTGGAGTCCCGTGGTCATGATTGTATTTGCACCCAGAGGTCTGGGGAACAGGAAAGGTAGCGGTAAGGATCGGGGGGAAGGAGGGCGGGATCTGGAGGCAAGGAAGTCAGGAGAGGAAAAGTTGTGAACTCAGACAAAATCAGAAGGCAAGAGGCAATCCAGTAAACGGAAAGTAGGTCAAAACAGAGCCAGAAGATGAAGGTGCTGAATCAGTGTGCAGAGGGATATCTGAATATCAGGCAAGGAGGTCAGGGAGACAAATCATATTCACTGAAGTACAGACAAGCCGAAACCAACTTCAAGTAGAAGCAGCGTCTGTGTTCCCGAGCAGGGTTTTATGGGAACGAGACATGCAGCTCTCAGAGCGGTGATTCGCTGTGGCCGTCAGCTGATTAGAGGACGTTGTACACTGTGTGGCTCTGGAACGCAACGCTATAGAGGAATGCCTCATGCGTTTCCATGGTAACTGCCAACGACAGTAGAATGGGGCAGTTCTGAGCCTGCTGTGGTGAGCAGTAGCCTGGTAAACACCACGGTTTGGAAAGTGTGTGTGTGGACTGGGTTCCATAACAACGTTCATCTACCTAATTGAACCCCAGCCATTTTTACTATGTATGATGTTGCGCCCACGCGCTTCCCATACCTTGCCTAGTGCTAAACCTGCCATATTGTTGTCATTGTACTGTTTTCTATGGACTGATGGCCACTTTGGTATGATATGATAATTTATTATGCATTGCACTATATATTGCCTTTCCGCCTTTACCCGCCAGACCATCCCGACTTGCTACTGTTTTTTTACACCGCTTTACACTGAAGTATAATCCATATGAAATATGTTCTATTATTTATGCCCTCGTGTTTGAATGTCCATACAGCCACTAGTCAGACGAAGCCTTCAGATATCGTATTGCTAAGCCTGTGAATAGGGTTCTTGCCCTCAGATCTACATGGCGTACCAACACGGCACCTAAGGAACTACACGCTCTCTTGGCAGCCTGTGAATTAGTTATAGCTGTCGCTTGATGCACACTCTTGCGCCTGTACTCCAACACCACCGTTAGGATTCTTATATACAGCCTCTGCGGCCCATTATCTCGGCCTACATGGCTAACCTACATAAGATAACTTTAACTATGTCCACCTCATTGCCTCTGAACAATACCATAATACTCTCATGCCCCATGTCGCTTTTCCCGTAAAGCTTGTTTACACAAAGCCATGGAAACTACCGTGGCGGCTGTTACATCTCCGCCATTTAAAATACATGTCCCGGCATCCTCGGCTCAGGAAAGGTTACGTGATTCACACGCGACGTGCTTCTCATGTTCCTTGTATGCCGCATAGTACAACTATAAGTACGAGAGAAGTGCACGACCCCAGTGCTCCTTAACAGTTGTCCTGCACCACATTGAGTTGCGCCTTGTGTCCTGTCTTTGTTGTTCTGTTATTTTGGACCCGGACCACCTTCCCGATCAAGCTCACGGATTACCCTTTACCTGTTTCCGACGCCTGGCTCCTGCTCTGACTGCTTTCTTGGTTTATCGAACCCTTTGCATTCCTCCTGACATTGCTTCTGCTCAGCGCAAGTTGATTTGTTCTTTACCCATTCCAGAACCCCGATGTTGCCGGCTGGTATACTCACTTGGTTCCTGTTTTGTATACGGCCGCCGCGTCTTGTTTTTTGGCTCTTCCTGAGAGTCAAAGGACTTCCCCTTTAATCCCAAACGTACTGGCCCTGTTTGATTCCCATCACATTCTATCACTGAGTGACTTCTGGACGCTCTGCTACTGGTCACTTGTTGTCACCGATTTGAAGGTTCTCTTTGGGACGCTATGCTGTACCGGTGGATTTCTTTTGGACACATTTAGGTGGATTGCACTTTTGGGACGCTTTGCTGCACTCGGAGGATTTCCTTGGGACCCTTTCTTGTGTGGATTGCACAGTTCTTTGGACATTAGTTGCGCCCTCGTTCCGTTCGGGTTACCTGCACGGGACTTCTCTTCATGGAACACTCAAACTCTTTCACTGAATTCCAACACATGTCCCCAGCACTCCAGTAGGTTCCTCGCTTGATCATTATTCACCGCAGGTAAGAGTGGGAGTAAGAGGGCGGTGCGGTGGGGTTGCTTGCTGTTGTTCCGTACGTACAGTGAACCTGTGATCTTTGTTTTTCTTCCCTTAGCTCTGTTGCTGTTCCTGACTTTTTACCCAAGCCCCTTGCCTGTCGGGTGTTTATTGTCCTGCAAGCTCTTGGGGGAAAGGTCTCTTGGGGGAAAGGTTTACTGTCTACGGTCTACTGTTCAGCTGGCATATAATTCCAAGGGCGAACAGTCTCCTAGTGAGGATACTTGTTGTATAGCCTCCATTGCATCACGGCAAATACCTACTAATTTCCTACCCACTCTCCAGCCTGTCAGGATCCCAATTGACTCTAATCAAAGAACCAAAGCTGTTAATCAATGCCTTCTTACACCACTACGATGGATACAGCTATATGCCACCCGGCCCACTCCGAATCAACCATGTCCCATAAAAATCAGAAACTTCAGATTGGACTCCTGTCTAATGAACGGGAGTTGCCCGCCCACTCTAGAACTCTAGAACCCGCCACTCTAGAACCCGCCTAAGCACTAAGAATACCTGCCCTGGGACAAAAAGGGACAGTCTCAACACCCCCAAAGATGGTAGTAACTTGCCATCTCCTGCCAATAACAGCCCACTAGCAGATAGACCTCCAAACAAATGTCGCCCTCATAAATGCCAGGCCACTTCTGGCTCATGCGCTCGATATAGCAGATCTCATCCTAACTAATTTAGACTTCCTGGCCATCACGGAAACCTGTCTACACTCGGCAGCAGGCCCCACACTATCACTAGCCATACCTGCAAACCACATGATCCTTGGAGCAGACAGAGAAGCGACCAGAGGCGATGGAGTAGCCTGTATTGCCAAAATTCAGTAAGGCTGTAGAGACTCAATAATCAGCAGAGGAGAACTTCTATCTGTCAAACTACCCCTAACGCCTACACGCACCATCTTGATGCATCTCATGTATGGACATCCTGGCCCAATATCCTCATACAAGGAAGACATTACACAACTCCTTACTTGGAATACTAAACCCAGATCACAAATGATGATACTGGGGGACCTAAACATAGGCCTTAATGACACCAACAATGATAACGCAACATCACTAGCAAACACAATCACGGAATAGGGTTTCTCCCACCGCATCACCAACCCAACGCAGAGCAAAGGTAGAACCCTGGACTGGCTAGCAGACTTAAACTGTGATACTAAGGTTCTCGCCAACTCACCGCGCGCCTGGTCTAACCACCATGTTATCTCCTTCTCTATCCAAGACAGCCAGCACCTAAACTCTATCTAGCCCTACACATGCACCACCTGCTCGCACCTGAAATAATCATAATATCACAGCAGAGAAATGACTACCCCTACTGCAGGCTATCTCCAATCATCCCAAGCCTATGAATATGGATCCGTCCTCTCTTGTGGAGCTGTATAATCATACCCTACTTCAGGCCCTAGCCAATTAGCACCGCTAGAAATGCGTAAAGCTAAACCTCTAGCTCGCCTAAACAAGTGGTTCACCGCCCACCTGAAATCCCTACCCAATACTAAAACACTCTCGGAAGCAACCTGGAAAAAATGCCCCACAGACTTGAACAAGGAAAAGTTCATAACTGTCTCTAACAACTACAAAGTAGCCATTCTACAAACTAAAAGTGATACTTATAATGATAGGATCATGAATGCCAACTCTGGTTCCAAAATGTTATTCACCATCCTCGGAGAATTAGAATCCCCATCATAACGGATAGAATCATGCACCAAAGACGTGACCTGGGGCGCTAAATCCTAAAAGCGTTACTTGATAAAATCTCTCTCCTACAAACTAAAATAGAAGCAAAAAAGCTTAGCCTGCCAACAGGCATAACGTTTGCCAAGCCACAAAACCCACCTTCCAGACCTTACTGTCCCTGTCACCATAAGGGCAGTAGAAGGAATTATATCTAGCCTAAAACCATCAAGATGCCAAGGGGACATCTGTCTGGCGACAGTCATTAAAGAAGCAGCGAATGAGATCGCTCCTTTCATCACCTCATTAATAAATGCCTCCTTTGAAATATGCACGCTCCTGATTAACTTAAAAGATGCCTAGGTCATGCCGTTACTTAAAAAACCAAACCTTGACCCCAACATTCCTATTAACTACAGGCCTATAACCACAGTGCCCTTCCTACAGAAAATTCTGGACAGGGCGGCCTACATACAAATACAAAACCATCTGATAACCTCTTAGGCCTCCAGCAATCAGGTTTCAGACCAGGGCATGGCACAGAATCAGCCCTTATCGATCTTAAAAATCCAAATGGATGAATTAAAAGACCAAGGCAATCTGGCCCTCTTTCCCTTGCTTGATCTATCAGCAGCCTCCGATTTAGTCAACCATAAAGTCCTCACAAAACACCTGACTTCAGCAGCCTCTTCGTCTACAAAAGCCGCTGCATGGATACAGTCCTTTTTAGCTAATAGGACAATGAGGGTATTTGCACCGACTGCCTCGGCGGAGCCAGCTCCTATCTCCAGCGGAGTACCACAGGGATCTTGCGTTCCCCCTACATTCTATAATATCTTCACTAAGATGCTATTTGACCACCTAGACTATTTGGGTGTCATCTACTGTTGGGCAGAATCCTGTGCAGTTCCCTTAGGGAGCACTACAGAAGATTAAGACTACAGGTATATGCAATAAATCCCCTTTGGTATCAGTCTGTACCACAAAGATTTAGTTGGTAGCTGTGGCTAAGCAGTCAGACTTATCTCAAGAGGGAGATGACCACTATTCAGGGTTTACAAATTAGGACTACAGTACTATGGCACAAGGAAACACTGACCAAAGCTTTGCATCAAAAGGAATATATATATATATATATATATATATATATATATTTATTTTACACACTCTGATGTTCACACACAAATCACTATTATAAAAGCAAGTCAAAATTAGTCAAAGTATACACAACTCTCTATTTAAATTGTAGACAAGTTTGAGCAAGAGTGAAAACTGAGTAAAATGGCACAGTGAAAAACAAGCAGAAATGGCACTCCATCAATTTCTCAAAAGGGAGGGAAAGGACAAGTTATACATGTTTAGACTCTTTAACACACCAGCAACACTTCCCAGGAAGATTGTGAACAAGTTAGGCAAGGCAGTACTTTAGCATATGCAATACTGAGGAGAAAACCGAGCAAAATGGCACTTCACAAGTTTAAAAAGAGGGAAGGAAAAGGTGGTTATAAGAGTTGGGTGCACCAACACATTTCTAGGTGAGAAGCAATCTAGAGAAGGCAGTTGTAACAGATTTAGCTATAGTCAATAGGCCTATGCCAGAGTCAGTAGTACAGGGCAAAGTGCCCAGGATCAAAATGTTCTCGTCGCTGCAGTCAAGTCTTTGTTTAACGATTCGAAAAGGCGGTTGCAGAAGGTGAAAGACAATGTTAGATGATAGGGGCGGCCAACCCAGTAGGTAAGAAAAGGATTTAAAACACCTTTAGCAGTACCCAACGAAAAGGGAGGCCTGGGAAAACAATGTACCTTAAAAGTGGAAGAGGCTCCTGCAGTGGCGGTAGTTCCTGGCAGTTCCTGAAGTTCGGGGGATCCAGCAGAGGAAGAGAGGCTCTCGTCGTGGAGAAAGGTTCGAGTTACTGCACTGTCCAGGCATGAAACTAGCCGCGGTGCTGCCCAACGAATAAAAGGTACGCTCCTTTAAATTGCGGTCGTGGTGGACGGCTGCCTGGCTATCCGGTCTCCTAGTGCTTGGCACTGGCGAATCGACCAAGGCAGGACCTGGAACGCGATTGGCGAACTGGTTGGCCCCACCAGCTCAAGGGAAGAAGACTCTTGCAGGTGAAGATCTTCTCGAGTCGTTGGAGAAAAGTGGTGAGGATCTGCAGCAGGGCTTCGCCGTTGGTTCAGTTGTTGCAGATGTCTTTGGCTTCTCTCCTGTTCGGCTTCTTAGTTCCAGTGGCGATGTCTTGTCCGCCAGTCCTCAGGACCCTGCTTTTATGCAGCAAGACCCCCATTCATGCAGCCTAGCTGTCACTCACACAGTGGGGTGGCTCTCCTGGTGGGAGAACCCCCCAGCCTATCAGAGCAGAGTGTGACTTGGGTTGCTTAGGCAACCCGGTCCAGGGTGCATAGTCCCCCTCCCACACATCCTGTCTACCCAGACTCAGTGGCTCCAAGAGGCGGGCTTCTGTGCAGAAGCCCGCCAAAAGGACGAACAAAGGATCCCCGACCTAGGTTAGGACTATAGAGAAAGACACGAGAAAGAAATTAAATCAAAGCTCTGGCAATAAAAACCTACCGGAGTAAAGTTAATATTAAAATAAAGCTGACGGTATGTTAGAGGCTGTCAGTAAAAGTGGTAGCCTCGAACAATGGGAAAATCCCATAGGGAAATATTTGTGGTCGAATATTTATGTTAGTAACCACTGCCACCAGCCGGAAACTTTTGCAAGAGCGACTGTACAATACCCCCTCGAAAATGAACACTAGCGAAAAACTATTAACTCTTCCCAGTACCTCCATAGTAAGATGGGTTGTACTGGTTTGTTCATAGGAATTGACTAGTAAAGTCAATGGGGAATTTACATGCCCTCGGAGACAGTAGTCAGTCCCAGGGTATGGAGTCTATGACACACCTGTGTTACGGCACGGAGGGTGCTGTGTACCACACATATAAAAAGATGATTCCTATGAGGGTGAGAAAAACCCTGTAGACCATAAGCACACCTACGCAAACTATGCAGATGATACTCAAATACTCATCACCACTTCAGGCACGTATGACAGAGACACTAAACTCCGTAACAAAATCTATTCACAAATTCAGGCTTGGATGGCCATTCACGGCCTCTGTCTGAATGACTGCAAGACAGAGCTACTTCTCATTGGTTCTCAGACCCATCTAAATAAGCTAGACAACCAATACCAATCCTTCAATATTGATGGCAACAACATCAAAGTCTCGAATGAAGTCAAAACACTAGGCCTATACCTGGATTCTACCCTCTCACTGACCAGACAAGTTAACGCGACAATGTCAGCAACAGCCTACACATCTTAACTTATTAACGTCTGTCAGTCCTTCCTGTCCTCTGTTAGCTGCATTACCGTGGCTAGAGCATTTATATTATCAAAACTTGATTATTGTAATGCCCTATATCTAGGTACAAATAAACATAGCTTGAGAAAATGTACAAGTGCTTCAAAATAATGCGCTCAGAGCGGCACTAAACATCCCTCGAGCTAACCACATCTCCTCAGCTAGACACAACACCCATTTGCTCCCAGTGCAGGACAGAATTGCATTCAAAACACTAGCGATCACTCAGAATGCCTTTCTAATTCGGCTCCAGAATACTTGGTAGACAAATTCAACAGATATTCTAACAGGCCTACCCGGGCTATACACACACTGCTTAAACATTCCTAGATTCAAGCTCTGAAAAGCAGGGGGCACCATCTTCCCAGTTCTAACTGGCAAACTCTGGAACTCCCTGTCTATTGCACTGAACCGTCTGTTAGGAAGAGTTTGTATGCTGTACCCTTTGGGACCACTACACACAACTATGACTACAAGTGTAAGCAAAACCAACCTTTGGTATAAGTCTGCACTACACAGTTTTTGGTAGCAGAGCTGAGCAGCCAGGCTTATCTCAAGAGGGAATGTGAGCTGTAATGATGTACAATCACAGGTGTTCAAATACACTCTTACACTCAAGGTTTCTTGGTTAAACACATATTAATTTATTCAACAGTCAGTTATAAAACATTCACTAGAAGGAGGCAGTTAAACATCATACACAAATACACTTCAGTACTATACTCGTTAAGTTTTTGAAGCAGGCTACTTTGAAGGAGGAGCAACATGGCATTCAGAATACTTTGAAGGAGGAGCAAAAAGTAATAAAGGAATAGGTTCAGAACATAAAAGAATGACAAGTTTCTTAGGCAGTGCAGATACTTTGAGGTCACCAGAAGAGTCAATTCAATTCAATAGGTTAGGCCAAAGTCAATGGGCTTAAAGTCTTGGATAGGATAAAACGGTTCTTGTAAGTAAACGGTAAAGTCTCTGTAGAACTTCTCAGAGGTAGTTTGTTGCGAGAAGAATGTAATGCTGGGTCACAAGCTGATTAGGCCTGCTAGTTGCGAAAGTTTCAAGAACTTTCACAGCGAGAGGTAAGTACTCTGTCTGGTTTTACAGTACCTTACAATTGAAGAAAAAGATGCAGCTGATGACTTCTGCAGATCTCGCTGTTCCTGAGCCTCAGTCTTGGGGACAACAGGGAGGACGTCGGGGGACTCCTGCACTGCATGGGGACTGGTCAAAAAGCTGGCACTGGCAAATCTTCAATTCCGGTAGCCATATTAAAGCACACAAACTGGTGTCCCTCTCCCTGGTTATTCGGTTTCCTGCAGCACTCAGAGGAAAATACAACCAGCTTCGAGAATGGTATCCAGGTGGCTTAGTGTCAAGTTGATTGGTCCCACCAAATCAAAAGGGAGAAGTCATCCTTGCAGGGCTTCTCTGTCAAGAGGAACTTATCGATTCGGACCTGCAGCAGGGCTTCACTGGGCTAACCAACGGTCCAGGAGTTGCAGCAGCCGTCCTCTTCAAAGCCAGTCTTCGGTTCTTCATTCCAGTGGTCGACTTTGCCTTCCAAGCCACAAGACTTGCCTTTTATTCAGTTCTCTCCCATTCATTCCAGCCTGGCTGTCACTCACCCAGCAGGGTGGCTGTCCTTACCGGACAGTCAGCCAGCCAATCATACCAGAGTGCATTTGGGTCTCCGAGGAAACTAAGCACAGGGAGTTTCGGGCACCTCCCTCACTTCCTGCCTACCCCAGACACTCGGGCACCAGAGGTGGTCTTCAGTCCTGAAGCCCGCCAAAGGTGAATGAACAAAGGAACTAAACCTGGCTTGGCGCGCAGAGCAAAACTCTAGAAGGACCTTTCCACAAATAGATGGCGAAAAAAGAAGACCAGGACCTGTTTAAACAAAGGGTGCTCAGACGCCATCTTGAAAAACATGGCTCCCGCAATTTAACGCTACCGGTGTTCACGGGCCGGGAAAAATCATGGTAGTTCGTTGTAAAACCACTGCCACCAGCCATATCGAGAGGAAAGGGTAGCATTTGACTGCTACATGAGTATCTAGACATAGGGGATACTAAGTAACCCCTCCAGCACTAGGACAGACTAGTAAAGTCAATTTAACTTTACTTTCTCTGGGAAACAGTAGTTTATCGCAGAGAAGGTATTTTCCTATGCCACTGAGGGTGCTGTGTGACACACATGAAAGAGGATGCCTATGGGGTTGTCTAAAACTCCATAACCAAAGAAAACACAAGAGGAAAACACATTTCAAAACCCATGAGTGAGTGGGGAAAGAAAGGTCACGCTCTCTCCAGGTAAAAAATCAAGTCCTCAAAATCCAGCAAAGTTGCTGGGGGTCTCTAAGGTGAAGGGAATTGGCACATTTTTGAGAATTCTCCCTAACACCGTCCTCCTGGACTTTTTGAAAAAAATGAAAAACCTAGCTCTTCGCACAGGATAGTTAAAGGTGCCTCCTTGCTCAATTGGCAGCTGTGGGCCAACAAAGTTGTCTTCCTCTGTAACATTTTGCTTATACTGTACTTTGATTTTGTATGTAACCTTTTGTATACCTAATTTATGCGCCCCTCTGCCTTCTCCTGTGACATGCTATTGTCGTCAAGTTCACTTCCTATGCAACCACATTGTATGCCCCAATTGACGTGCCCAGATACCTTTGGGATAGGAGCGCCATATAAATAAATAAATAGGGACTTCTCATCCATTGCATTATTAAGTCTTGTGAACTACTCTCTTTCTCTTTCCCTTGAAATTTGGCCCCTAACCCAGGCAGCCGTGACCCCCAGTGTTAAAGCATTTACTGTATCTTTGCTTGCCGCATATAAAGTGTTGGCAAAGTCCTTGCAGAGGGCCAGCAGAAGCAAATGCAGAAGCTGCTCCGGAAGGGTCCCGTAGTCACCTGATGTCGAGTGCAAGCAGATGGGGGGGGGTGTGCATAGACCCTCAATGTAAAGGTGTGTGTTTCAGTGGCAGCAGGTAGGGGTCAAAGCTCCCGCCCCGACAGAAGTGCTTGAGGCTTCTCCGCTCATCTTCTCTTGAAAATCCTAACGCGGAGGGCTCTTTTACTCAAGGTAACACGTGGTACTATGGATGAGACCGAGAATACATTCTCAGACTAAATGGCAAGACTGACTCAGGAAGTTGGGAAATCACACTGTTTTAATATCAATTGTCTAAAACAGAGTTCAACGGACGTCGCACATTAATTCTCAACAAAACTTGTAAAAAAAAACAATTGTATGCTAAAAGCTAATCATAAGTGATGTCGTACTACATTGCAAACTGAGAAAAGCTCTGTGAGATTGTGATAGTCTCTAAGGGGTTTTCTACGTATACTTCTATAGGGGAGAGGATTCTGATTGGGTCTCTATAGTCAGGTGGGCCCTCTTGGCCTCCCTTTGTGCAAATCATAGTGCAAGTCATCGTCATCAATAATAAGAAACAAACCATTTCATTGGCTCTCAAACTATAAGGCTCTGCGTTATATGGCCTTCTACAATTGGTTGGCACGCTTGTACCCTTCTGGAATATTCAATGCTCTAGCAGCACATAAGCTTGTACCCCAGGTGTTGGTGGTGGGTTGGCCTGACCATGTCTCCCCACCCAATTAGGCCCATATCTCTCATCACGCATGCCTTCTGCCAGTCATTTTCTTTGAACTTGGCCTTGTAGTAGCTTCTCGTCTCTGGGAATAAAAGTTGCTATCTTCGCTCTGGTGCACCACCCTCTCCGTCTATTTCCATCCTCAGCTTACATGATTAGAGACCGTGATTTAGCTCATATTTAATAGTCTTTAAAAAACTTGGTGGAAATCATTGTATGTGAAGTGTTTAAATTGCAGAGTACGCTAAAATCCTTGCTCCACTATTTAGCCAAAGTATTATGATGCCAGGCAAAATATTCAACCTCACTCTGACTTAACGAGACACGAGTCCTCATAAGTGATTACATTCATTGTTGACCCACCCCCACCCATCCGCATGCCTCTTTCTCTACTCCACTCTACCCCCTGAATCTTTACCCTCCCCACGCACGCTAACCCCTTCTCTCTAGCCCCACCGTACACCCTTAATTGCACCACCCACCTTAACTTCTCTCCCTATGCCCTCTCATTCCTCCTCTCACACGCCCTTTATTTGTTACCCTCTCACTCTCGTCCGTTCACTCATTATCGATGGCACCCACTATCAATGCCTTCCTCCCTTGCTTTTGTTGGGAAAGGGACACACTCTTCCCGCACTCCCAGGCACTTTAGACTAAGGCAAAGGCCTTCACAGGGACTGTAGGAGACAATGTGGCAGGGGGGTGCTGTTACATGATCGTAGCAATGCATGCTTCATGGCTATAGGGCATCACACAAGAATAAATCCTAGATATTAGCAGCCATGTTGTGGCACAAAGCTGAAATGTAGCGCAGCAGTTAGCACACCAGACGTAGGCCGCGAACATGAGCAAAAGAATAGGTTGCGTCTTGGACACTGATGAGAAAGGCCACAGCTGCACAGATCCATAAAATCTTTAATTCATTCAAAATGTTGCCAGCGTTAGCACCCTGGGAGGAATGTGCCCTGCAAGGCCACGGGAGGAGGGCTGCACGTCTGAACATCGCAATCTCATGAGAAGGTGGTACGAGCCTCTGACCCCCACCAGTCCCAATTTTAATTTATAGTACCCAAATGCCTTAGCCATGCGACCCCTGAATTCCAAGGTACCAGCCAGCCCCAGACCAATGATCATAAAGCTGTTAGACCCCCGATAGATCAAGAAAGATCAGAAAGCAGGCCTCTCTTGCCTTCACTTCTAGGTCACTTTTTTGTGCTGTAAGGTGCAGGGATGGATGAAATTATAACCTAGAATGAGGGTGGAAGACCTTGGATAGGTGTCGGCCTGTCTGGGAGTGAATGAAGTGTGTGCGATAGTATGACATCGGCTTTTCCCTCGCGGGCCCCAGTCTGCTCGCACCAGGTGCACTGCTGCATAGATAAAGATGTGTTGTTCAGCTTGCTAATAAATTGCCAATTACCTTGCCTGTCACCGATGACAAATGCAGCATCACCCATGTATTTGTATTTGTATTTTATTTATTTGTAAAGCCCAGCCAAGCCCTGGGCCATCTGGGCGCTGGACTTACATGTTACATAGGCATGAATATACAAGCAATCTTACAATTTACAAAAGCATTAATATACACACAGTAGAAACTATTAAGAAGTAGTACAAAAATAGAGGCGGATATTATACAATTTGAAACTTATATACAACTGGCACTTGAGTAGTGACTATGCAGATTATTTATACAGCAGGTGGGTTGTGGTCCTGCTTGGAGAACCATGCTTTGACCTTGCTGCGGAAGAGTGAGATGGAGATTTCCTCTCTTATGGAGATGGGAAGAGCATTCCATTTCTTTGCAGCAAGGACTGGGAAGCTAACTCCACCAGCACATTGTTGGTTGAATCTTGGGATGACAACGCAGTGGGATTGCGCTGTTCTAGTAGGTTGTGTCGATGTATGACATGAGACGGTGTCACATAGATATGAGGGCGCCAGAATGTGTAGGCACTTGTGAGTAAGTGAGAGTGACTTGAGGTCTATTCTTTGCTTGATGTTGAGCCATTTTATATTTTGTCTAATTGCGGTGATATGCTGTTTCCTAGGAATGTTGCATGCTGATCTAATTGTGTTGTTTTGCATGACTTGCATTTTATTAATATTGTGTTGAGAGGTGCCCAAATAGAGCGCATTACAGTAGTCAAGCTTTGATAAGACTAGGGCTCTTGCTACTGAGATGCAGTTAGTTGTAGTCAGATAAGGGCGGCAAGCTGTAATAAGCTTGCAAGTTTACGCTGTAGACAATGCTAGGGGATTGGTCTTGTAAGTGAGAGGGCTGAGTCTATGTAAATTCCTAAGGTTTTCACATCATTGGCTACCTTAATGCTATTGCCAACAATGTTAAAGGATTTGAAGAGTGGCTCTAGTTTATTCAATTTAGTTGGGGAGCCAAGGAGAAGTAGTTTGGTTTTATCGTCGTTTAGGCATAAACTGTGCTTAGCCATCCATATTTGGATGGTACTGTAGATATCATTAAGGGTTTTACTGTCTGCAATATAGTCACCCGTTATGGGGATGAATATAGTCACCCGTGATGGGGATGAGTATCTGGGTGTCATCCGCATAGTTGGTGTAAGTGACACCCATATAGTCAAGTATATCAAGAAGTGGTTTGGTGAACACATTGTAGAGAGTTGGGGACACGCAGGAGCCTTGGGGGACTCCACATGAGACTGGCGATGGTGCGGCCGAACTGTTACCGAGGAAGGATTTAATCCAGGTGTTACCTCGGTCCGAGAAGTGTGCAGCAGATGACAAGTATTTACATAGAATTTCATGATTCACCAAGTCAAATGCTGCTGACAAGTCAAGTAGTAGAAGTAAGGCAGATTTGCCTATGTCTTTTAGTATCTGGATTTGTGTCTTTAAGTCGATGAGCGCTGTTTCACTCCCATGTCTTGGTCTAAATGCTGGCTGTCTGAGTCCTAGCAGATTGTAGGCTTCCAGGTACTGCTGTATCTGGAGGTAGGCTGCACAGTCCAGAATTGTATACAAGAAAGGGACAGTTGTGATAGGTCTGTAGTTGGAAGGGTTGTTAGGATCAAGAGACATTTTTTTTAAAAGTGGGAGTACCCAAGCATCTTTCAGGTTGGAGGGCACGGTACTCGAGTCAAATGATGCATTAATGAATGAGGTAATGAAGGGGGCGAGTGCATTAGCGCCCTCTTTAATGAGCCTGGCTGGACAGATGTCGCCCTGACAATTGGATGGTTTGAGTTTAAGAATTATCAACTCTACTTCTTTAGTAGAGAGATGCTTGAAGTTAAACTGAGGCATGTTGGATGAGGGGGAATAGGGCAGGTCCTGTTGGATGGCTTTATCAATTTTTTGTTTTTGTTTTTAGTTTCTATTTTGTTTAAAAGCAAGGTCATTTTATCTTGGAGAGCATTCTGTATATTAGTACCCCATAGAGTGTCCTTAGTAAAGGAGTCGGGTATAGAGGCAGGAGATTCAAGTTCTTTCAGAATATTAAATCATTCCTTGGTGTTGGAGTTAGCTTTAGCTATGCGATCATTGAAGTTGTCTTTTTTTTGCCAGGATAATGGCTGACTTGTAAATGAGTGAAGCTACGGTGAAGTTATTTTTATTGGACTCTGTGAGGGAGTTTTTCCATGTGGTTTTCACTGTTCGTTTTGCTTTCCTAAGAGTCTTAGGTGAGGCGTTAATGTGGGCACAGGGTTTAGATTTCTGCATTTTAAGGGTGCTATTGTGTTCATAGCCTTGAGGATAGTTTTGTTGTAGAAATTCACTATTTCGGAGGGGTCCGAAGGCAAAATGCTGGGATGAGTAATTGGGCATAGTAAGGGTAGTAAATTCTCAATAGTAAGGTTCTGTTTACTTCTCGTCATCATGGCTGGGGCATGAGTATGTGGAGTGAAGGGTACTGCCTTGTCGATGGTGAACGTGATTAGGTGATGGTCAGTCAAGGCGCATGGAGTATTGTTGAGTACATTGGTACTGCAGTTGCTAGCCAATCTAGGGTTCTTCCTTTGTTGCGGGTGGGGTTATTTATGCGATGAGTGAAGCCTAGCTCAGAGAAGGTATCCTTAAGGGCAGAGGCCTTGGGGTCGGTAGGATCGTGGAGGCCTAAGTTAAAGTCTCCCACAATAATAACTTGGGAGTTACTTTTGGTATTGACGGACAAAAGGTGAGTGTAAAATAGTAGGCTGTAGTCGGATGTAGGTTTAACAATTTTAAGATTTATTGCGGTGTTAACCTAAACAACAGCTCTCCTTGTGCACATCAAACAGTATTAGTTTTCATGAGGTTTGGTTTCCGTGAAAGGGTTAAAGAAGTCCAGAGTTCAAAAGAAGTTCCACTTGGCTTCTCGCATCTTTAAAAGGGAAAATAAAGTCAACTTAATTCTTTTCTCCACGGACCTTAGCCTTCAGTCTGACTCACCCTCTGTTCACTGGGTTAAGAAAACAAAAAGACAAAAATCCACACGGAAGGCAGAGTCCTTGATTAATGGTTGACGGCTGGCGCTTCTCCTCAGCGAGTCCGCCTCCGATAGGGATCTCCCCTGTGCCTCTCAGTGAGCCTTCTAGTATGCCCAGTCGCAATCACCTTTCCATTCCTATCTGGTCTCTGGCTCGGCTTGCAGCTGTAATCAGAAACACCTGGTGAGCTCTCTGTTGCTCCATTTAACCCCCTCTCTGCTCCTCCCCTCCCTTCAGTCTCCAGCCAGTTTTCCCTCCCATTCCCCACACCTGCAGGGCGTTTTCCTTCCTCATTCCACCCAGTTTCATGCACTGTTTGACCCCACCCTTTATGTCTCTGGGGCCACCCATCTACATGCGGGCTGACTGCATTGTACCAGTGCCAGTCTCTGGTACACCTATTTCCATGCTGTATGATTGGGTTGTACCTATGCCGTTTTCACTTTTTAATTCTGTCTCTGCCCCCTCCTTGGTTTCGTTTCTCGTGGTGGTTTCTAGGACATGTAGTTTTCTTTTGATTTGCAGCGTTAACCTTTTGTTGGCTGGGTCTCATTACTAGAATAGGGTCCTCCCTTGGTTCTGTTGCCTCTTTGACCACCTCACATACTCCCCCTCGGGAACTAGGCCGTTCGGGCATGTTCAAGGCCCTGGACAAGTAATCAGCGACTATCTGATATTTTCCGGGTTTATGTACTGTAACAAAATGATAGGGTTGAAGGGTTAAGAACCACCTAAGGACCCTATGGTTTGAGTCTTTCTGGGTGGCTAGCCATCGAAGAGGGGCATGATCTGTAAAGATGGTAAACTTTCGACCTAGTAAATAATAACGAAGAGATTCAACGGCCCACTTTATTGCCAAACATTCTTTTTCTAAGGTGGAGTATGGTATCTCATGTGGGAGGAGTTTTCTACTGATGAAGGCTATTGGGGAGAGGTCTTGTTCTGATCCTTGGGATAGCACGGCACCTAGACCACAGCCTGATGCATCAGCCTGTAAATAGAAGGCTTTTGAGAAATCTGGGCAGTGTAGAACCGGTTGGGTTGATATTAGTTGTATTAATTGGTGAAAAGCTTGCACAGCTTCTGGCTTGATTTGAAGTGGCCGGTTGGTTTTTAAGGCGTCTGTCAGTGGTGCCGCTATGGTAGAAAAATGCGGTATGAATCTTCTATAATATCCTACGAACCCTAGAAAGGCTCGGATCTCTTTCCGGGTTTCCGGTATTCGTAATTTTTTCAAAGCCTGTATTTTGTCAACCAACGGTGTGATTACTCCACCTCCTACAGAATATCCCAGATACATGGTAGTTTTGGCTGCCAGCTTGGTTTTTTTGGGGTTGATATGCAGTCCTGCCTCTTGTAAGGACGTAATTACTTTGATTAGATGTTCTAAATGTTCCTTCCAGGTTTTACTAAAAATCACTATGTCATTCAAATAGGCAGCTGCGTATAGTTCATGAGGTTTCAGTACCTTATCCATTAAGGCCTGAAAAGTGGCAGAAGCCCCGTGCAACCCAAATGGTAATACCGTAAACTGAAATAGACCTTGAGGTGTTGCGAAGGCTGTTTTCTCCTGATCCGCTGGGTTGAGCGGTATCTGCCAATATCCTTTGGTTAAGTCCAAGGTACTCAAAAAGGATGCAGCTCCCAGTTTCTCTATTAGTTCATCTATCCTGGGCATAGGGTAGGCTTCATATCTGGAAATGGCGTTTAGTTGCCTAAAGTCCATACAGAACCGGGTGGTACCATCTGGTTTGGGTACTAGTACCACCGGTGAACACCATGCGCTCTTGGAGGGAATAATGGTACGTAGTTTCAGCATGCTCTCTATTTTTTGTGCTATCTCCCCTCTTTTTGCTTCAGGGATTCTATAGGGTCGGAGGCGTATAATCTTGCCTGCCTCGGTTGGGATTGAGTGAGTAGCCATATGAGTCCTTCCAGGTAGACTCGAGAATGTCTCTGCTACAGGGCCCAAGGTGTCAAATAACTCAATTCCTTGGGTGTCGCTTAATTGTTCCCCCACGCTCACATCTTGTAGGTTACCAGCCGAGTGTGTGACCATTTGTTCCGGGACCGACATCTCTACTAGAGACGTACACAATATTGCTGAGTCTCCTTCTTTCCACAACTTGAGTAAATTAATGTGATAGTTCTGATGTTTGTTTTGTCTATCTGGTTGCTCTACCTCATAATTAACTGGACCCAACACCTTTGTTATACTATATGGGCCTTTCCATTGGGCGAGCATTTTGTTCGTGTGAGTAGGTAATAACACCAGCACTTTGTCTCCTATTTTAAGCGTCCTAGGTCTGCTTCCTTTATCATAATACTTCTCTTGCGTTTCTTGAGCCCGCCCCAGGTTTTCCTTAGCATAGTCTGAGTTTTCCCAGGTGATCTCTTAGTTCATTCACATATTCCGTTAGGGTTGTTTCTTCCTGTTGTTCCCAAGTGTCCTTTAGTAATCCCAAGATAGATTTTGGCTGTCTCCCAAATAATAATTCAAATGGGGAATACCCTGTTGAGGATTGAGGTGTATCACGTAAAACCATCAATACCCATGGCAGTACTTTCTCCCACCCCAGACCAGTGGGGCTGGTTGCTCTTTTTATCATTTGTTTGATGGTTTTGTTATATCTTTCCACCAGCCCATCAGCCTGTGGATGGTACACACAGGTCCTTAAATGGTTGATGCCAAGGGTCTTGCATACTTCTTTCATGACGCTCGACATAAAATTACGTCCTTGGTCTGTTACAATCTCCAGGGGAATTCCCACTCTAGCGAAATAGGGTAAAAGTACATCACATACTTGTTTGGCAGACATTCCTTTTAATGGAAATGCTTCTGGATATCTAGTGGCATAGTCCACTACCACTAGTATGAACCGGTATCCTCGGCTGGTAGGTTCCATTGGACCCACAATGTCTAGCCCTATTCTCTGAAATGGCTCTTTGATCAATGGCATTCTTTGTAAAGGGGCTCGCGCTGGAATATGGGGGCTTATTTTCTGACATATTGCACACTCTTGGCAATATTTGGTTATCTCAGCGTAAACTCCGGGCCAATAGAAATTTTGCAACACCCTTTTTATGGTCTTGTTCTCAGCTAGATGTCCCCCTGTGGTGTGATCATGTGCCACCTGAATTAGCCCTTTCCTGTAGGACTGGGGAACCAACAATTGCTCCTTCTTTATGTTATCAGATCCTTGGGTTACTCGATAGATTAACCCCTGTTTCTCTTTAAAGTAGGGATTAGTAGGTTGGACCCTGCTAGTGTCTAGAGCTTGTTCCCTGGCCCTTTTTAACGTTTCATCCAGCCCTGTATCTGTTCGAAATGAAGGCATATGGTCCCCCACCTTCCAGTCTATGATGGAAATGTCTTTATACGCTTCCTGATTCACTCGGTTTCTCCTTTTCTGGGCCTTAGATAATTTTTCCCGACTACATTCCCCCAATAGTTCAGTTTTTGAAAACGGGGCTTCTCTCAACCATCTATCGAATTCAGGTAGATCTGTTCCTATTAGCACCGGAGCGGGCAAGGTAGGAATAATGGCGGCTTTGATTGGCATCTCCTGCCCCTGTATTCCCAACACAATGTCTTTAGATGGATACCCTTTTACATCCCCATGCACGCACTTTATGTCAATGGTTCTCACCTGTTCGCTATCTTGCTCGCTCACATGGGGCTGTATGGCCGTCTGTCGGCTTCCGCTGTCCATCATTGCTTGACGGGGATGTCCATCCACTGTGACCTCTATCACGTAAGGCAGTCGTTTCCTTCTGTATTCCTGCGCTTGCATGGACCCGATTTCCATTGATTCAGTTTTTGGTTTTTTGGAACAGAAACGCACAATATGACCCCACTCGCCACACTCAAAACATTGGGGTGCCGGTCCTTTGCTTAAGCCAGCCCCATTAGTGGGTCGGGGTTCGGCCTTGTTCCTGGGTTCGGTTCCTGGTCCTTTATAGGTTCCGATGCGTACTTGGGAAGCTTCCACACTTGGTCTCAATTGGGTGGCAGGGGAACGTCGGGTGCTCCCTGCCTTCTGATATGCTGTTGCCACGTCTATTGCCTCGGCCAGTGATAGATGGTGATGTTGCCTCACCCACCTCTGAATTGGTCCTGGTAAGGCATCAATGAATTGTTCCATCATTACTTTATCCTTAATCTGTCCTATTGTGGCTGTGCCTGTTTGCAGCAATTTGTCCGCCAAATCTTGCACTCTGTAGAACAATTGTCTTGGACTTTCACCTGGTTTCAATCGGGTTTCTCGAAACTTGAGCCTGTAAGATTCTTCATCCATGCCGAGTCTTTCCAAAACAGTTTTTTTTAATCTCGGTATAAGGAGTGTCTCCGGTGGGGTTAGCCGCTTGGTATGCCCCCTGCATTACCCCTGTGAGCAAGGGAGCCAGATAGAAAGCCCATCTGTCCTGTGGCCATTGGGCTGCTCTAGCTATTCTCTCAAAATTTACGAAGAAAAAACTGAGGTCTTCTCCTGCTTGGTATTTTTGTAATACCATAGGCGGTATTAATGGATATGTCCGGGTTGTGGCCACTGCTTCTCCCAGTATTCTTAAGGCTTCCCGTCCTTGCTCTTGGGCAGCACTTTGCACTTGTATGGCCTGTTGGAGTGCTTGTCTGTCCGCCTGCGCCTGGTGACTTTGCACTTGTAAAAGTTGCTGCAGCTGCTGTTGCCCTTCTGCGAGTGCCTTTACCACAGCTTCCATGTCTTCTGCTTGGGCGTTCTCTTGAATCCCACCGCTGCCACCACTGTAAAATAGTAGGCTGTAGTCGGATGTAGGTTTAACAATTTTAAGATTTATTGCGGTTTTAACCTAAACAACAGCTCTCCTTGTGCACATCAAACAGTATTAGTTTTCATGAGGTTTGGTTTCCGTGAAAGGGTTAATGAAGTCCAGAGTTCAAAAGAAGCTCCACTTGGCTTCTCGCATCTTTAAAAGGGAAAATAAAGTCAACTTAATTCTTTTTCTCCACAGACCTTAGCCTTCAATCTGACTCACCCTCTGTTCACTGGGTTAAGAAAACAAAAAGACAAAAATCCACACGGAAGGCAGAGTCCTTGATTAATGGTTGACGGCTGGCGCTTCTCCTCAGCGAGTCCGCCTCCGATAGGGATCTCCCCTGTGCCTCTCAGTGAGCCTTCTAGTACGCCCAGTCGCAATCACCTTTCCATTCCTCTCTGGTCTCCGGCTCGACTTGCAGCTGTAATCAGAAACACCTGGTGAGCTCTCTGTTGCTGCATTTAAGCCCCTCTCTGCTCCTCCCCTCCCTTCAGTCTCCAGCCAGTTTTCCCTCCCATTCCCCACACCTGCAGGGCGTTTTCCTTCCTCATTCCACCCAGTTTCATGCACTGTTTGACCCCACCCTGTATGTCTCTGGGGCCACCCATCTACATGCGGGCTGTCTGCATTGTACCAGTGCCAGTCTCTGGTACACCTATTTCCATGCTGTATGATTGGGTTGTACCTATGCCGTTTTCCCTTTTTAATTCTGTCTCTGCCCCCTCTTTGGTTTCGTTTCTCGTGGTGGTTTCTGGGACATGTAGTTTTCTTTTGATTTGCTGTGTTAACCTTTTGTTGGCTGGGTCTCATTACTAGAATAGGGTCCTCCCTTGGTTCTGTTGCCTCTTTGACCACCTCACAGTGAGAAACATCTTTTTCAAAGGTAGAGGTTGTTTCCGGGGCTTGGTAGATTAGGTGCATGCTGATAGTAGATGTGGCAGAGGTGGATAGTTTGATGGAGAGTAGGTCAGCGGATGGTAGATGCTGTTTATTGATCATTCTTAACTCTAGCTCTGTTTTGTGGATGAAAGCACGCCCTCCTCCCTTAGAGGTATTGGCATCTCTACCAGAGCGTAGGATAGTGTAGTTGTCCGGTATGGCAAATGCTAAAGAAGGGCCTGAAGTTGGATTTGGCCAGGTTTCTGTGATGTCAATGAAGTCAAAGTCGTGGAGGGTTAAGATGTCAGCCATGTCCATGGCATGTGCTTGGAGCGATCTGGCATTATGGAGTCTGGCTGTAATGATGTTAACAGGGCTACAAGGTGCTGGCATTTGTGACTTACCGTTGTTAACAGTTTTTATGGGTGTTGGGGTAAGATTGGTATTGGGAGTGGTAGCTGTACTGTTGTCTTTAAGAGCAAGTCTTGTCAAAACAGGTTCACCCCTATTCCTCCAAAGTGATCAAGGACCACATCGACTCCCTGGCTGATTTCTGCAATCACTCATTTGCCACCGGAGTCTTCCCATTCCCCTTGTGCACCCTCTTCTTAAGAAACCCTCTGCCGACCCCTCCTGCCCGGCTAACTATCGCCCAATATCCATTACTCCCTTCCTGTGCAAGCTCCTGAGAAACTGACCATATCCCAGCTTAATCTCCACACCGAAGCTGTTGGTTGTCTTCATGGCCATCAGTCTGACTTCACAGCTGCCAGAAGCACGGAAACTGCTCTCCTGAACATCCATGAAGGCCTGCTCTCCAATCTTGACTCTAACACCCCTTTTGTCCTCATCTTGCTTGATCTCTCTTCTGCCTTTGACACTCAACCATGCCATCCTGCTCAACAGTCTCTGTGATAACCTGGGAATCACTGGTCAGGCTCTGGCGTGGCTGACTTCTTTCTCTCCGACCGACCCTCCCAGGTCCAATTTGGGTCCTTCCTCTCCGATACCTTTTTCTCTACCTGTGGTGTTCCCCAGGGATCTAACCTCTGTCTCTGGCTGTTCAACCAATACCTGGCACTCCTTGCCCACCGCATCGCCGCTCTCTGCCCAAATTTCCAGTGCTATGCGGATGATACCCAGCTCATTTTCTGACTGTCTATCTGCTATCCAGTAATGGTGTGCCGCCAATGACTTCTGCCTTAATACTCATCGGCACACCCACTCCCTCCTTCCCTGCAGCTCTCTGGCCGGCCTCTCTTGGCCCTCTTCCTGCTCCCATCTGCAAGGCTAAAAACCTTGGGGTTATCTTCGATTCCACACTCCTTCTCTCCTCACATCTCTGATGTCTCTAAGAAGTCACACTACCAGTTGCACCTCCTCAGAGGTATTCTTCCTTTCCTCTCCTTCCCGCAGAAGCTCACCATCTGCAGATCCCTGGTTCTGTCTAGGCTGGAATATTGTAACAGCCTCTATCTTAATATGCCTGCCTCTATTCTCCGCTCTCTTCAATTTATCCAGAACAGAACTGCAAGACTTATCCTTGGCCTCAAGCCCAGGGATCGTATCTCTCCAGGACTGAAATCTCTGCACTGGCTCCCAGTGGCTGTGAGGATTAAGTTCAAAACCCTCTGCATTGTCCACAAGGCCTTCTGGAGCCTGAGGCCGCATTACCTTCAACTCTCTCTTCCCAAATATCTTCCTTCTTGAGCTCTTCGCTCATCCGCCTCCAATTTCCTCGGGGTCAATCGCTTCTCCAAGCAACAAGTTGGTGGTAGATCTCTCTCTTCAGTAGGGGCCTCCCTCTGGAACAGCCTTCCTGCCTCTCTGAAACTTGAGGAGAACCATCTCCGGTTCCGGACAGATGCACCTCAAAACCTTCCTCTTTGCCTCCGCTTTCTCTCCCTCTCTCTCCCCTGCTGAATTCCTGAAACTGCACTGGTTACCTGGCCACACTTTCTGATCTCGGGGCCCAGGCCCCGCAAGTTGCACTGCCTCCCTGGCAACCCCTGGGACTGTTTTTCTGCATCCCTACAGTCCCCCTATCAGCACTTATGTTTGCACTTACCTCGCACTTGCTACCATCTGTCCATTTTATTATCTTATTTATTCTACTATGCATGTACTGCACTTTTCCCTCTCCCCTCCTCCACGCACTCTCCCTCTCCCTCCTTCCCTGCACTTGCACGATTTGAATGACACCTGGCCTAGTAAGATCGTTGTCTATCCTCCCTTGTTCACCCTCCCTGGCCTCATCGTGCCTTGAAACACTTGTGTATAAGCGCGTTATAAATGCAATATCATATCATATATCATATCATGTGTGTGTATTGGTGTGGAATTCTCAGGCCAAGTCTGAGGTTTCTCAATGGTGTAGGGCATGAGTTGGTTGGGCTAGGTGGGGGGGAGCATACAACTAATTGGCATGTCTTGGTTGTGGTGGCAATTGGATGTTGTGATGTGGGGACATTAGGAAGCAGTGTTGCGTGTAGTTCAACCTTAGTGTCATGAGGCGGTACTATTTTTGGTTGAGGGTTGGTGCAGTCAGATAATGGTTTAATGGAGGGTGCCTCTGTGGGTGGTATGTAGCCGAGTTGAGGCATGGTTGTAAGAATTTCGAAGAAGGGATGTCATTAGATAATGGAAGTTTGATGACATGGAGAGGTGTGTGGTGGGTGTGATAAGAACTGAGCTGAGGTCCATGTGGTTAGGGTGAGGGAAGCCTATCTGAGGTACTAGGTTAGACAACATAAGGTAGGTAAGGCCATAGATAAAGGGTAAGAGCGCTAGTTGTGAAGACGGCATGGCTACTTGTCCTCATTGGCCTATTTGTGTCTGCTAGATGATTTTACTAGTACATAGCCTCCGAATGCATAGTAGGGACAGTATGGCCACAACGGCTAATTGTTCTATCATGAGGCTGACACATTAATAGTTACAGTATTAGTACAATCAAAGTCAAATACAAATGACGGCGCGGAAGCCCACGTATTAGGACAGAATATAATCTTGATTCCATGAGAGACAATGTGTCTCATGAGCAAGGGACACAGACAAATCAAATGTGCAAATTACAGTGCTGGCGGCTGCGGTTGGAGCAAGTATACTTGTAGAGCGGAACTATCACCAAAGAGGGTCAAAGTGGTTTGTGAGCAGGTGCGAAAGGTTGTGAAACGGCGTAGAGCACCGCTAGTATGGGTGATTTTAGAATGACTGCAAGGGCGGGACTCGTGAACGGAGTGAGACCTTACTAATCGGGATAGGATACAAGTTACAGCGTGAACGGCTAGCATATTGGGACAGAAGAAAATCTTAATCGCATGGGCAATGTATCTCCTTAGTAATGGAGCATACAAATCAAAATGTTATGGAGATTACAATGCTGGTGGTCAAGGTTGGAGCAAATATGTTTCTCAAGCAGCAATTTCAACAGGATGGTTTAGGACAATAACGCGCAAAAACGACCGGTTGCAATGTGGGAGTGGTACACAGTTAATGCATATCAGCTTAGTATTTGTACGTGCAATACGATGGCCGGACGGGGCTGGCACCAATGGCCTGGCATCCCCTATGGAGCAGGCGGCCTATGTGTAGGGTTTCACCAACCAGCCGCGTGATTTTCTACTGTATGCAATGATGTCACTGATGACGCTATGTACCCTTATAATGTACAGCTCATACAGATTTTGCCAGAACGTTCCGATGTAGCAGAGTTCGTGGTCGGCTCTTTCCATTTTTGTGTGGACATACATTTGTTATCCTTGCAAGAGGTGTATTGGGCCTTTTTTACTAGTGGGTTGTATTTTTTTCTGGCATGACCTTCTCACATTTGGTAACCCCGACATGATCTCAGCGACCCCTGTGACGATGCAGCCTTCCAGGCTGCTTTTCTAAAGGGGCTATGCCCATCTGCAAAGACAAGTTCCAAGTGCGCAAACAGCAGAGGTGTGCAGGAGCCGTTTTTACAGAATTCTTGTCTGCTCTTTGGAGTGGGGCAGGGATCCCGGGAGAGTGCAGGCCGTTATGGGGCCAAGTGATGGAGGAGCTCAGGTGAGCATGCAGACAGGAGTACACCCTTTGCGAGGGATAACGAGGGGTATGGTGTGAGGAAGTGCTGTGTGTGTGAAGGAGGAGTGTGTTAAGGCCACATGGCAAGGTTTATTTCTGTTATCTTTTGGCAATATAAGAGGAGAACAGGAGTGTAGGGAGCCTTTCCAAGTGAGGGAAGATGATGGCCCCATTTGTTTTGTGACAAGGAGATAAAGGAAAAATAGCAACTCCATATAATTAGAGGGCCCAGTGGTGGTTGTTTTTGCTTGTTATTTTAGCTGGTTGTTTCGGTGTGTTACTAATTTGTCCAAGAAGAAGAGGTCATGGGTGGGCCAGTGTTGACAATTTATTGTGAGAGTGTGTAGCGTGAGGGCATCGGTGCGTGCGCGTGGAAAACGGGGGAGGCGGAAGACCTCACAGAGGGCAGTTTGGCAGTGACTGTTTTAATGAAAGCACGCATAGCTGATATTTGTAAAAGTTGGGGTTCTTTTTTGACCGCGCACATTTGCAAAGATGAGGGGGGGGCTCCCTTGAAGTATATGTATAGTGCATTACCATTGTACAGGGATAAAATAGAGAAGTATCACAAACAGTGGGTGGTAGAGACACAAGGGGGATACCCAGCTCTTGGCCAGAGCGGGGCACCCACAATAAAGGGATACTAGACCACATAACCACATGTAAAAAAGAAAAAAGTGTTTTATTGCAATTTACATACAACAAAAAGACGACCGAATCACACCGCTCATAAAACATTATTAATGCCCCCTACTTCGCTTCTTGACAGTGAATCACTCTGGTGGTCCTCATTTAAATCGGGGGAATGTCTTGAAAATTGCAGTAGATGTCCAAATCAGGCACTCATTACCACCTTCCAGACTCATTGCGCCTCCCGGACGTTTTGGGCCCTCGCCACATTCTCCAGGTACTCCAATCTGTTCCCCATTTCCATGTTCAATTTAACCAACACTTCCACCTCTTGCCTCCTTTACCAGGGTAAACATTTGGGCACATTGCTGGTACATTTCTAAGGTTTTTTGCTCAAGGGTAGCAGTCCTTGTCTCCGACTGGGCCACTTTCACACGCAGAGCATCAATCTTGGTTTCCAGCCGTGACATAGATTGCTCAATCAATCAATCAATCAATCAATCAATCAATTTATTTATTTATTTATTTATTTATTTATTTATATGTTTGTAAAGCGCTGAAAGCCCGCGGGCATCAGAGCGCTGACAATGAGACAGGACAACGAATAGTGAAAAACAGGACACCGTGTGTATTGACAGATTTCCTCGTGAACGATTTGACCTGTTTAGCGGAGTTAATTGAAAAGTGATGTTTTCAATTTTTTCCGGAAGAGAGTGTAGTTGGACTCGAGCTTCAGTGAGGTAGGAAGTTCGTTCCATTTTTTTATGCTTAGAGTCGGAAAGGCTTTACCGAGTCTGTGCTGCTTTTTTGTTGTGGTGGTTTGCAGTTGGCCTGTATTAGAGGATCTGAGCAGCCTTGTCGGCGCATACCACTTGAAATGTTTCTTGAGGTAAGCTGGTGCATTGCCATATAAGCAACGGTGAACCATAGTGAGAGACCTAAATGTAATTCTTTCTTTCATAGCCGCCGGTGATGTGTTCCCTCCAAGTTCTTCCTGTGATGGTCCTGATGGCGTTATTTTGAATTATTTGGCATTTCTTCACGCAGTTGCTTTTAGCTCCTAAGAGTAGGGCGTTACCATAATCCAATCTGGATAGTATTGTAGCTCTAGCAATGGTCGTGCTATTTTTTTGGTCTAGCAGTGGTCTGATTTTTTTCAGTAGTATTTGGTGATATTGACAATTTTTCTTTAGGTAAGCTGTATGTGCTTCAGCACCTAATGTAGTTTGAAGATATACTCCTAGAGTCTTCACTTTTTCTGAAGTCGGAATAGGGGTGTTTTTAATGGAGAATGAAGATTATAGTGGGCTCAATTTTATTTCTGGCCTGTGTAGAACCGAATATCATGAGCTCGGTCTTAGAGCTGTTTAAACACATCCAATTTTCTTTCATCCAGCATTCTATGATGTTGTATAAAGATGAGAGAGTGTCACAGTCCTTGTTGTAATCCCCACTGAGTTCGAAGACTAGCTGGGTATCATCAGCAAAGTTCGTAAAGAAAATACCCATTTGGGGGAGCATGGTGCAAAGGCAGTGCATATAAAGATTAAAAAGAAGAGGAGAGAAACTGGCCCCTTGTGGGACGCCACAATCCACCGGTTTGGTATTAGATGTTTTATTTCCCCAGACAATCCTAGATTGCCTGTTTTGAAGGAATTAAGCTATCCATTCGGTTGCCCCTGGTGAGCAATTTCCTGAATTTTCCAGGGCTTCTCAGAGTTTTGTGTGATCCAGCAAATCGAATGCTGCCGAGAGGTCTAACAATATTAATAGGCCTGATTTGCCTTTATCTAATGCTGACAGCATTTCAGTCTGAAGGTCTAGCAGAGCAGATTCTGTACTATGGCTGGATCTAAATCCGGACTGCTGTGGGTGTAATAAGTTATTTTCATCCACGTAGCTTTGTAGTTGTTCTGTAACCACCTTGTCCAAAATTTTCAACAGAAAATTGCAGTTGGTTATGGGTCTAAGGTTGGCAGGATCTTGTTGGTTAAGGTCCGGTTTCTTTGGTAGGGGCGTGACCGTGACTGTTTTGATGATATTGTTTACAGTTAGGTCCCTAAAAGAAGCGTTTACCATTCTTCTAAAGAAGGGGGCGAAGATATCTATGTTGTCCAAGATAAATTTTGGGGATAGAACATTTTCCAAACACGATGTGCATCTCATGCTGGAAGGTGTTTTCTTCATTTCATCAAGAGTGATGGACCTGAAATGAAATTTGGGGTTTTCTGATTTGATCTTATTCTCTACAAGTTGAGTGTCAATTGAGGTATTTGTGGTCTGGCTATTTATGATGTTTTCCCTGGCTTTGACAATTTTATTATGAAATGCGGTTTGAACTTTCTCGCAATCCATTTCGGTGGGTTGGAATGGTGGAGTAAGAGTGGTGGGTTTGTCTAAAGATTTGAGGATCTGGTAGAGCTTTCCGGTGCAGTTTGCCGCAGTACTAATAATGTTATTATATTGATTTTTCTTCAAATCAATAAGTTTGGATTTATAGTTGCTGTCTGCATTCTTCCAATTTGCTTTGTTAGTTTCTGTAGGTTATTTTAGCCATTTCCTCTCAAGATTCCTTTTGTCCTTCTTGAGTTCAATAGCTCCGGCATGAAACCATTTTTGGTGGTTAGAATTGGGTCAGACTTTTTTGTTTTTGAGGGGGGCGTGAAGATCTAATAATTTTATCATGCCATGATTATATATTGATATTAAATGTTCACAAGAGTCTTCATCATTAGTGATGTTCATCATTTTCTGCATTTCTTCTGAGAGCATGCTACTCGTAATTTTTTTTAGGTTCCGGTCAAAGACTGATTTCAGTATGTTAGATGGTTTTTCCTTTTTAAAGTTCAGAGTTAGAGAGATTTCAATTTTGAAATGATCTGACCAAATGCATGGATATGTGCCAAGCATGGTTATATTAGAGCTGTTTGTGACGATCCAGTCCAACTGGTTTCCTGTGATAGCCATAGGGCCTTTGTTAATGATGGTAAAATCACTGCTTTGTAGGTCCTCTTCTATGGCCAATGCTTGTTGATCATGTTGATTTCCTCTCCATCTATATATGTCACCCATCAATATAGTTTCTGTATTGGTGGATTTGAGGTTATTTAAGATGCTCACAATTTCATCTTTAAATTCTGATGTTAGAGATGGAGGTCTGTATATAGTTATGATGTTTATACAGTTGTTTTGGGTGGGGGTCAGTTTGAGGTGAATGACCTCACATCCTGAGCACTGAATCGGGGTGGCAAAGAGCTTAATTGAGTTTTTTGCGATGATCGCCACTCCTCCGCCCTTTCCAGATTCTCTGTTTTTAAGGTATATGTTATAGTCAGATGGAATAGCAATGCCTATAGTAGGTCCAACAGGTTCTTGTAACCATGTTTCTGTTAGACATAAGATGTCTAATTTTTCATCAATAATATAGTCGTAGATTTCTTGTGCATGTTTGGTCATTGACCTGGTGTTTAATAGTGCAATTTTAAGGTTGGCATTATTGGCCACTGTCTCATGAATTGCTTCAATGTGAGTGTCACCTTTGGGTGGTATACTTTTAGTCTGTGTAACAATTTGTTCAGGAGGCTCTGGTCTGTGTCTAAGAAATTCTTGGACCAGGCCTTGCTGTTGTAGAATAGCAGCTTGGGACAGTAGGTCGTTAATATTAGGGTAGCCCATACCTGTATTTTAGCTGGCAGTGCCTGTGTTCGAAAACCGGCAGCGATTCCTGCCGTGTGCCGTGGGACGCCGTGGACCGGCGTAGACTGGCTTCGTCGCAGAAGCACCGGCGCTGAAGCGCCTGACGTTTCCTTAAGGCGACATTCAGTGATTCTGGGAAAGGTAGTTCCCGGTGTCAGGGCTTGTATCTGCGTCGGCAGAGGAGCCTGAAAGCGCGCAAGGTGCTTGTTTTCTTAAAGTAAGTAAGCAAAGACAATGCGGATAAGCAGAGAAAAAGAACCTTTCAATCTCAATTTGTCCACTATAATGCTGGCTTATATGTAGGTTTCAGATATTCAATTTGCAATACAATTGTTAGAGTAAACAATTTAGTAATCAAGTCTAGTGCTTTAATCCTTATGGGACTGAGCTTTTATTTCTGGTGCAGTTGCAGTTGACAAGGCACAAGGCACAATGCTTAGCGTTCCGTGCACTAAACTTTACCAAATGAATGGATGAATGCTTCAGTATGGCGCGCAGCGCACAGTTACTAGCAAGCCACCTGGGGCAGACTAACCTTGAAGTGCCCCAACCGCACCTTCACTGGGTCCTGCACTGCTGACCTCTCCTGTTTTAGTGGATTGCCCCACGGCGAGAATAGAATCTACCTCCCCTTCCCTGGTTTTCCTGCTGGATTTCCCGAATGGTCTGTGACAGCGCAGGAGAATGGCGCTGTACCCCCACACACAGGGCTTTACCCACCCACCATTCACCAAGCCACGGGGTATACAAACCCAACGTATGTGCACACCTGGCGACGGCCCCACCTTCTTATGTACCAACACCAAGTGCTATTCGGCCCCAGGACATTAAGGTTCAGAAGGAGTTAGGCTCAATGGAGACTAAGCAGGTAGAATTGGCTCGACTGAGAGCATCCCAAGAGAAAGGGGGAAAGAAGGGGCATGGGGGTGGATGAATGGAGAGAAGGAGACATTTTGTTTCGTTTGGATAGCATTGCCATAAAGAATGTGCACGTTGAGAAGAATGGATATGGTGATGGGTGAGCGGGAAATATGGGGTACGGGACAGTGAGGTCCGACAGGGATGCAGTCAAAGAAATGGGGGAAGATGAATGGGACACAATGGAGGAGAATGAGAATGAGGATGATGATGGGGACGCGCAACAGGCATTGGAGGTCTCGCCGCGGCTGGAAAGCTTTTGCAGACTTTGGTTGAGGAGTGGGTTTGGCCATGTGGCCGTAGCAAGGAAAAAAAAAGGAAGTGCTGGACATAAAGAAGGGAAGAGTACAAGTACCAAGATGCTGTTATTACATAGAGGCCTGGGCAGGACACACTATGTGCCTTGGGCACAAATGGATAATAAGTTACTCCCTACCCTTACTTCTGGGGACAGAAAATGGATTGAGACCTTTGAGAAGCAGGAATTCCATTGGTCGTGGGGGACATGAAAAGCTTATTTGTCCCAATTGTGGGGGGATCAGGCTGGGAATGTGTGGGTTAAAGCAGGATAAGCATGAGTAAAACTGGATGCTGACGCGCATGATGGCACACCCTTTAACAATATCAGGGCACAGGTATGGAATGCACTGCAACAAATGTACCCCCGACACACCAGACCTGCAGTCTATCATGCAGTATACAATTGAGTACAATGAAGACCCTGTGCAGTACATTATTAAGGTTCAAGAGATGTTGCGTGTGGAGACTGGGGAACCAGTGGGACCGATCACTTCCTCTCTTTTATTTTGTTGTTAAAAGGGGTTTACCCAAGGAAGTTCAGAAGGCACTTGACAAAATAGAGGGCATTGAAGCGAAGGGATGGGCCAAGATTCTGACCATAATTATACACCATTGTAAAAGGATAAAAGAGCGCGAAAAGGAAACAGCCGAATAGCTTTTTTGGCCAGGAGGAGGACAAGGACAGTGGGGAGGCAGACCTCAGTACCCCTAAAAGGAGTGGCAACAAGGTCAGCAGCGTGGAATGGGACAGGTTCTGAGGCAGAACAGGGGGATTTGTAGGTATGGGACCTCGGGGAGCAGGTATAGGTCCTGCGCAATGCTGGAACTGTGGGAAGTGGGAGACATTTTGCAAGGGAGTTTAGGGGCAGGCCGGGAAGAGGTTTGTATGCAAATTTCTACCCACAGTCTCAGCAACAACCACAGGTACCAACCCTAAGGGCAACCTTCATACCCTATGAAATACATCAGGCCTATACTCAATTACCCCAATGACCACTGGGGGTACAAGGACAGAACTTTCACATGACGCAACCACCAATGCCCAAACAGAACACCATGCATGGGAGTGGCATGCCAACGACCGATGCAGTGCCAAATTGCACCTTTGTACCCTACTGAGGGGTGAACGTGATCGAGAACAACCCCTTCACCTTCCCGGACACAAACACAGACCCTGACTAGGACAGCCAACGTGTGTGTCCAGTCCTGTCCATGACAGTACACCCAGATAGGAAACCCTTGGTGCGTGCTGAAATAGGCATAAAGTAGTTCATCTTGGTGGTTGACACAGATGCCACTAAATCATGCATCAGTGAGGGAAACTTCCCAGTATCAAGTGAAACTCTTGGCACGCAGGGCTTCTCTGGGGCTGTCGCCATGGTTCCCTACACAAAGGAAGTGGATATCAAAATAGGAGGAAGGTTGATACATGCACCTTTATAAACTTGTTGGGATGAGATGTGTTAAGGAAATTGAATATGACCATCTCCTTCACCTACCATGGAGCAGTGTGTGCCACCCTGGGCATGTGTGCCACGTGAGCAATGATCATTATACATGCAGGGGGTGCAGTGGTTTGCGATATTCCCATGGACCCGGACATGTTTGTGTATGGCATAATGGTGCTTCTCAAGGTAATATCTGAGATTTGTAAGGCTTGCTGGCGACTGCCATCTGACTTCATGTTCCGGCCTGTGGTAAAACCTGAAATTGGTGGCAGGGACAATACTATCTCTGGATTTACAGAGTCTGGTGGTGTCGCAGACACAGATTGTTTTGATTGGGACTGACTCGGAGGGGTGCGAGTGGCACACAGTGTTTTGTATTGATTCTACAGTGCCTCTCGAGGAAGTGACTGTTGCAGACTTGTTTGAAGATAAGTGCAGTGTCCTCTGATGGCTCTCGTGGCCCCGCCCCCTTGCACTGGGACAGACTTGGAGCAGGTGCCTCAAAGGCTTTGGATGACTAATGCCCACGGTGTTGGGCTCCTACAATGAGTAACCCCAGTGCGAATAACACTCAATCCAGGCGCAGTGCTGCCCTGGGTGATGCAATACCCTTTATCAAGAAAGGCAGAGCAAGGGAAAACGAACGCTATCACTGCCCTACTAAATCAAGGGATAATTGTACCATCCACCACCCCATGCAGCATGGATATCTATCTGATAAAGAAAGCAAACGGGGGAGATGGAATATGATTCAGGATGTGCGCCCCCTTAATGACATTGTACAGGCAGAATTTCCGGTGGTCCCGAACCCTACGACAATCCTTTGTAACATCCTAAGGAAGCAACCCACTTTACTGTGGTAGATCTCCAGAAGGCCTTTTTTCTGTATCTTTACTCCATGAGTCACAAAAACTCATGGGGGATGCACTTTGAACACATAAGATTGCCACAAGGGTATTGTGAGTCCCCCAGAATTTTTATCAGGATACTACACACTGATTTAGGTAACATTCAGGTGCCCAGTAAAGTTATTCAATATGTTGATTTACTAGTGTGCAGCTGTGATGCTGGAAATGCATCAGAGGGAAAGGGCCTCCATATCCTTGTCCTTTATTGCTTTTTATCATATGTTCTGTCTTGTTTTCTGCACAGGGGTTCATGTGGGATGCCTGGCGGTGTGGCTCTTCCCTGGTTTGATGAACAGACCCCTGGGAAACCCTTATGACACCCATGGGTGGGGGTACAACCCTGTACACCTAGTGTATGTTTTCGGGCACTTGTGTGTGGCCCACAGAGCAGGGTATGGGCTGGTGGCAGCTCCATGCTGGATTACCAGGTGTTCTGAGTATCCTCCATGTTGAGATGCCCAGGCCCTGTCATTGAGATCACTGGATTCCTGATGGAGACAAGATGGCCTCCGTGGCCTCTTGCTTTCCATTGCCGGTTACTTTGTTTTCTCAAAGTCTCTGGAAGCCCTGACTCTGTCCCTTCCCCTGACTGGCTTTTGGGTGGAAGTTCCATATATGGTAGTGTGAGGGAAGTCCGGGCCAGATTGGCTGGATCCTTCCCAACGACTGTATGTTGTGGGTATGCCATGGGGTGGCACCTGGGTGAATGGAGTGTGTGACAAATATGCATTTCATGTTATGTTAGCTGGTTTCTGGTGTATGACACAATGACTGAGACAGCCCTGCCCGAAACTGATATGAATTCAGTGCGGAGTGCTGAATGGCAGAGTGCGTGTCCAAATCGACATTCTGTGTTGTGTGTGTCTGGATGAAGAAGAATGGCCTGAATGCACTGTGAGCCTGATTGCTTGCCTGCCTGACTACCCTTCTGAATGATTGGTTGCCTGAGTGTGACCCAGCAGAGTGAATGAGAGACCAACAGTATATATGGGGACCTCTCACTGATGGAAATCGTTCAGAAGCTGAAACTAAAGTCGAAACTGAAGCCGTTTAGGAGCTGAAGTCGATACTTGAAGCTTAACCTTGAGGCCCGCTCGAAGAAGAAGAATTGCTGCTGCTGTCCTTTGCTAATCCGAAAGTTGCGTGACTGTCACGGAACTGATACAAGAGAGGACCTGGCTAGGAGACCTCTTCCTGAGCTACGAGGGACCATCGTGCACCACCTAATCTTCACCAAGTCACCCTGGAAGTCAGACCCTCGAAAGGCTGCCGACCAGAGAAGGGGATCGCTGAGGAGACTGAAGTGCAGCGCCCGGACATTGAAATCGACCGAGGTACAGCTGTTATCTCGTCGACCGGAGCCGCTGTGCTCTATTGCCTACGAACACTCTGAATCAACGACTCCCTGGCTCATCACCGCTGACTGCTTTCCTCCTGCCGGAGAAAGTCAAGGTCGCCGACGACCGAGGAGAATCTGCCGGTGGGTTTCCTGCCACGTGAAGACCTCAAGGGCGCCAGAGAGAATCCAGACACCAACCGTGGTCACGTCCCGTTCGCTGACGCCGGTCACCGATGACCCAACACCCTTGCTGGGCCAAAGTTCTTCATTGCGGGTCATTACAAGTTTGCCGGTCAAGGAACTACGGTACTGGTAAGCTTGTTGGTACCGTAGTGCCCGGACTGGCAAACTACAAGTTGTACCGGCACCCGTGAGCAGAACTTGACGGTGGCACCGTTAATAACTGTGCCGGTGCTACCGTGCTCCCCATTTCCCATTGAGCCCTATGGGGCTCAGAACCCAGATATAGCAGCCCCTTCCAAATGATCTATGCCACTACCCTTGCGGTCAAAGTAAAGGAACTATGTCACTGGGTTCACCTCTCTGTCCGCAAAGCACCCCAGCCTGAGCTAATAGCACCTCAGCCTGAGCTAATCCAAACAATTAAACTGCCCTAAAAGAACAGTGCCCAGCATCCTAATCCAAACGATCCCCACACAAACTTTACGAAAACGCTGCTACGCATTACATTTGCACATGAAGTGCATTCTTGCAGTTCCCCATACTCTTTGCTATCACTTTCCTTGTCCAATCTTTCCCCACCCTTCCCCCCCCTTTCTCTCTCTCTCTCTCTCTTTCTCTCTCTCTCTCTCTCTCTCTCTCTCTCTCCCCCTCCATAACATTCCTTTCCAGGTGTACTTTGTATGATACTATGTTAAGATTCTCCTACTTGTATTTATGTGCTATGCATTACATTGCTGGATTATTCGTGATGTTCATGGTTGGATTAGGGATCCATTGGGGATGTGTTTTTATATGGGGTGGACAAATAAAAGGGGGGAATTGAACAACAGGAGCAGATATTATGAGTAACGGGTCTATTAGCCCTGTTGTACGGCAATTGCGGCAGCTGTGCATCCTCGTTTACACCCAGGAGGACGCACTGCCGCCGCCATTGCCGTACAACAGGTCCCCATCAGAGCCCACAGGTCAATGTGACATAACTGACGCTTCACTCCCATCTCAGGACCCTATTGGGGGCTTTGCACCATCAGAAATTGCCTTGATAAAGACCCAATGGTCGAAACGCGCGTCGACTGACCACTACTGGGACCAAGAGCCCACGCAATATGATGAATAAAAGCAATTATAACCAAACACCAAACGGTGTGGAAAATCCATTGTACAAAATGAACCAATAACAAGGTATTCAGGATATACACAATAGATAGAATAGAAGATTTGCACCATCCAAAACTGTCAAATAGCTGGTATGCAGACATGAGCGCAGTGGGGAAAACAATGGTGAATGGAAATTATGTGTGCTATTGATGCCACACGTGCCGTTTGCGCCTGCAAGAATTACCAATTTTGGAGGCTCTCAACGCCTATTTCATCTGGCACTGTGTAGGTTACAAGGAACTTTCCAGGCACGAGATGTACAACTAAAAGTGATGGATCCTGATGAAATGCAATGCACTCAAATTCCCAAAACATCCAGTCTTTGCAGAGCCCATTCCTAAAATTGCAAGGAGTAAAATACGCGGTGAGCTAGTGGCAAGAAACATCAATGAGATGTGCAGCAGGAGGACTGTTGAGGTTTGGAGATGAAATATTGGCCTGAATGAATGACGCATTTGCACCATTCTGGAATTAACATATTACAAAACTGACATGGATCGAAGCAATGGAAAAGCCAGTGAAAGTGCAAAAGAAAGAGACTTATGAGCTATGTAGGGACCAACCAAAGATGGAACAAGACATTGTTCATCCCAGATCTCAAGAAAGGCACTGCTGTAGTAATGGACTATTACTGGGTGTGTGGACAACAGGCATTTGTGTACCTTCTGCCATCATGGAGGGGCTACTGCTCGCTGGCCACGATACACTCGGCACTTCCCGTGATCCCTGAAGATCACCTCAGATGGGGTGGAAGGACTTGTTTGCGCCAACTCCAAGTCTGACGATAGGGGGGCCCACCAGAAGCCCGGCACAGTCCACCATCTTCTGTATCTTACCTGAAAAAAGAAAAGAACCAAAATCTGTGCAGGCGTAGAAGGTCGAATTACCATCCTCAAGACTCATCTGAATTGCTCAAAGAAATACCAGATGAATATAGACTGTTCAGTAAAGAAGAAACCTTCTTCGCATCTCTCCTACTTCCTGTGATCCAGACAGCTGCAAATGCCAAATGGCTCCAGATAGTGACGTGGGAGGTCATACAGAATGACAAAGAGCAAGGCCTCAACACAATTAAGGTCGAGATGCACGCAATGAGAATGATGACCACCCAGAAGTGATGCATGCTTGATCTTCTCACATCCATGGAAGGAGGGGTTTGCCACAAAATCGTCGATTCTTGCTGCACATTCGTTCCTCCAAATGACATAGAGAACGGCTCCTTGATGCAAATAATAGGAGCTCTGCACACCCTCGGCTCACACATGCAAACTGAAGTACAGAAGAATGACTGGTTTGACCTCTTCGCCTGTGCACCATACAGGATGGGGGCGATCGTAAAGTTATTGGTGCCTGTGATCATGTTCATGTTGGTCCTCTTCTGCACTTGCCAATTGGGACCCCAATGTTGCACCAAAGCAATACCTAACAGTGCCATGATGATAGTTTCAATCGGGGTTTCCAATGAACCTCATGGTACAAAAGACAGTGCTGTCCACACGGATGACCCAAATAAGTTGCAGTTTCTTTATTTTCTACATCGTTCTATTTGTTATGGTGTCCTTCACATTTACTGCAAATGCCCCCTCTCCCAAACCCCTTTTCTCCTTCCCGACTTCCCATGCACTGACGCCATCTCAATGTCATCTGCCCTACCAAGCTTGTTGTCTGTCGTCACTGTGTTCATCATCCCTGGACTCTGTGCGGCTTCTTACACATGTGTATATGCGCATTATGATTGACATGTCATTTGATAAGATGTCATGTCATGTCCTTCACACATGGAAGGAACAGTGATGTGTTTATTAGGTTATCTGTTCTGGTGATGTCCGCTCATTGGGGCTCTGGATGTGACACACCTGGGCAGTGTCTGTTCATGTGACACACATTGAGGGTGCTTAGGATTCTGTCACTGTGACTATTTCAACATGAGGCTTATTTACATTAGTTTGTAACATGGACTGCAGGGCCTCACTTTACCATTCACTTGTGTGTTGTGTATGTTGGGAGATGGTTGCAGACCGAAATTATGTTTGAGCAGCCACCAAAATGTTGGATGTGGCACAGGTATATGCATTTGTTTCTGTTTGCAGGGTATTTTCTTTTTTACAGGAGGTTCAGGGTGGTGCACTACACGGTAGACAAGGTGCTCGACACGCCATTGATGGATTGAACATGTGTCACACTTTTTACATCCAGCATACAGGTGATGTCCAGTCAGGAGGGGGCTGCCTGCGTGGCGGCGTCACGGGTGATGGGGGCTGAGGGGATCCTTGTGGTGTGGGCTGCCTGCAGGGTGTGGTCACAGTTCATGGGGAATGGGGGTTCCCATGTGGTGTGGGCTGCCTGCAGGGTGGGTGGCATAATGGCGATACCTGGCATATGTTGGTACATGGATGGTAGGCCCTGTCTATACCTGGCATATGTTGGTACATGGATGGCAGTCCCTGTGATGCTGTCTATACCTGGCATATGTTGGTACATGGATGGCAGCCCCTGTGACGCTGTCTATACCTGACATATATTGGTACATGGATGGCAACCCCTGTGATGCTTTCTATACCTGGCATATGTTGGTACATGGATTTCTGCCCCTGTGGCACGGTTTATACTTGGCATATGTTGGTACATGGATGGTAGACCGTGTGGCACTATCTACACCTGGCATATGTTGGTACCTGGATGGCAGCTCCTGTGATGCTATCTATAACTGGCATATGTTGGTACCTGGATGGCAGCCCTGTGATGCTTTCTATACCTGGCATATGTTGGTACATGGATGGCAGCCCCTGTGACGCTGTCTATACCTGGCATATGTTGGTACATGGATGGCAGCCCCTGTGATGCTATCTATACCTGGCATATGTTGGTACATGGATGGTAGGCCCTGTCTATACCTGGCATATGTTGGTACAAAGATGGCAGCCCCTGTGATGCTGTCTATACCTGGCATATGTTGGTACATGGATGGCAGCCCCTGTGATGGTGTCTATACCTGGCATATGTTGGTACATGGATGGCAGCCCCCGTGATACTATCTATACCTGGCATATGTTGGTACATGGATGGCAGCCCCTGTGATGCTGTCTATACCTGGCATATGTTGGTACATGGATGGCAGCCCCTGTGACGCTGTCTATACCTGACATATATTGGTACATGGATGGCAACCCCTGTGATGCTTTCTATACCTGGCATATGTTGGTACATGGATGGCAGCCCCTGTGACGCTGTCTATACCTGGCATATGTTGGTACATGGATGGCAGCCCCTGTGATGCTATCTATACCTGGCATATGTTGGTACATGGATGGTAGGCCCTGTCTATACCTGGCATATGTTGGTACAAAGATGGCAGCCCCTGTGATGCTGTCTATACCTGGCATATGTTGGTACATGGATGGCAGCCCCTGTGATGGTGTCTATACCTGGCATATGTTGGTACATGGATGGCAGCCCCTGTGATACTATCTATACCTGGCATATGTTGGTACATGGATGGCAGCCCCTGTGATGCTGTCTATACCTGGCATATGTTGGTACATGGATGGCAGCCCCTGTGACGCTGTCTATACCTGACATATATTGGTACATGGATGGCAACCCCTGTGATGCTTTCTATATCTGGCATATGTTGGTACATGGATTTCAGTCCCTGTGGCACGGTTTATACTTGGCATATGTTGGTACATGGATGGTAGACCGTGTGGCACTATCTACACCTGGCATATGTTGGTACCTGGATGGCAGCTCCTGTAATGCTATCTATACCTGGCATATGTTGGTACGTGGATGGCAGCCCCTGTGATGCTTTCTATACCTGGCATATGTTGGTACATGGATGGCAGCCCCTGTGACGCTGTCTATACCTGGCATATGCTGGTACATGGATGGCAGCCCCTGTGACGCTGTCTGTACCTGGCACTTGTTGATAGATGGATGGCAGACCCTATCTATACCTGGCATATGCTGGTACATGGATGGCTGCCCCTGTGATGCTATCCATACCTGGCATATGCTGGTACTTGGATGGCAGCCCCTGTAATGCTGTCTATACCTGGCATATGTTGGTACATGGATGGGAGACCGTGTGACACTATCTGCACCTGGCATATGTTGGTAAATGAATGGCAGTCCCTCTGACGCTATCTATACCTGGCATATGTTGGTACATGATACTTAGCATATATCGGTACATGGATGGTAGACCGTGTGGCACTATCTACACCTGGCATATGTTGGTAAATGCATGGCAGCCCCTGTGATGCTATCTATTTATGGCACTTGTTGGTACATGGATGGCAGCCCCTGTGACACTATCTATACCTGGCATATGGGTAACAGACCACAAGGGCATACAAAGGCATTATTGGGGCAGTTCGGGCTGACCTTGACATGTGATGATAAATATAAAATAAACACATAAATACATATAATGAAACTGGCAGCACGATTCATGTGCTTTGTGCCTTAACAGATGGTACTGCCAGCCAGCGGGTATAAATACAAAACCTCTCCTGTCCCCTCTCACAGCTACAGAGCACGCACAGGCCTAACTAGGAGGAGCCACAGCTTTGAAGTCCTGGTGTGTCTCTAAACTCAGCCCGACTCAGTCGCCAGAGCCTTATGGATGTTGCTCCAGTATTCGGGATACTCACTGCATCATTCCATAAAAAGTGTGCACACAAGCATGCCACTGCCACACACCGACTAACAATGGAGGGCACATTGGTTAGGATTGGCTCGGGATTACTTTGTGGTGGGTCTTCCTCCTCCCCCTCTTGACAAGGCCAGGGGACTAGTTGTGTCACATAAATATCTAGCAGATATCGATGATGGAGCTGTTCTTGAGATTTAATCGCCTATCTTTTATGAAATTATTTGTTGATTTAGTTACTCGGGCATTTGCTAAATCTCTTGTGCCATCAGGACCGCACACTTCAGTCATAGGTTCTTGCACTACCACGTTTGGATTAGGCTATCTTACTGGAGGAGTAGAAGCGACTGCTGTAAAAAGCAAAAATGCCACCCACGGTTTGGACTGAATCGCATTGTTTTGGATTTCGCATACATTACTGTCCAAGAGTCGGACTCTTAGAGATCAAACATATGGAGTCTTTCAATGGTTTTGCTGTTTTATTGGAGTTCCATTTTAGTTTTTTCCTGCCACCCACTAGTATGATTTTGGATTTAAGATGTTGATGGTCAAATCGAAGTTAGCACACAAGGATTCAAAGGACCCCATTATTGGCGTTGAGACTGGCTGCCTATCAATGAATATGGTGAAGCGCTGATGCTCATTGAAGCAGCTAAATCTTCCCGGGGACCGGAACACATGGCCTGACCAAGAACACGTTCAAGGGCCACCCTATTGCTTGGACGCAGATCCACACGCTGCTATTTAGAAACATTATTAAAAGCGGTCCAATTCCAAGTACTTGGCAAACCGCTTACGTAGTCCCCATCTATAAATGCAGTGAGAGAGATCAGGCTGGGATCTATAGATCCACTGCATTAATCGAGTCCAACTGTAAAATATGTGCATCTATTTTTTAATGACATTGGAATGAGTGGATGGGCAGCTCCAAGCAATTGAACAAACTCCAGACGGGGTTTAGGGTAGGTCACTCCACGAACCCGAATGGATTGGTAATGAGGGCCCTTCAGGATAATGCATGGGAACGTTATGGCGGAGGAATCTATGTAGCAGCAATCGATTTGTCAACAGCTTTTTGAACATGTTGTTCGGAACCGCCTATGGGGTAAATTGGAAAAATGAAGGCTGCCAGGAGGTCTTTTGTGGCTTATAATGGCACTTTATGATAAGTCGGGAATCTATGCTAGGCTGAACCTGGAGGGGAACTTGCCACGTCAGACCGATACCACACTGGGTTTGAGACAGGGGTGCTCCCTTGCCCCCTGTCTTTTTCATTTATATGTATCTGATATTGGAGAGTATAGTGGGCCTGGTAACCCTGAAATTGGGTGATCTGTGTGTATCCCTTGGCTGGCACTCGAGGGTGATTACCTGTTGCTAGATTCCACCAAAGGGGGTCTCCAACGTCTTATTAATAAATGTGCAATTGGTTTTTATGAGGGTAAAGGTGAGCCAAAATGACATATGGAATGGAGCTGCACTACTTTCAGTTAGAGAAATGTTGGGAAACACTGGAGGGAAGGATGTGGAGAAAGACGCTGAAGTTGCCCTATAATATCCCAATGGCTGCCGTCTGATAGGAATTAGGGATAACCTCGCTGCAGGCCCGGCTGAGATGGACATTGTTATCCCTTACATATGGTTCTTGTGAAAATGTATTTTCTTTTACGCTGTAAAGGTTTCTTTGTAAGCCGTATACAATTAAAACATTTTTTTTTTAAAACACCAATATTTTAGAGAGAGCCATTTCTGTCTTTGTGATGACTGCATCATCGGCAAAGAGAAGTGATGTAATTGGTTGCGTTCCTATTTTTCAGTGTTCAGGGTTTGTAAGCGACTTCAATTCAACACTACAGCTAAGTCAATGCCTAGTCTGGGATGCTGATGGAAGCCCTTATTGATGTATTTTTATGTCCAGTTCATTTACTCTGGATTTCAACCCTTATATAACACCCCTCTCTCAGAATCCCCCCGACCCCGCTGAGCCAAGAGGTAGGTTTGTTTTGCAAATTTAAAAGGTTTATTTGAAAATTAAACAATATATATCTATCACACTTTTATAGTAAATTAAAATTTGATATCACACTTGAGAATATGATGTTGATCAACAATGGATAATGTTATAGTGGTACACTCTTTTTAATGGCTTAGAAGTTGATATAGAGAGGATGAAGTAGCTGAGAATGCTTTTATGGCTTCAAGGACAATGCAATGATGAATGAAAATGCAGTACAGAAAATAAACTTGATATGATTTCAACCAAAACAATGCAATCACTTTTCCCCCTGGTAGCAATTCACCCCCCCCTTAGGCAATGTAAAGAGATGGAAAAAAAGCACACAGTTCTCAGGAATTCAATCAAATATAATTCAGTTCCCCCCTAGCAAGCTTAGATGAAAACAGGTAGGAGTTTGAAACACAGGCAATATACTTTGATGTGGTATGCAAAGAAGTGAAAAATATGCGAAACATGCTGTTAATTCCCTGTATGAGGTTCAGGGTGAGTGAGAGATACTTAAATTAATTCAGGATCACTTTAGCAATGCTCTATGAATGATTGTCAGGTTGCACACGAATTTCAGCAAGGAAAGCAAGGACAAATTTTTTTTACACGTGGCTGAAATTAAGCAAAATGTCAAATCGCGGCAAATTTAGTCGCGCGCGTCGAGCGCAATTACGGAGGCACTATAAGGAGTAGGAAGTCGCTCCTAGCACAAACGGTTCCGGAGATACGGCCGATTTAGTAAAGGTAGTTTTTCGGATTTGAAATTTTAAAGCTCAGAATGACAGATGACAGTTTTCAGTTTTAAACATGACAGAATGACACGATTCTAGGAGGCAGTTCTAATAGGCTAAAATAGTTTGGATTAGATTATTTTAAACTAAGAGATTGGTTTTGGCACAATGCTAGCTGGGTACTCACACTAGATTTTGGACAGGAATACGACTTCGTCACGGATCGGGTCAGGATTGGCTGGACTTCTGCTAGCGGTTCTTCACAGCGATCTGGTCTCTGGTTCCGGATACAGCACTGCTTTCTGGATACTGCTACAGGTTCTTGCAAAAGTGCTTGGCAAAGAATTCAAACAGCTCGCCCGGCTGTTAAATAGTTTGGTTGGTTTTGAGGCCTGCTGAAGAGGATTCAGCTTGTGGATTCAGGCCTCTCTGCTACAAATTCTGGAGTTAATTTCTGGTCTCTGGAGATTGATGGATTTGAAGTCTGGATCTCTGGATGTGAAGTCTGAAGTCTCCCGGCAAAGCGTCCCGCAAGAAAGTGGAAAGTGAATGTCTCTACCTGGGTTTCAATGTTCCTTTTATGTGTTTTGAAAATGGGTGTGTGCCTGGGCCTAGCTAAGCCTGCCCCTCTCACTTATCATTGGCCAAGCTTTCCTCTCTCCCTTGATTGGGGGAAAGACATGGAGTGTCAGAGTGATGCTGTAGGTTTTATGTTCAGAGGAACCTCCCCTGTCAAATTGCACACAAATCTATTTCTGACCCAAATACATATTTATCTATATACCATTTTTCCAATATTATAGGTCCAGTTAACATATTTTCTGTAGCACCAAACCATCCGATCCCTGTCTTTGTACGATGTCGTGTCCACTGATGACAGAATTCTCCCCTTTTCATCCAGATAACGACCTCTAAACCTTTCCAGATTTTACACAAATGTGCACCAGGGATATGGGTTTCAGATGATAAAGTGTCAGAATTTTAACATGCATACATTTGGAGTAACAACCCTTTTTTCCGCTACTATCCCCAAGAACATACCACAGGGTCCTAACACCTCTTAAAATGTGCACAGAAAAATCACACGAATGAAGATGTTATTTATATAATGTTTACAAGTCTGCACTATGAATTATCCATCTTTTTTAAAATCATGCTCTGGCCCCAAAGGGGTGTGGTTTTCCAAAGCACATGGTGGAATTTCTGGTTTATCCACTTCCCCCAAGCTCAGCTGGCTCTCACAGGCACTGCCCCTCCCAGTTTCTCCCAAGAGGAAGCCATTTTATGACCCCCCTAATATAACATTTGCCTGAGTCCAGGACAGGGCTTTGTTCAACTTCCTGCAGTCTGCAGGTACCACTCCCCTAATTCAATCAGGGAGGTGTCACCTCCATTTGGTGGGGACAGCAGGATGCAGCCAGGCCTGGGAAGAGTGGTTGAGCCAGTTCAACTCCTGTCGGGGGTAGTTGTCAGGCAGAATTCAGCTAAATGTCACTTTAGTTCCCAGTTTTCTACATTCAAATCCAACTTGCAATTTTTGCACATGCAGCTAGAATGCTGATTCTAAGTTCAAAACTATGACATTTAACAGTTGCAACCTATGTGACACTCACAAGTAGGTCACACATTTATTCTAAACATTTCGATTTTAGTGGCTTTAAACCCAAATTCACGTAAGCTGCTGACATCCCCAGCTATTTTTTATATATATATTAAATAATTACTTCCTTCAAGTCATTTCAGAATATAGTTTTACATTGTATCCACCTCTTAGCAAGTCTTTCCTTGGCCTGGTTTGGGTTCATTTGTTCAGTTTTACACAAAAGTCTGGTGGTTTCAAAACGCTGGCTTTCTGATAGTGATGAGCACCAGTATTGCATCCATTTTTGACATTAAGAAAATGAATTCCCCACAGTTCTGGGTTGCTTTTGGCAATCAGCATTGCCATTCCCAATGGTTTCAGGCTACTGTGTGTGTAGCCCAATGGTGGTTTTAGGCAGTGCCCTCCTGTGCTCACAACATAGGCAAACATGGGTGGCAGCCTATTCTTCATGTTTTCCCTGTGCACTCTCTGGGGAGTTCTGGCCATCGTGATGTTTTCAATGCCAGTACTGCACAGTTTTATGGTAGGGCTTGGATGCATGGGTAAAAACATCCCACAGGTTATACCCAGGACATTGATGTATAGTACGAATAACAATGGAGTCCAGACACAACCCTGCCTTCCGACCCTAATGATCTTGAAATAAATAGTTCTCTAACCCATGCCTTCTTGTCACTGTTCACTGTACAATGCATGCTGTGAGATCCCTGTTTATCTTCATTTCAACAAGTATTTTCAAGAGCTTTTTATCTTTTATTGGCCAGGTCAAAAGCTGTACTAAGAAATAACATAGCTAGATATGGTTCCATTTTTGTTCCATTTTGTTGATTCCTCGTGGACATGAAAATGTGATGGGCCAGACACTGATCAATGGTACTTGTCTTTTCTTGAAAGCCAATTTGGTAGAGGTGGCGGTGCAGGGATGCAAGAGGAGCAGGACATATATTACAGTGATGGAAAAGGTGAGAGTGGTGTGTGGCAAACCAGAAGAAGGTGTCGGAGTCAAGGATGTTATTTCAAGGTTGTTTATTAAACTAAAATAGAAAATGCCCATCTCTCCCAACAGCTAAGAGGTATGTCCCTACCTACCATACTAAACTAAGGGTGCTAGTCAGTCAGCCTATTTGCTATTTGGCCAACCACTGTGGAAAAGCAACATAACATTCTTTGATGACAATACTGAAAGGGGTGCATCCTGACCAGTTACTTGGGATGTGATTAAAGCAGTTCATAGGGGAGAACTGAAAGGAATACATCCTGACCCGTGACTTGGGATGTGATTAAAGCAGTTCATAGGAGAGAGCCTAGTGGGTCAAGGGGCTTCCGAAGCTGAAGGTAGATTCCAAATATCAAAATTAGAATTTCATTGTGCTGCTTATTTACAAAAGTGATGGCATCCGTCTGAAAACTATGCAGAAATATTTTCAAATGGGCAATACAATTGGTGCTCCCTTAGGCGAACATCATTGGGGGTACATCAATAGTGCATTTGCAACACATTAGGCAGACAGATGGGAGGATAATAGGTGAAGTCACATAGACTCAGCCTCATCTCTGGCAGATGGGAGGATAATAGGTTGCAGACTCTCATAGGCTCTGCTTCATCTCTGGCAGATGGGAGGATAATAGGTGACGAGTAACATAGACTCAGCCTCTTCTCTGGCAGATGGGAGGATAATAGGTGAAGACTTGCATAGACTCTGCCTCATCTCTGGCAGGTGGGAGGATAATAGGTGAAGAGTCACATAGACTCTGCCTCATCTCTGGCAGATGGAAGGATAATAGGAGACGAGTCACATAGACTCATCTCTGGCCGATGGGAGGATAATAGGTGCAGACTTGCATAGGCTCTGCCTCATCTCTGGCAGATGGGAAAAATAATAGGTGCAGACTTGCATAGGCTCTGCCTCATCTCTGGCAGATGGGAGGATAATAGGTGCAGACTTGCATAGGCTCTGCCTCATCTCTGGCAGATGGGAGGATAATAGGTGACGAGTAACATAGACTCAGCCTCTTCTCTGGCAGATGGGAGGTTAATAGGTGAAGGCTTGCATAGACTCTGCCTCATCTCTGGCAGGTGGGAGGATAATAGGTGAAGAGTCACATAGACTCTGCCTCATCTCTGGCAGATGGAAGGATAATAGGAGACGAGTCACATAGACTCATCTCTGGCCGATGGGAGGATAATAGGTGCAGACTTGCATAGGCTCTGCCTCATCTCTGGCAGATGGGAAAAATAATAGGTGCAGACTTGCATAGGCTCTGCCTCATCTCTGGCAGATGGGAGGATAATAGGTGCAGACTTGCATAGGCTCTGCCTCATCTCTGGCAGATGGGAGGATAATAGGTGACTCTGCCTCTTCTCTGGCAGGTGGGAGGATAATAGGTGAAGAGTCACATAGACTCTGCCTCTTCTCTGGCAGATGGGAGGATAATAGGTGCAGACTTGCATAGGCTCTGACTCATCTCTGGCAGATGGGAGGATAATAGGTGCAGACTTGCATAGGCTCTGCCTCATCTCTGGCAGATGGGAGGATAATAGGTGACTCTGCCTCTTCTCTGGCAGGTGGGAGGATAATAGGTGAAGAGTCACATAGACTCTGCCTCTTCTCTGGCAGATGGGAGGATAATAGGTGAAGAGTCACATAGAATCTGCTTCATCTCTGGCAGATGGGAGGATAATAGGAGACGAGTCACATAGACTCTGCTTCATCTCTGACAGGTGAGAGGATAATAGGTGAAGAGTCACATAGACTCTGCTTCATCTCTTGCAGGTGGGAGGATAATAGGTGCAGACTTGCATAGACTGCTTAATATCTGGCAGATGGGAGGATAATAGGTGAAGAGTCACATAGACTCTGCTTCATCTCTGGCAGATGGGAGGATAATAGATGAAGAGTCACATAGACTCTGCTTCATCTCTGGCAGGTGAGAGGATAATAGGTGAAGAGTCACATAGACTCTGCTTCATCTCTTGCAGGTGGGAGGATAATAGGTGCAGACTTGCATAGGCTCTGCCTCATCTCTGGCAGATGGGAGGATAATAGGTGACTCTGCCTCTTCTCTGGCAGGTGGGAGGATAATAGGTGAAGAGTCACATAGACTCTGCCTCTTCTCTGGCAGATGGGAGGATAATAGGTGAAGAGTCACACAGACTATGCTTCATCTCTGGCAGGTGGGAGGATAATAGGTGAAGAGTCACATAGACTCAGCCTCATCGCTGGCAGATGGGAGGATAATAAGTGAAGAGTCACATAGACTCTGCCTCTTCTCTGGCAGATGGGAGGATAATAGGTGAAGAGTCACACAGACTCAGCTTCATCTCTGGCAGGTGGGAGGATAATAGGTGAAGAGTCACACGGACTCTGCCTCATCTCTGGCAGATGGTAAAAATAATAGGTGCAGACTTGCATAGGCTCTGCCTCATCTCTGGCAGATGGGAGGATAATAGGTGAAGAGTCGCATACACTCTGCCTTTTCTATGTCAGATGGGAGGATAACAGGTGAAGAGTCACATAGACTGTGCTTCATCTCTGGCAGATGGGAGGATAATAGGAGACGAGTCACATAGTCTCAGACTCATCTCTGGCAGATGGGAGGATAATAGGTGCAGACTTGCATAGGCTTTGCCTCAACTCTGGCAGATGGGAGGATAATAGGTGAAGAGTCACATAGACTCTGCTTCATCTCTGGCAGATGGGAGGATAATAGATGAAGAGTCACATAGAATCTGCTTCATCTCTGGCAGATGGGAGGATAATAGGAGACGAGTCACATAGACTCTGCTTCATCTCTGGCAGATGGGAGGATAATAGGAGACGAGTCACATAGACTCAGACTCATCTCTGGCAGATGGGAGGATAATAGGTGCAGACTTGCATAGGCTCTGCCTCATCTCTGGCAGATGGGAGGATAATAGGTGAAGAGTCACATAGACTCTGCTTCATCTCTGGCAGGTGGGAGGATTATAGGTGAAGAGTCACATAGACTCTGCTTCATCTCTGGCAGGTGATAGGATAATAGGTGAAGAGTCACATAGACTCTGCTTCATCTCTTGCAGGTGGGAGGATAATAGGTGCAGACTTGCATAGACTGCTTAATCTCTGGCAGGTGGGAGGATAATAGGTGAAGAGTCACATAGACTCTACCTCATCTCTGGCAGATGGGAGGATAATAGGTGAAGAGTCACATAGACTCTGCTTCATCTCTGGCAGGTGAGAGGATAATAGGTGAAGAGTCACATAGACTCTGCTTCATCTCTTGCAGGTGGGAGGATAATAGGTGCAGACTTGCATAGACTGCTTAATATCTGGCAGATGGGAGGATAATAGGTGAAGAGTCACATAGACTCTGCTTCATCTCTGGCAGATGGGAGGATAATAGATGAAGAGTCACATAGAATCTGCTTCATCTCTGGCAGATGGGAGGATAATAGGAGACGAGTCACATAGACTCTGCTTCATCTCTGGCAGATGGGAGGATAATAGGAGACGAGTCACATAGACTCTGCTTCATCTCTTGCAGGTGGGAGGATAATAGGTGCAGACTTGCATAGACTGCTTAATATCTGGCAGATGGGAGGATAATAGGTGAAGAGTCACATAGACTCTGCTTCATCTCTGGCAGATGGGAGGATAATAGATGAAGAGTCACATAGACTCTGCTTCATCTCTGACAGGTGAGAGGATAATAGGTGAAGAGTCACATAGACTCTGCTTCATCTCTTGCAGGTGGGAGGATAATAGGTGCAGACTTGCATAGACTGCTTAATATCTGGCAGATGGGAGGATAATAGGTGAAGAGTCACATAGACTCTGCTTCATCTCTGGCAGATGGGAGGATAATAGATGAAGAGTCACATAGACTCTGCTTCATCTCTGGCAGGTGAGAGGATAATAGGTGAAGAGTCACATAGACTCTGCTTCATCTCTTGCAGGTGGGAGGATAATAGGTGCAGACTTGCATAGACTGCTTAATATCTGGCAGATGGGAGGATAATAGGTGAAGAGTCACATAGACTCTGCTTCATCTCTGGCAGATGGGAGGATAATAGATGAAGAGTCACATAGACTCTGCTTCATCTCTGGCAGGTGAGAGGATAATAGGTGAAGAGTCACATAGACTCTGCTTCATCTCTTGCAGGTGGGAGGATAATAGGTGCAGACTTGCATAGACTGCTTAATATCTGGCAGATGGGAGGATAATAGGTGAAGAGTCACATAGACTCTGCTTCATCTCTGGCAGGTGAGAGGATAATGGGTGAAGAGTCACATAGACTCTGCTTCATCTCTTGCAGGTGGGAGGATAATAGGTGCAGACTTGCATAGACTGCTTAATCTCTGGCAGGTGGGAGGATAATAGGTGAAGAGTCACATAGACTCTACCTCATCTCTGGCAGATGGGAGGATAATAGGTGCAGACTTGCATAGACTGCTTAATCTCTGGCAGGTGGGAGGATAATAGGTGAAGAGTCACATAGACTCTACCTCATCTCTTGCAGGTGGGAGGATAATAGGTGCAGATTTGCATAGACTGCTTAATCTCTGGCAGGTGGGAGGATAATAGGTGAAGAGTCACATAGACTCTACCTCATCTCTGGCAGATGGGAGGATAATAGATGAAGAGTCACATAGACTCTGCTTCATCTCTGGCAGGTGAGAGGATAATGGGTGAAGAGTCACATAGACTCTGCTTCATCTCTTGCAGGTGGGAGGATAATAGGTGCAGACTTGCATAGACTGCTTAATCTCTGGCAGGTGGGAGGATAATAGGTGAAGAGTCACATAGACTCTACCTCATCTCTGGCAGATGGGAGGATAATAGGTGAAGAGTCACATAGACTCTGCCTCATCTCTGGCAGGTGAGAGGATAATAGGTGAAGAGTCACATAGACTCTGCCTCATCTCTGACAGATGGAAGGATAATAGGAGACGAGTCACATAGACTCATCTCTGGCAGATGGGAGGATAATAGGTGAAGAGTCACATAGACTCTACCTCATCTCTGGCAGATGGGAGGATAATAGGTGAAGAGTCACATAGACTCTGCTTAATCTCTGGCAGGTGGGAGGATAATAGGTGAAGAGTCACATAGACTCTGCCTCATCTCTGACCCGTGCTAGTACTTACCAGCAATCCTTCAGGGGCGTGATGTGTTTGCAGCTGCCCCAGGGTTTACAGTGAAGGTGTGAGTATGAGTCATTAATATTATTATTTTTCTAATATTGGGAAGAGACTGGTGCTTTTTGCTCTAAACCTAAATGCAGTTTTCCCCTCTTCTGCAGTAAAGTCTGTTTACAAATAGTGATTGGTGACAAACCCGTGACCTAGTGTGAAGCATCTGCCTTTAGCATTCATATATGGATTGATTGAGGACCGCAAAGACAAGTACAAGCTTGCCTTATTACTCCTACTAGACCTTTCAGCAGCTTTCCACTTGGTCAATCAGCAAATTCTCTGCCATCACCCAAAACACTGCTGCTCACTTCTCAGACGAGGCTACCTCCTGGATCAGATCTTTCCTGGCAAACAGAACCATGCATGTCTTTTCCCCCGTCTGCCTCGGCGGATCCATCACCAGTCGCATGTGGGGTTCCGCAAGGGTCTTGTGTATCCCCCACACTGTATAATGTGTTTACAAAACCATTATTTGATATTCTCGACTATCTGGGTGTCACCTACACTAACTATGCGGATGACACCCAGATACTCATTTCCATCACTGGTGACTATACAACTGATTCAAAAGCTCTCAATGAGGTCTATACAGTCGTTCAGGCCTGGATGGCACATCACAGCCTATGCTTAAACGATGATAAGACAGAGTTACTTATCCTAGGCTCCCACCTTAGACTTAACAAACTGAATCCTGCCTTTAAAGCTTTTATCATTGACGGGAACACCATTCAGGTGTCTAATCACACTAAAACTCTCGGTTTCCATCTGGATTCTACTCTCACTCTGACGAGACAAATTAATGCGGTGATCTCAGCATATAGATGCAAACTTGTGACAGCTTGCATACCTTTCATCACTGCCTCAAATTGCATTATCCTGGCAAGAACTCTCATCATGGCTAAAATGGACTACTGCAATGCCCTTTACTTGGGGACTAGTCAGAAGAACATCAACAAACTTCAAGTAACCCAGAATAATGCTATCAGAGCAGCCCTTAATATCCCTAGAAAATCTCACATCTCCGACACAAGACGGTGTCTCCACTGGCTCCCTGTTGCACTCAGAATATCACACAAAACCCTTGAACTTACACATAAGTGTCTAGATAATTGTGCACCAGAATATCTAACCAACCGATTTACTCACACACGGCCACCCGACCACTCCGATCTGCCCAAACCCAACTCACTTGCTATACCCAGATTAAACTACAGAAAGCAGGGGGGTCCAGCTCCCCAGTCTTCGCCTCTAAACTTTGGAACACACTTCCCAACACTCCCAGAACTGAACTCCCTTACCTTGTACTTAAGAACAAAGCCAAATCATGGCTCATCGAGCAGGACCTAGCTGCCACAAGTGCATACATGTAGATCCTGTCACGTTCCTGCAAACATTTTATCTGGTCATTCTCGCACATACTGGCCTTGTAGATGATCCACCCCGTCTCCTCTAAAAGGCCAACCAGATCACCCTATACCAACGTGCTCTATGTGCCACTCGTATAAAGAGCCAGAGCGGGTGGTTCCAGCTTCCCATATCTTGCACCCACTCACTGGAATGCCCTACCTCCCACAATCCGAGGTGAGGCCTCCCTCATCGCTTTCCGTAAAGCTGTCAAAACCATCCTCTTCACATAAGGTCCCTCCTATCAGCATGAATACTATACATATGACCCACTGCATAAGCTGTAACTATAGAACTATGTCTGTAGTATTTATAATGTACCAACGACTGCTACCATTCCTGTACCTCTGTAACTAAGCTCTTACAAGTAACAGCGCGTCAAATCCCCTGGGCTGTCTGCGTGCTATATAAATAAATACTGACAGCCTACTATATGTAAATGTGTATTCCCTTGTACATTATGTTATATATGTACCTCTTTTATACCTTGCACTTCCTCTATGTAACATGTACCCCCAAGAACTGTAATTGGAGGATGTTACCTGTAACCTATGCATGATATGTACCCAGATGCCCCCGGGCCAGGCGCGCAATATAAATAAACCAAATACAAATAAAAAATACAAATGGAAACATGGAGCTTCTATCTGCTAGTTTGGCTGTTATGAATAAATAGGATTTAAATGAATGGTGTTGGTAAGTACATTATCCACTTGGCATGAAAGTACTTGACTAGCTCACAGCAGCACTACCACTGAGGCCCATTCTGCCTCTTCAATGTCGTAAATAGTAATAAAGCAAATCTCCTTTTGTTTCAACAGGTGATTGACACCCAGGAAAATGCAGCCACTGTGATGATGTTAAATGCGCTGATGGACTAATACAGTGCAAATCTTCATTGATGGAAGACATAATTTCTACGCATCTTAGAAGCCAACAAGGCTAGGAACTCCTTGCCTTTTTAGAATAATATGGTGCTAGGATGTAAGAAGCCTAATGCACTCTAGAGGGTTTTCAGACTATCACCTGCGTGGTAACAACCAGCATTCTACAACATAGAGCTGCACTAAATAGTAGGTTAATCATAGGATCACACTGTACTGTAATGTTCTTTTAAAAAGGTGTATACTAATAGTTATGATAGAATGCCTGTTTAGCTTATTAAAAGGATTTTAGGAAGAATCTTTGAATACAAATGGACAATCACTGACTATGATGATACCTTGAGTAGAAACAAAAGTCTTGTTTGTCACTAGAGGAGGTCTTCAATGTGAAATTCTATCTGTGCTTTAAATGCAGGAGAACGTTCAGTGGGAATTAACTTGTAATGCACCGGACAACGCATTCAAGTAGGAAATCCCATCCGTGCGCTGAATGTGGGAAAGGTTTCATTGAGAAGGGAAATTGTATTAGTCACCTGAGACCTCACACAGGGGAGAAACCTTATCAGTGCACTGAATGTGGGAAAGGTTTAATTGAGAAGGCAACACTGATTGATCACCTGAGAACCCATACAGGGGGGAAACCTTAGTGCATTGAATGTGGAAAACACTTCACTGTGAAGGGAACACTTATTATAGACACCTGAGAACCCATACAGGGGCGAAACCTTATCAGTGCACTGAATGTGGGAAAGGTTTCATTGAGAAGGCAACACTGATTGATCACCTGAGAACCCATACAGGGGAGAAACCTTGGTGCATTGAATGTGGGAACACCTCACTCTGAAGGGAAGGCTTATTGGGCAACTGAGAACCCATACAGGGGAGAAAAATCATTAGTGCGCTGAATGTTGAAAACAATACAGAGGGAAGGGATCTCTTACGGAACCCATTAGAACCCATACAGGAGAGAAACCTCAGTGCACTGAATGTCAGGTACACTGCATTTATAAGACACATCTAAATTGCCACCAGAAAACTAATTCAAGTGCGAAATCCCGTCAGAATTTGGGAACCTCTTCATTGAGAAGGGACAATCTCTTGACCACATGGGAACACATATAGGTGAGAACCTCTTTCAGTGCTCTGGATGTGGAAAAAGCTTCAGTCAAAAAGCAGGTCTTATTTACCACTGGACAACTCATGCATGTGAGAAACCTCATCAGTGCAATGTATGTGGGAAACGCTTCACTGCGAAGGGAGGACTTATTAGGCACCTGAGAACCCATACAGGGGAGAAACACCATCAGTGCACTGAATGTGGGAAATGCTTCATTGAGAAGGCAAAACTGAGTGACCACCTGAGAACGCATACAGGAGAGAAACCTTATCAGTGCACTGAATGTGGAAGACGCTTCACTGTGAAGGGAACACTTATTAGACACCTGAGAACCCATACAGGGGAGAAACGCCATCAGTGCACTGAATGTGGGAAATGCTTCATTGAGAAGGCAAAACTGAGTGACCACCTGAGAACACATACAGGAGAGAAACCTTATCAGTGCACTGAATGTGGAAGACGCTTTCATACAAAGGGAGGACTTATTCGGCACCTGAGAACCCATACAGGGGAGGAACAACAGTGCACCGAATGTGGGCAACGCTTCAGTGATAAGGGAACTCTTATTAGGCACCTGAGAATCCATACAGGGGAGAAACCTCATCAGTGCACTGAATGTGGAAAATGCTTCATTGAGAAGGCAAAACTGATTGAGCACCTGAGAACACATACAGGGCAGAAGCCTTATCAGTGCTCTGAATGTGGGAAACAATACAGAGTGAAGGGATCTCTTATTGCACACCTGAGAACGCACACAGGAGAGAAACCATATCCATGCACTGAATGTGGGAAACCTTTCAATTTCAAGACCTCTCTTAATTCACACCTGAGAACACATACAGGTGAGAAACCTTATCAGTGCACTGAATGTGGAAAACAATACAGAGTGAAGAGGTCTCTTATTGAACACCTGAGAATGCACACAGGAGAGAAACCTTATGAGTGCACTGAATGTGGGAAACATTTCAGTTTGAAGACCTCTCTTAAAATACACCTGAGAATACATACAGGCGAGAAGCCCTTTCAGTGCTTGGAATGCAGGAAATGCTTCACTCAAAAAGCAGGTCTTATTTATCACCAGGCAACACATTCATGTGAGAGACCTCATCAGTGCACTGAATGTTGGGTACACTGCAATCATAAGACAAATCTAACTCGCCACCAGAGAACACATTCAAGTGTGAAACCCTGTCAGTGCACAGAATGTGAAAACTGCTTCATTGAGAAGGGACAATCTGTTGACCACATGGGAACACATACAGGTGAGAAACTCCTTCAGTGCTCTGGATGTGGAAAAAGCTTCAGTCAAAAAGTAGGTCTGATTTACCACCAGACGAGACATGCATGCGCAAAACCGCATCAGTGCACTGAATGTGGGAAATGCTTTCCTGTTGAGAACAATCTTAATCGCCACCAGAGAACACATTCAGGTGATAAACCGCATCAGTGCACTGAATGTGGGAAGCGCTTCATTGTGAAGAAATCTCTTATTATGCATCTGAGGACACATACAGGTGAGAAGCCCTTTCAGTGCCCTGAATGTGGGAAAAACTTCAGCCAAAAAGTAGGTCTTATGTACCACCAGACGACACATGCAGAGGAGAAACCTCATTGGTGAGAAGGAATGTCTATATCTGGCGTGGGGCGAATCATACAGTCGAGGCAGTTCATTGGCAACTAAAGTCCTGCGTATGGCACAGAGGACCTTTAACCGAAATACTAATTATAAATGAAAGAAGTGTTTGTGCTTGATATGCAGTCCTGACATATTAGAATGAGAGACTTGCCTGCTGTGTTATGAAACCCATCCTATAAAACACTACTTGAGGGCTCACGCCCCATTAATAACAATCTTAAACCCTGGAAATGCCGATCGAAATGGATTTTAACTCAATAGCCATAGTCCAACCGTCATAATAGCTTAGCACAAAGCCGCCACTTTACACTGAATTTGTCATCACTTATTTATTTTGTGCCAGCAAACACATACAGTGTTTGGGATGTTTCTGCCACCTTTGACCATCGGGCCCTTCTACATAAGCTAAGAGGCAGACACTGGGGATACAGCCTACAGTTCTCCCTGGCTGATCGAACATATGCAGTTATGATGCCTACTTTTGCATCAAACCCTTTCTCCTCTGACCTCTGTATCCATGCCACCATCCTAGTTATTAAAATTGACAGCAAGCTCTCAATTAGCCATCAGGTAAATGCAGTTGTTGGCAGCTGCTTTCTGTTCCTTAGGGTGCTGCATAAAATGCCTCCCTTTCCTATGCCTCCCAATACTCCAATGCCATTGGTGGTAGGCCAGATGTGTCGCTGGCTCGACTACTGGGATGCCATTTACCTTGGTTTTCTGATTTCGGTCACTTAACCTCTTAAAGCAGAGCCCACCGTGGCTGCCCTCCTTTGAGGCATTAGGACATGTGACCCCATCACTGCAGTTCATCACTGTTTGCTTTTGGCCAAGCTGCTTTTATGGTCAATGCCCTCGTTCCTGCAGTCCTATGCCCTCCCTGTGCTTTTAGATCTAGCTCCTCATTCCAGATGAATGGTTTCACATTTCAGAAGGCTTTTATAGAGGGGTGCAATTCAGTGTATCTAAAATGACCTCCCTCTGAGACTACACATTATAACCGACCATGAGGTCAGATACTTGTTGAAGACCCATTGCTATGCTTAATGGTTTCTTGTATATTTTCATGTCCATCTGCTGTTTGCACTAAGAAACCTTTGGGTGAACAAAGGGAGCACTTAAAACCATTTCACAGAGAGTACCAGCCACTTTTACTCCCTAAAACAGACAAAAAGATACTTGGAGCCCAAAATAAATTATAGGAATGGACACATTAGAAGGCCGCCTCCCGCTTCCACCCGCAGAATTACCAGCACTGCAGTGCTAGAGCAAGGGGTTAGATAATTGTCATTGTCTGATCTGAAGAGGAGTGTTAAGGTTAAAATGTTGCATCTAGCGTTCGTACATTTCAAGGTACAAAGAATTATTAGTAAAATATTGCAACTTCAAAATGTTTCCTGGGACTCTCTTTAATAACATCGGAGAAAGTTGTGAAAAGGCAGTGTGACTGAAGGAAAAAATGATGCAGTGAGTGTTTCAGGAAACTGGAGCCTTCACCACTGGCTGCAGAAGTAAAACACCGCCCTCAGAAATTCCAAGGAATGTGGGTCTCGTAGCCTCGTATGGAATGCCCTTCTAACTTGTACACTTGCCAGGTATTTGTTCAACTCTATATTCCCCTCCTGTTGGGATCCCTTAAAGGCTTCTGCCTTCCATTACTGGAGCATTTGAGATGAGCAGGCCGTTTCCTGGACTTGGATCAACGTATGGGGTGGACATTGTGCCCTTTAGGTTCTATTGAATGAGAAAAGAGTTGGGGCCACGAGCTGAAGATGTCAATGATTTTCTGCTACATAATATGAAATATCTTTAAAAAATACTCTTTGTGAATATATTAGGAACAGAGAATGGAATAGAAATATTCACTATGGTCCGATGAAATATGATTCCTGAAAATCCATAAATCAAATGCTGTCCTTTCTTGGTAAATTTGAACATCATTGTGGTTCCATATTTATTCAAAAAAGAAATGGTGGATAAATATGTTTTGCCAAAGGAAATCTGACTGCAGCTAATTTAAATTTCTAATTTAAACAGCATCCATCCGAGTTCATAAAATGAATTACACATGTAATAATGCTGTCTCAAATAATGTCGAAATGTATTGTCTCCTAACATTAAAAATCATAACTGACCAAAATCATAATGAAGTATTTCCTCCTTTTTATTGTTCTATCTGTTTCTGTTGTGTGCTGGCTTCTCTTAAGCGCAAACCGCTTCCTGGTTCAGAAGCGCCCTTTATGCTTTAATTAGTTGGGTCCACCTCCAGATGTCCTTATTGTTAAGGACTGAGTGCGACAGGTGTCTTGTTATTGCGCTCTTGAGGGGGTGCTGACACAGTCTCCTCGCTAGTTTCAATGTGTAAGTTCCCCTATAAGAGCAATGATTCTGTCAGGACTGGATGGCCCCGTGCTGGAAAAAATGTGAATGTCACATATCGATGCAAGATGGTTTTGCAACATGTGATCTGAAAACAAATGACTTAAACAGATCACGTACGTATGACCGAAGTTGATTTAAGTGAATCAGAGAACCTCAAGGCCACTTGTGCTCAAAGCGATCTACACAATATGGAAAAAAAGGTGACATTAATCTACCTCATCCCAAAACTGCACCCAGTGGTGAATGAGCGATCTAGCTTTAAAATAACAAAATAGCATGTGGGATTGCACAGCTAGAAGTACTTTAAAAGTATAAGAGTTATGTATATTCTGAATGTTTTCAGGTGCAAATGGGTATCGCCCATGGCTCGATGGGAGAACAAATGACAAAATCACTAAAACAAGGACTCGTTAGAGAACACAAGTTGCCTAATTGCACTCCTTTAGGGATAAACCCTTCACTGGATTTAAATAACCCTTCACATTTAATGATTCGATGATGATTTTTGTAAAAATATTTATTTGACTTTCAAACAAATCGCATTCTAACAGACAATATTTGTGATCTTCAGTTTTGCATGTATGTGTTCCACACATAATTATGTGGCTTCTCTTTCCAAAATAAAGCACACATTTAGGCGTATACAAAAAGTGTTCTGGACCGTTTGCTTCACTTCCTTCCTACACCTCTATGTAACTATGTATGGCTTAAGAGTGATCGATTAGCATTTGACATTTAAGATACACGACACAATTCAGACATTCATTTGTCCGTTCTCGAGGGCTCTCCTACCTTATCGTATCAATAGCCGAGACAGCAGTTTCTGTTACATTGGTTTTGACAGATGTCTGGTAAATGACTTCCTTGTTGGGAGTAGTGAAGTTCATGGTCTGGTTTACTTTTCCAGGTAGCGGTTTTAGTTTGGTTGGAACCTATGCACATGGATGCAGCCTATATAGATGGGCATGGCCCAATTGAATTTTATGATCAAAACTCGGCAAACATAGATTTGTTTCTGATTATTTTATGTTTTACATTTTCAGAGATTTTAATTTACATTTTGAATTGTCCAGAAGTTCATACATATTTGTAAATAATGTTTCAGGAATTGATTGTGCCTGTGTAGGCTATTGAAAGATGTGGCGGGAGTGCCCTTAATGGACAAATGAATGTCTAAAACGCATCGGGCATCATGAATGTTCAATGCTAATAGATCACTGGTAAGGGTGCCTGAGAGTGCTTGCCATTTAAATACTGCACTGCCGCATTTCCTTTTAACTCTAATGGGGATCTTTAATTCTACGTGACCTGTGAATATAGAACATTGTTTTACTTAGCTGCTATTTTAAAGACAACTGTTTAGTAATAGGTTTTCACTGACTGTGCATCATATCTACAGCGTGAAAAGACAGGAAGTATTTCTTCCCTTTCTATCAGTCCCCGACACAAAGCCACGTGACTCACAGCACTTATGTTCTGGAGTCAGCGACTGCACAGCGATGCACGAGTGCGCTAAAAGCAAGCCTGTCTATGCCTGTCCGTGACCGGGAGGGGCCGTGGCATTTGACATTATGTCAAAATATGTGCGAGACAGGCATGGTATCAAGAGAGACACATGCTCAAAGATGTTAGTTTCAAAACCCTTATTTACTGAAGTTCCTTGGTTGGTAGAATACCTGACCGGCCCTAACTCTAAAGGGATGGTTCCCTTAACTGAAGTTTCTAAGGGCTGTCGATGTCTGAAAGTCCAAAACCATAATCAGTCTGTATATAAACCCATGCTTGTCCTCACTCTTTACAAACACGTGTTAGGAAGTCTTTAAAAAGGAAAGATATTGGTTTAACAGAAAATAGGAAACCAAGGTTGGTTTCATTTGTTCTTTTCTCCACGTGTAGTTTGGCCAATGTCACAAAAATTAGTTCAATCAAAAAGGGCTGTTCATAAAACTTTCTCCACAGAGCCCTTGTTAGGCAGAATTATATGCAGTACCCTTTGGGAACAGCACTCACAATGAAAACTACAAGTGACAGTACAAATTTACCTTTGGTACAAGCCTGCACTCCACAGTAAGTGGTATCGATGGCTGAGCAGCCAGACTTATCTCAAGAGCAAGTGAGCAGTATCAATAGCTACACAAAGGACAGCAATTACTAGGATTCAAGCAAACACTGACTCAAGGTTTCTGAGTAACAGAATATACATTTAATTACACATCAGTTGTATAACATCTCACTAAAGTAAAGCAGTTGAAAAATCACACTCTTAATACACCACACCACTCCCAATAGATTCTGGACAAGTTAAACTCAAAATGAAGTATGAGCAAAATGGCACTCCAGTAATTTAAAAAGGGAGGGAAAGACAAAGTTAGATAAAAATTGAGCAGCACCAACAGGTAAGTAAGCAGGGCAATCTAGAAAGAGGAACTACATTGATGGAATGAAATCAAAAAGGCTTAGGGCTAAAGTCAATGGGACAAAAGTCTTCGGCTCAAGATCACACAGATCAGGGTAGTTTGCGGTTAAGTCTTTGCCAAGAGGTAGGGACGAAGTCCGTCGGCAGAAAAGTTAGTTTAAAGAGTAGAGAAGGACAAGCCCTCGGATTGCCGAAAGGTTTCACACACCTTCACTGCGGCTGGACGAAACGAACAATTGGATTTGCACAGTACCTTTAGATGGACAAGAAGCTGTGGCTGAGGCGGACGTTCCTGGCAGTTCCTGCAGGCTCACGGTTCCTGAAGCGACTGTCAGACTACCGTGAAGTAGGAAGACTGGAGGGTCCTGCACTGCCCAGGGAAGAAACCAGCAGCAGAGCAAAGCAACAAATAAAAGGTGCGCTCCTTAAAACCCAAGCAGGATCCGACCTTCCTGGCTATCTGGTTCACTGTAGCTCTGTACAGCAAATTTGACCAGAGGAGGGTGTCCTGGCTTGCAGTTTGGGCGAAGTGGTAGGTCCCACCAGCTCAGCGGAAGAAGATTCCTGGTAGATCTTCTCTGTCAATGCAGCTTGAAGATTCGGACCTGCAGCAGGGCTTCACCGGGCGGTTCAGTCGTTGTAGGGGTCCTCTCCTATCAGCTCCTCGCCGGTTCTTTCGCTCCAGTGGCGACTCTGCCTTTCCAATCACAGAGTCCTGCTTTTTATGCAGTTTTCCCCCCATTCACACAGCCAGTCCGCCGGGACAGTCACCTAGCCAAACAAACAGGAGTGCGACTTGGGTTACCAAGGGAACCCATGGCAGGGGTCCTAAAAAACCCTGCCTACCCAGACTTTCAGGCGCCTAAGGAGGGCTTCTGTGGACAAGCCCGCTAAAAGACGGTGAACAAAGGAACCAGACCTGGTTTGGTGCGCAGAGCAAAACATAAGAAAGACATTTTGAAAAAGAAATGGCGAATAAACCCAGCCAGAAATGTATAAAACCTTTATATGGTCAAGCAGGTGAACGTTTGAGGCTATCAAGATAGCCTAAAACAATACCAAGGTTATTTAAGATAACCTCGGTAGGAAAAATAGGGTAGTTACGACTGCCACCAGCCAAGTCTTGATGGAAAAAGGAGCGAAACAATGCTCCAAGAGAAACAGACAGAAAGGGATAAGTATTAACCCTTTCCTGTACTCCATGTAAGATGGTTTGTACTGGGTCTGTCATTTTACAGAGGCGAATAAAGTTAATGGCAACTTTACATGTTCTGGGAGACAATAGTCAGTCCCAGAAAATGGAGTCTGAGTTGGGAAGTCTAAAAGACAACCCTGTGTCACTGCACTGATGTTGCTGTGTAACTGACCATAAAAAGATGATGCCTATGGAGTAGGTGATGCTCCACAGTCCATGAACACAAGAAAATGTTAAACACACACAGAAAAACACATGTAAAAGCGGGAAAGAAGGGCTCACACTCTTACCAGGTGAAAAAAAGAAATCCTAGAACTCCAGCAAAGGTGCTGAGGGACTCAGTAGGTAAGAGAAATTAGCCATTCTTGAGAATTCTCCCTAACACTTGCACCCCTCCCCCAGACTAAGGGACAGGAGGATTAATCCACACCTGGATTAATCTCTACCTCTAGTCAGTTAAAAACATCCTAGAGAGACCATCAGCATTTTGGTGGTGACATCCTACTCTGTGCTGTATGGTGAAATCCAACTCTTGCAGGCAGGATGACCATCTAAGAAGTTTTGGGTTTTCACCTTTCATTTGCATTAACCATCTCAAGGGTTGGTGGTCTGTCTGAATCACAAAAGTAGATCCATACAAGTATGGTCTAAACTTCTTCAGAGACCACACAATGGCAAAACATTCACGCTCTATTGTTGCCCACCTTGTTCCTACAGTTTCCTACTGATGAAGCAAATGGGGTGCTCCCTACATTTCTCATCCAGTTGACTAAGGACTGCACCTATACCTGTATTGGAGGCATTGACAAAGTGTTTTCTTCAGGTTTTCAAAGGCTGGAGTAGACTCCTCATTCCTCTAACCTTTTTAGGGAATTTTGGAGAGGAGATCACATTCAAGGGAGAGGCTATGGTCCCATAGTTCTCTAAGAAATTCATGTAGTACCCAGTGAGACCTAGGAAAGCTCTCACTTGGGTTTGAGACGTAGGGGTCGCCCAGTTTTGCACAGCTTGTACTTTGCTAGGCAATGGCCTTATTTCACCTCTTCCTACCTCATGACCAAGGTAGACCACTTTGTTCTGACCAATTTGACATTTGCTTGCCTTTATGGTCAGATGGGCCTGCTCAAGAGCCTGCAAAGCATATCTTAAGTGATCAATATGTTCTTTCCATGTAGGGCTGAGCACTGCAATGTCACCCAAGAAGGGACAGAGTCAGGGCTTCACAGGACTTGGGGAAACACAAGGTAACAGGTAAAAGAAACCAAGAGGCCACAGGGCCATCTTGCCTTCTATCAGGAATCCACAGATTCCTATGGCAGGGCCTGGGTATCCCAAAATGGAGGCTACTCAGAGCACCTGTCAATTTCAGCATGGTGCTGCCACCAGCCCATACCCTGCTATGTGTGCCACACAACATACACTAGGGGTACAGGGTTTTACCCCCACCCATGGGTGCCATAAGAGTATCCCAAGGTATCTGTTCACCACAAACGGAGGAGGAGCTACACTGCCAGGAGTCCCACATGGACTCCTGTGAAGAAGACAACACAGGACACACATGATAAGGGAGTAAAGCACAAGAACATGAAGGCACTGTCCCTCCAATGCCTTTCCAGAATCACACTCCTCCAAGGGATCTTGACATATGTCTGGTTCCTCCTCACATCCAAGGTTTCCTGAAGATCTGCTCAGTATGTATGATGAGAAGAATGACATCATGACTGGCTGACTGCATTTGAGTGTGCGTGTGAAGTCCAAGAAGTTGTGGATGCTGACAAGATTGCATGGCTGTTCAGTCGACTACCACATTCTGGCTGCAGTGCCATCATGGAAATGTCTAAGACTGATAGTGTAGATTTTGCAAAACTGAAGCAAACTCTCATCTTCAAGTTTGGTAAGACTCCTGCTCAATACATAAAGAGATTTAGAGAGTACAAAAAGAAAGAAGGCAACACTTGGGTGTCCTATGTTACTGATGCCTCATGGGGTCTTCTGCAGGCCACCCATAACCAAAGCCATAGCCTCATGGGGTCATGTGCAGGCCACCCTTAACCAAAGCCATGCCCTAATGGGGTCTTGTGCAGTCCATCCATAACCAAAGCCATGCCCTCCTGGGGTCTTGTGCAAGCCACCCTTAACCAAAGCCATACCCTCATAGGGTCTCGTGCAGTCCATCCATAACCAAAGCCATGCCCTCATGGGGTCTTGTGCGGGCCACCCATAACCAAAGCCATAGCCTCCTGGGGTCTCGTGCAGTCCATCCATAACCAAAGCCATAGCCTCATGGGGTCTTGTGCAGGCCACCCATAACCAAAGCCATAGCCTCATGGGGTCTCATGCAGGCCACCCTTAACCAAAGCCATACCGTCATGGGGTCTTGTGCAGTCCATCCATAACCAAAGCCAGAGCCTCATGGGGTCTCATGCAGGCCGCCCATAACAAAAGCCATAGCCTCATGGGGTCTTGTGCAGGCCACCCTTAACCAAAGCCATGCCCTCATGGGGTCTTGTGCAGGCCACCCTTAACCAAAGCCATAGCCTCATAGGGTCTTCTGCAGGCCACCCATAACCAAAGCCATAGCCTCATGGGGTCTTGTGCAGGCCACCCTTAACCAAAGCCATACCCTCATGGGGTCTCGTGCAGTCCATCCATAACCAAAGCCATGCCCTCATGGGGTCTTGTGCGGGCCACCCATAACCAAAGCCATGCCCTCATGGGGTCTTGTGCAGGCCACCCATAACCAAAGCCATAGCCTCATGGGGTCTTGTGCAGTCCATCCATAACCAAAGCCATGGGGTCTCATGCAGGCCACCCTTAACCAAAGCCATGCCGTCATGGGGTTGTTAGGGGTCTTGTGCAGTCCATCCATAACCAAAGCCATAGCCTCATGTGGTCTTCTGCAGGCCACCCATAACCAAAGCCAAAGCCTCATGGGGTCCCGTGCTGGCCACCCATAACCTAATCCATAGCCTCATGGGGTGTTCTGCAGGCCACCCATAACCTAAGCCATAGCCTCATGGGGTCTTCTGCAGGCCATCCATAACCAAAGCCATAGCCTCATGGGGTCTTCTGCAGGCCACCCATAACCAAAGGCAGAGCCTTATGGGGTCTTCTGCAGGCCACCCATAACCAAAGCCATAGCCTCATGGGGTCTTCTGCAGGCCACCCATAACCAAAGCCATAGCCTCATGGGGTCTTCTACAGGCCACCCATAACCAAAGCCAGAGCCTCATGGGGTCTTCTGCAGCCAACCCATAACCAAAGTCATAGCCTCATGGGGTCTTCTACAGGCCACCCATAACCAAAGCCAGAGCCTCATGGGGTCTTGTGCAGTCCATCCATAACCAAATCCATAGCCTCATGGGGTCTTGTGCAGGCCACGCATAACCAAAGCCATAGCCTCATGGGGTCTTCTGCAGGCCACCCATAACCAAAGCCATAGCTGCAGGCCACCCATAACCAAAGGCAGAGCCTCATGTGGTCTTCTGCAGGCCACCCATAACGAAAGCCATAGCCTCATGGGGTCTTCTGCATGCCACCCATAACCAAAGCCATAGCCTCATGGGGTCTTCTACAGGCCACCCATAACCAAAGCCAGAGCCTCATGGGGTCTTGTGCAGGCCACCCATAACCAAAGCCATAACCTCATGGGGTCTTCTGCAGGCCACCCATAACCAAAGCCATAGCCTCATGGGGTCTCGTGCAGGCCATCCATAACCAAAGCCATAGCCTCATGGGGTTTTTTGCGGGCCACCCATAACCAAAGCCATAGCCTCATGGGGTCTCGTACAGGCCACCCATAACCAAAGCCATAGCCTCATGGGGTCTCATGCAGGCCACCCATAATCAAAGCCATAGCCTCATGGGGTCTCATGCAGGCCATCCATAACCAAAGCCATAGCCTCATGGGGTCTTGTGCAGGCCTCCTTTAACCAAAGCCATTGCCTCATGGGGTCTTCTGCAGGCCACCCATAATCAAAGGCATAGCCTCATGGGGTCTCATGCAGGCCACCCATAACCAAATCCAAAGCCTCATGGGGTCTCATGCAGGCCATCCATAACCAAAGCCATAGCCTCATGGGGTTGTGTGCAGGCCACCTTTAACCAAAGCCATAGCCTCATGGGGTCTTCTGCAGGCCACCCATAACCAAAGCCATAGCCTCATGGGGTCATGTGCAGGCCACCCTTAACCAAAGCCATGCCCTCAAGGGGTCTTGTGCAGTCCATCCATAACCAAAGACATGCCCTCATGGTCTTGTGCAGGCCACCCATAACCAAAGCCAAACCCTAAAGGGGTCTCATGCGGGCCACCCATAACCAAAGCCATTGCCTCATGGGGTCTCATGCAGGCCACCCATAACCAAAGGCATGCCCTCATGGGGTCTTGTGCAGTCCATCCAGAACCAAAGCCATAGCCTCATGGGGTCTTGTGCAGGCCATCCATAATCAAAGCCATAGCCTCATGGGGTCTTGTGCAGGCCACCTTTAACCAAAGTCATAGCCTCATGGGGTCTTCTGCAGGCCGCCCATAACCAAAGCCATAGCCTCATGGGGTCTTCTGCAGGCCGCCCATAACCAAAGCCATAGCCTCATGGGGTCTTGTGCAGGCCATCCATAACGAAAGCCATAGCCTCATGGGGTCTTTTGCGAGCCATCCATAACCAAAGCCATAGCCTCATGGGGTCTCATGCAGGCCATCCATAATCAAAGCCATAGCCTCATGGGGTCTTGTGCAGGCCACCTTTAACCAAAGTCATAGCCTCATGGGGTCTTCTGCAGGCCGCCCATAACCAAAGCCATAGCCTCATGGGGTCTTCTGCAGGCCGCCCATAACCAAAGCCATAGCCTCATGGGGTCTTGTGCAGGCCATCCATAACCAAAGCCATAGCCTCATGGGGTCTTTTGCGAGCCACCCATAACCAAAGCCATAGCCTCATGGGGTCTCGTACTGGCCACCCATAACCAAAACCATAGCCTCATGGGGTCTTGTGCAGGCAACTGTTAACCAAAGCCATAGCCTCATGGGGTCTTCTGCAGGCCACCCATAACCAAAGCCATAGCCTCATGGGGTCTCATGCAGGCCACCCATAACCAAAGCCATAGCCTCATGGGGTCTTGTGCAGGCCACCCTTAACCAAAGCTATAGCCTCATGGGGTCTTCTGCAGGCCACCCATAACCAAAACCATAGCCTCATGGGGTCTCATGCAGGCCATCCATAAACAAAGCCATAGCCTCATGGGGTCTTGTGCAGTCCACCTTTAACCAAAGCCATAGCCTCATGGGGTCTTCTGCAGGCCACCCATAACCAAAGCCATAGCCTCATGGGGTCTCATGCAGGCCATCCATAACCAAAGCCAAAGCCTCATGGGGTCTTGTGCAGGCCGCCCATAACCAAAGCCATAGCCTCATGGGGTCTTGTGCAGGCCGCCCTTAACCAAAGCCATACCGTCATGGGGTCTTGTGCAGTCCATCCATAACCAAAGCCATAGGCTCATGGGGTCTCATGCAGGCCACCCTTAACCAAAGCCATGCCCTCATAGGTCTCGTGCAGTCCATCCATAACAAAAGCCATAGCCTCATGGGTCTTTTGCAGGCAACCCTTAACCAAAGCCATGCCCTCATGGATCTCGTGCAGTCCATCCATAACAAAAGCCATAGCCTCATGGGTCTTGTGCAGGCCACCCATAACCAAAGCCAGAGCCTCATGGGGTCTTCTGCAGGCCACCCATAACCTAAGCAATAGCCTCATGGGGTCTTCTGCAGGCCACCCATAACCAAAGCCAGAGCCTCATGGGGTCTTCTACAGGCCACCCATAACCAAAGCCAGAGCCTCATGGGGTCTTCTGCAGGCCACCCTTAACCAAAGCCATAGCCTCATGGGGTCTTCTGCAGGCCACCCATAACCAAAGCCAGAGCCTCATGGGGTCTTCTGCAGGCCACCCATAACCAAAGCCAGAGCCTCATGGGGTCTTCTGCAGGCCACCCATAACCTAAGCCATAGCCTCATGGGGTCTTCTGCAGGCCACCCATAACCAAAGCCAGAGCCTCATGGGGTCTTCTGCAGGCCACCCATAACCAAAGCCATAGCCTCATGGGGTCTTCTGCAGGCCACCCATAACCAAAGCCATAGCCTCATGGGGTCTTGTGCAGGCCACCCTTAACCAAAGCCATAGCCTCATGGGGTCTTCTACAGGTCACCCATAACCAAGGCCAGAGCCTCATGGGGTCTTCTGCAGGCCACCCATAACCAAAGCCATAGCCTCATGGGGTCTTGTGCAGGCCACCCATAACCAAAGCCATAGCCTCATTGGGTCTTGTGCAGTCCATCCATAAGCAAAGCCATAGCCTCATGGGGTCTCATGCAGGCCACCCATAACCAAAGACATACCCTCATGGTCTTGTGCCTGCCACCCATAACCAAAGCCAAACCCTAAAGGGGTCTTGTGCAGGCCACCCATAACCAAAGACATACCCTCATGGGGTCTCGTGCAGGTCATCCATAACCAAAGCCATAGCCTCATGGTCTTGTGCAGGCCACCCATAACCAAAGCCAAAGCCTCATGGGGTCTCGTGCAGGCCATCCATAACCAAAGCCATAGCCTCATGGTCTTGTGCAGGCCGCCCATAACCAAAGCCATAGCCTCATGGGGTCTCATGCAGGCCACCCATAACCAAAGGCATGCCCTCATGGGGTCTTGTGCAGTCCATCCATAACCAAAGCCATAGCCTCATGGGGTCTCATGCAGGCCACCCATAACCAAAGCCATAGCCTCATGGGATCTCATGCAGGCCACCCATAACCAAAGGCATGCCCTCATGGGGTCTTGTGCAGTCCATCCATAACCAAAGCCATAGCCTCATGGGGTCTCATGCAGGCCACCCATAACCAAAGCCAGAGCCTCATGGGGTCTAATGCAGGCCATCCATAACCAAAGCCATAGCCTCATGGGGTCTTTTGAAGGCCACCTTTAACCAAAGCCATAGCCTCATGGGGTCTTCTCAGGCAACCCATAACCAAAGCCATAGCCTCATGGGGTCTTCTGCAGGCTGCCCATAACCAAAGCCAGAGCCTCATGGGGTCTTCTGCAGGCCCCCCATAACCAAAGCCAGAGCCTCATGGGGTCTTCTGCAGGCCACCCATAACCAAAGCCATAGCCTCATGGGGTCTTTTGTGGGCCACCCATAACCAAAGCCATAGCCTCATGGGGTCTCGTACAGGCCACCCATAACCAAAACCATAGCCTCATGGGGTCTTGTGCAGGCCACCCATAACCAAAGCCATAGCCTCATGGGGTCTCATACAGGCCACCCATAACCAAAGCCATAGCCTCATGGGGGCTCATGCAGGCCACCCTTAACCAAAGCCATGCCGTCATGGGGTCTTCTGCAGGCCACCCATAACCAAAGCCATAGCCTAATGGGGTCTCGTGCAGACCACCCTTAACCAAAGCCATGCCCTCCTGGGGTCTTGTGCAGTCCATCCATTACCAAAGCCATGCCCTCAGGGGTCTTGTGCGGGCCACCCATAACCAAAGCCATAGCCTCATGGGGTCTTGTGCAGGCCACCCTTAACCAAAGCCATGCCCTCATGGGGTCTTGTGCGGGCTACCCATAACCAAAGCCATGCCCTCATGGGGTCTTGTGTAGGCCACCCATAACCAAAGCCAGAGCCTCAAGGGGTCTTCTGCAGGCCGCCCATAACCAAAGCCATAGCCTCATGGGGTCTCATGCAGGCCACCCATAACCAAAGGCATGCCCTCATGGGGTCTTGTGCAGTCCATCCATAACCAAAGCCATAGCCTCATGGGGTCTCATGCAGGCCACCCATAACCAAAGCCATAGTCTCATGGGGTCTCATGCAGGCCACCCATAACCAAAGGCATGCCCTCATGGGGTCTTTTGCAGTCCATCCATAACCAAAGCCATAGCCTCATGGGGTCTTGTGCAGGCCACCTTTAACCAAAGCCATAGCCTCATGGGGTCTTCTGCAGGCCACCCATAACCAAAGCCATAGCCTCATGGGGTCTTCTGCAGGCCGCCCATAACCAAAGCCATAGCCTCATGGGGTCTCGTGCAGGCCATCCATAACCAAAGCCATAGCCTCATGGGGTCTTTTGCGAGCCACCCATAACCAAAGCCATAGCCTCATGGGGTCTTTTGCGGGCCATCCATAACCAAAGCCATAGCCTAATGGGGTCTTTTGCGGGCCACCCATAACCAAAGCCAGAGCCTCATGGGGTCTCGTACAGGCCACCCATATCCAAAACCATAGCCTCATGGGGTCTTGTGCAGACCACCCATAACCAAAGCCATAGCCTCATGGGGTCTCGTACAGGCCACCCATAACCAAAGCAATAGCCTCATGGGGTCTTGTGCAGGCCACCCATAACCAAAGCCATAGCCTAATGGGGTCTCGTGCAGGCCACCCTTAACCAAAGCCATGCCCTCATGGGGTCTTGTGCGGTCCATCCATAACCAAAGCCATGCCCTCAGGGGTCTTGTGCGGGCCACCCATAACCAAAGCCATGCCCTCATGGGGTCTTGTGCAGGCCGCACATAACCAAAGCCATAGCCTCATGGGGTCTTCTACAGGCCACCCATAACCAAAGCCAGAGCCTCATGGGGTCTTCTGCAGGCCCCCCATAACCAAAGCCAGAGCCTCATGGGGTCTTCTGCAGGCCATCCATAACCAAAGCCATAGCCTCATGGGGTCTTTTGCGGGCCACCCATAACCAAAGCCATAGCCTCATGGGGTCTCGTACAGGCCACCCATAACCAAAACCATAGCCTCATGGGGTCTTGTGCAGGCCACCCATAACCAAAGCCATAGCCTCATGGGGTCTCATACAGGCCACCCATAACCAAAGCCATAGCCTCATGGGGTCTTGTGCAGGCCACCCTTAACCAAAGCCATAGCCTCATGGGGTCTTGTGCAGTCCATCCATAACCAAAGCCATAGCCTCATGGGGTCTTCTGCAGGCCACCCATAACCAAAGCCAAAGCGTCATGGTGTTCCATGCTCGCCACCCATAACCTAAGCCATAGCCTCATGGGGTCTTGTGCAGGCCACTCTTAACCAAAGCCATACTGTCATGGGGTCTTGTGCAGTCCATCCATAACCAAAGCCATAGCTTCATGGGGTCTCATGCAGGCCACCCTTAACCAAAGCCATGCCGTCATGGGGTCTTGTGCAGTCCATCCATAACCAAAGCCATAGCCTCATGGGGTCTCGTGCAGGCCACCGATAACCAAAGCCATAGCCTCATGGGGTCTTCTGCAGGCTACCCTTAACCAAAGCCATACTATCATGGGGTCTTGTGCAGTCCATCCATAACCAAAGCCATAGCTTCATGGGGTCTCATGCAGGCCACCCTTAACCAAAGCCATGCCCTCATGGGGTCTTGTGCAGTCCATCCATAACCAAAGCCATAGCCTCATGGGGTCTTCTGCAGGCCACCCATAACCAAAGCCAAAGCCTCGTGGGGTCTTCTGCAGGCCACCCATAACCAAAGCCATAGCCTCGTGGGGTCTACTGCAGGCCACTGTTAGGCGGAAACCTGTGAAGTTGCCTCTGGGACCACTGCAAAAGATTTAGGACTACAGGTGTTGCGATGAACCCACTTGTTAGCAGTCTGTACCACACAGATTCAATTGGTAGCTGTGGCTGAGCAGTCAGACTTCTCTCAAGAAAAGTTGGTCAGTATAGGGAGCATACAATATAGGGTAATTCTTCGCAGCAAAACGAGTAAACACGCAACCAGGCTTTAGTATAAAGATAGTAAGTTATTTATTGATAACAGAACGTCTACGAAAAATACTAAAGCGAATCACGGCAAATAACTCAAAATACAATTACTCTGCAAAATGGAATAAGCTCAATCCCCCGAAACACACTATCGACAACTCTAGGTTCTACGGCACCACTTATTTTCAGACAGAGGTGTATACCTCAACCCAGATGACACTCGAATATTTAGTGAGGAAGGGAGAGAAGAGAAAGGCAGGTAATGAAGTCAACACGGTTCGTACTGAAGCGGGTAAAAATGCAAGGCAAGAAAGCATTAATCACACTAGATCATACAGTTCGGCGGCCAGGCCCACTCGGTGAGAGGCAAGGCACGATGTCCTGGAAAGTCTCTACGGATGATGCATTCAAGTCTTGTTTAGCAAATTGGTTAGCGTCAGGTTGAACCAGTTCAGAACAAAGAGTGAATAAAGCTTGGAGGCAACCCAACGGAACGGGGAGGAATCAGATACCTCACACGAACCGATCGAAAAGGGAAGCCAGGCGGGTACGGTACCTTGTTGTGGAAGACAGCTCCGACGGGGGCAGTTGTTCCTGGTGGTGGATGCACGACGGGTCTTGGCCAAGAGAAGAGATGCTCTCGTCGTCGAAGAGAAGATGTCCGGTGCACCACCAGGGAAGAAACCAGCCGCGGAGTGCTCCGTCACAAGGCACCACCTTCCGATCACGGTGCAGGAGTAGTGGCTATCCGGTTGCCGGGTGCTCTGCACGGGCAATTCGACCACTGCGTCCTGGGCGACCAAAAAGCACAAAGAAGAAGAAGACTGGTTGTTCCCACCAGCCAGGGAAAGAGCCTCTCCGGCAGGGAGATCTCTTCTGTCGTCGGGAGATTGTGAGACGATTCCGCAGGGCTCCACCGGAGGTTTCGTCGTGCAGATCGAGTCAGCGTTACCCTCGTCGGATTCTTTAGGTCCAGTGGCGACTTCCTGAAGATCCAGTCCCAAAGGCCCTGCTTTTATGCAGACGTCCCCCATTCAATCAACACATGCTAAGTGGTGAGCGGGAAGGCTCACCACCTGGGCCAATCACTTCAGAATGCGACCTGAGTTGGCAAGGCAACTCGGTCCAGGGTGTCTAAACCCCCTCCCACACCCCTGAGGTAACCCAGACAGAATGGCGCCACCTTCGCGGGTCTCTGTCCAGAGGCCCGCCAAAAGTGGAACAAAGGGCTCAACCTTTGGTTTAGGAGTCACAGAGAAAAACACAGACGCCATTTTACAACCCGAGTTCTGGCAGAAAATACCACTCGATAAACCTATTTAAGATAAGTAGATCGGTGGTACGTTGGAGATTAACGAAAAACAGTATCAATCTTCAACAATGGGACGGATCCCATAGGGTTATGCTCGGGGTCGAACATAACAAGTAGTTTCCACTGCCACCAGCCAAAACTCGACGAGGTTGGACGGGACAGTGCCCCCTCGAGTAACAGATCCAGGAGTAATCGTATTACCCCTACTAGCACGTCCACAATAAGATGGTTGGTACTAGTTCTGTTAGCAAATTTAGGTCTAGTAAAGCCAATGGTGACTTTACATGCCCGGGGAGACAGTAGTCAGTCCCCGGGTATGGAGTCTATGGTGGGGGGACCTGCTAGGGCGCCCCCGTGTCACGACACGTAGGGTGCAGAGTGACACACATAGAAAAACTTATGAGACCCTATGGAGTAGGGGTAAAGACCCCATAGCCCATCGAACACATTGACATCTCAAAGGAATTACACACATACATGTCCAAGAGTGAGAGGAAAAGGGTCACACTCTTGGCAGGATGGGAAAAACAAACTCCAGAAATCCAGCAAAGCTGCTGGGGGACTCACCAGGTTAGGAAATGCAGCCTAAACAGAGAATTCTCCCTAACACTCGCCCCCCCCAGACTAAGGGACAGGAGGATTTAATCCACTCCTGGATGAATCTCATACCTCTAGTCGATGATATACATCCTAGAGAGACCATCAGCATTTTGGTGGTGACACCCTGACCTGTGCTCAATGGTGAAATCGAACCCTTGCAGGCAGATCGACCATCTCAGTAGTTTTGGGTTTTCCCCTTTCATTTGCATTAACCATCTCAAGGGTTGGTGGGCAGTCTGAATAATAAAAGTAGAACCATACAAGTACGGTCTAAACTTCTTCAGAGCCCACACGATAGCAAAGCATTCTCTTTCGATTGTTGCCCACCTTGTTTCAGGATCCTTCAGCTTGCGGCTGATGTAGCAAACGGGGTGCTCCCTACCTTTCCCATCCAGTTGACTGAGTACGGCACCTATCCCTACATTGGAAGCGTCTGTCTGCACAATGAAGTGTTGGCGGTAATCAGGAGCTCTGAGTACTGGGGTTTGGCAAAGAGCCTTTTTCAGGTTTTCAAAAGCCTGATTGCACTCCTCGTTCCATTTAACCTTTTTAGGGAATTTGGGCGAGGAGATGACATTCAGTGGAGAAGCTATGGTCCCATAGTTCTCTATGAAATTCCTGTAATACCCGGTGAGGCCTAGGAAGGCTCTCACCTGAGTCTGAGTAGTCGGTGTTGTCCAATTTTGCACAGCTTCAATCTTACTGAGCAAAGGCCTTATTTCGCCACCGCCTACCTCATGCCCAAGGTAGACTACCTTACTCTGTCCAATTTGGCATTTACTCGCCTTTATGGTCAGATTGGCTCGTCTAAGAGCCTGCAAAACATCTCTCAGGTGGGTTACATGTTCGTCCCAGGAATTGCTGAACACTGCTATGTCATCCAAGTATGCCATGCAGAAGTCCTCCATCCCGGTTAGAACCTGGTTTACCATCCGTTGAAACGTAGCAGGTGCATTTTTTAGTCCGAAAGGCATTACCGTAAACTGGTATAAACCAACGGGGGTAGAAAATGCAGATTTCTCCTTGGCATGGTTAGTCAGGGCTATTTGCCAATAGCCTGACGTCAAGTCAAATGTGCTGAGGAACTTGGCGGCGCCAAGTTTATCCACCAACTCATCTGTTCTTGGCAAAGGGTGGGCATCAGTCGTGGTGACTGCGTTAAGAGCTCTATAATCCACGCAGAATCTAAGTTCTTTAGATCCGGCCTTTGGTACTAACACAACTGGGCTAGACCATGGACTAGTAGAGGGCTCTATTACCCCGAGATCAAGCATCTTGCTGACCTCACCTTTGATGTGGGTTCTTACGTTTTCTGACATGCGATATCCTCTGCTTTTGACAGGCAGACAGTCACCAGTGAGTATCTCGTGCTGGCCCCAAGGGGTCAAGCCTGGTGAGAGCGAGAACAGAGAGGCAAACTGATTCAACATAGACTTGCACTCTTCTTGTTGCTCGGGTGTCAGATTGGAGGAGAGATTTACTCCTTCAATGTTTTCATCTAAAGGTAAGCCTCTGAGGAGATCCGGAAGAGCTTCACTCTCTTCTTCTTCCTCGGCCGATGCTAGAAGCAACGCTCCTACATCAGGTCGTGAGACATACGCTTTAAGTCGGTTGGTGTGAAAGACTGTCGGAGCCTCTTTGGGGTTGCCCAAGTCCACCAGATAGTTAACCTCACCGAGCTTACCCACTACTCGGTAGGGTCCCATCCATTTATCTTGCAAGGCCCTCTGCCTTGTGGGGATCATAACAAGAACAAGCTGGTTTTGAGCGAACTCAACCATGTTAGCCTTTTGATCGTGCCAGTGCTTGACCAATGCTTGTCCAGCTTTCAAGTTATCGCTTGCTTCTGTCATCAGGTGCGACATTCTCCTCCGGAGACCTATCACGTAGTCAGTCACTCTGACTGGCTTGGGGGAAGGAGCACTCTCCAACCCCTCCTTAATCAGTGCCAACGGACCTCTGACGGGATGACCATAGAGTAGTTCGAAGGGAGAGTAGCCTACTCCCTCCTGAGGGACTTCTCTATAAGCAAAAAGAAGGCATGGCAATAGAAGGTCCCACTTACGCTTAAGGGGTTCTTCTAGAGCACCTATCATGCTCTTCATGGTTCGGTTGAACCGTTCTACCAACCCATTGGTTTGTGGGTGGTAAGCCGTTGAGAACTTGTAAGTTACCCCGCAGGTTTTCCACATGGCTTTCATGTAGTGGGACATAAAATTTGACCCCCTGTCAGAGATAACTTCCTTAGGAAATCCGACCCTAGTAAAAATACTAAGGAGGGCCTTAGCCACAGCCGGAGCTGTAACAGTCCTCATAGGAATTGCCTCAGGATACCTAGTAGCATGGTCTACTACAACAAGTATAAACCTGTTGCCTGAGGAGGTTGGAGGATCAAGGGGACCAACGATATCAATCCCTACTCTCTCAAATGGGACTCCCACAACGGGAAGAGGCACTAATGGTGCCACATTCTTGGACCCAACCTTACCAGAGATTTGGCAGGTATGGCAGCTTCTGCAGTGTTTTTCTACTTCGGCCCCCATTTTTGGCCAATAGAAGTAGAGTCAGAGCCTTTCCTTAGTCTTCTTGAAACTCAAGTGACCAGCCAAAGGAATCTCGTGGGCTAACTGCAAGAACTGTGGTCTGTTCTCTTGGGGTACTACAAGGCGTTTGTAGTCTCCAGGTGCAGACTCGGTTGGTTCACTATAGAAGAGGCCATCTTCCCAGTGCAACCTATGTTTCCCAGGCTCTTGCCCTTCAGCCTGAGTTTCTGCCTGACGGCGAAGACCTTCCAGAGTTGGACATTCTCTCTTTCCCTTACTGAAGTCTGCCCTGCTGGGTCCACCTTCTGCCAGTAACGACTGCAGCTCAGGATGGTCAACAGGATCCAAATCTCCAATGAGTTCCTGGCCTTCCATTAGCTCTTCTTCAGAGTCTAATTCTACCATACAGCGTTGTACTTCCCCCTCAGCCTCAGCTGGAGGTGGAGTTACGGGTGTGACGTTGGACAACCGCGGGGAAGTCCGTGTCGGCTGCATCGGAATGTGGGCTGTTGGTTTCGGTTTAGAAGTTTTAGGTTTCCCTTTTACTTCTGTGTTCCTAGAGACAGCGGCCGCCATTTCCAATGGAGCAGGAGTGATTTCTTTCTTCATCATCTCCCCGAGAGTACCGCGCAGGGTCCTCTCTCTTGCAGGTCTGGTTAGCTCCTGTAACCGTTTACTAGGAGGTCTGGGAGTATGCGATACAACTCCGAGAGTTTTCAAATCATTACCCAACAGTACGCGTCCTGGTACCTCACTCTGTATGCTGACAGGTATCTTTACAGTCATGTCGTTACACTGGATGAGAACTGGTAATTGGGGAAGCATCTGCACAGGCCCTCCAGCTAACTTGGTGAGGCGTTTGGGTGCCTTAGCAACATCCTCAGCCTGAAAAAACGATTTATCCACCACAGTTATGCTGGCCCCAGTGTCCCTAATGGCAGGCGTCTCCTGACCATTCACCTGGACACTGTCCTTATAATACTCTTTAGTATTATCGGGGATAGAATTATAGACATCTAAATTCTGTTGTTCCCACAACCCCAGAGATACTAAAGAAACGCTGGCTGAGACTCCAATGGGTTCGTCAGCTAGCAGTAGAAAGTTTCCACTTGCCATTTGGACTTCCTCCTCTGGAGCGAAGGCTAAGGAGACAAGCTGGACCCCTGAAGGTTTACCCTTACATCTGGGATCTCCTTTCACGTGATCAGTCGAGCCACAAACAAAGCATTTCCCGAATGCTTTCTGGAATGGTGGCTTGTTCTGACCTCCTTCCGGTTTGGCACCAGAAGACACACTATTCTGCTGTGGTTTTCCCGGTGGCTTACCCTTCTGGTTTTGTTTGGGGCCCTCTTTGGAATGTGAGTTATTCGAATTCTCTTTTGAGTCTTTTTTAGGCTGTTTTCCCTCGTCCTTTTTCTGAGTTGCCCCAGAATCCTTGTGAGTAGCCCTGTTGGCAACCCACAAGTCAGCAGCCTTAGCTAGAGCCCTGGAATCTAATTCCTTCGAATCAGCCAAGTGCTGTCTGAGCTCAGGAGAACAGGCATCATAAATTGACTCCAACATAAAAAGATTTCGCATACCCTCGTAAGTGTCAACTTTGTAACCCTTAATCCATCCCTCTAAGTTTTTCAACCCTTCACTCACCCAGGTAGCCCAAGGGGTACCATCATGCTTTTTGAGGGTTCTAAACCTCTTAAGATACTGGGAAGGGGTCTTCCCGAATCTAGCTATCAAAGCTAGTTTCACACTTTCGTAATCCGTCTTATCCACCTCCCCCAATTCCATTACCACATCAGTCGCAACAGGAGGAAGCCTAGAGAACAACCAGGGAAGCAACGCATTCCCGGTGATGTCCTGGAGCCCATGATTGTATTCAAACAGTTTCAACCAATCCAACACATCCAATCTCGGTTCGTACATACCCACTAATTCCTTCGGCATCCGGGGTCTTTTGGGACTGGAGCTCCTAGAGGAACCAGAGGAGAGAGAAGCATTTTCCATAGACAACTTTTTCATTTGTAACTCATGATTAAGCTCTATTTCCCTGAGTCTTAACTCAGCTTGTTTCTGCTCAGCCTGGGCATTCATTCGTCTGAACTCGAGCTCTTGGTTTCGTTCAGCTTGAGCCAAGAACCATTTATATTCTAATTCGAGCTTCATTTTTTCAAGTTCAAAATAAGCAGGGTTACTTGTGGGACCTGGTATGGGCCCCGTAGGCACAGTTGGTAAGGCAGGTAGAGGAGCGGGGGAGACAGTTTCGCTAGCCTCGCCGTCCTCGTCAGCCTCTTCATCGCTATCATCAGAATTACGATTCAGATCAACACCATTACTGTTATCTACAGTTGCTGGAGAGTTTGGTTCCTCTGAACCAGTACCCAGACTTTGGTTCGCCAGCAATCTCTCTATCAGTTCTAACTTCTTGCCTTTTACAGGAAGATTCTCTTGTCTACAGAGAGCTCGCAGACTCTCAGTATTTTTATCCGACAAAGACTCTTGGCTGTAAATTTCCATTGTAGACATGTTTTTTGAAAGTTGCTTTTGTAACGTTTTGTGGTTAGTCGTCCTACAGCGTCGAAAAACACTCTAAACTGTATCCTCGATACTAATCCCACCGCTGCCACCAGTGTTAGGCGGAAACCTGTGCAGTTCCCTCTGGGACCACTGCAAAAGATTTAGGACTACAGGTGTTGCGATGAACCCACTTGGTAGCAGTCTGTACCACACAGATTCAATTGGTAGCTGTGGCTGAGCAGTCAGACTTCTCTCAAGAAAAGTTGGTCAGTATAGGGAGCATACAATATAGGGTAATTCTTCGCAGCAAAACGAGTAAACACGCAACCAGGCTTTAGTATAAAGATAGTAAGTTATTTATTGATAACAGAACGTCTACGAAAAATACTAAAGCGAATCACGGCAAATAACTCAAAATACAATTACTCTGCAAAATGGAATAAGCTCAATCCCCCGAAACACACTATCGACAACTCTAGGTTCTACGGCACCACTTATTTTCAGACAGAGGTGTATACCTCAACCCAGATGACACTCAAATATTTAGTGAGGAAGGGAGAGAAGAGAAAGGCAGGTAATGAAGTCAACACGGTTCGTACTGAAGCGGGTAAAAATGCAAGGCAAGAAAGCATTAATCACACTAGATCATACAGTTCGGCGGCCAGGCCCACTCGGTGAGAGGCAAGGCACGATGTCCTGGAAAGTCTCTACGGATGATGCATTCAAGTCTTGTTTAGCAAATTGGTTAGCGTCAGGTTGAACCAGTTCAGAACAAAGAGTGAATAAAGCTTGGAGGCAACCCAACGGAACGGGGAGGCATCAGATACCTCACACGAACCGATCGAAAAGGGAAGCCAGGCGGGTACGGTACCTTGTTGTGGAAGACAGCTCCGACGGGGGCAGTTGTTCCTGGTGGTGGATGCACGACGGGTCTTGGCCAAGAGAAGAGATGCTCTCGTCGTCGAAGAGAAGATGTCCGGTGCACCACCAGGGAAGAAACCAGCCGCGGAGTGCTCCGTCACAAGGCACCACCTTCCGATCATGGTGCAGGAGTAGTGGCTATCCGGTTGCCGGGTGCTCTGCACGGGCAATTCGACCACTGCGTCCTGGGCGACCAAAAAGCACAAAGAAGAAGAAGACTGGTTGTTCCCATCAGCCAGGGAAAGAGCCTCTCCGGCAGGGAGATCTCTTCTGTCGTCGGGAGATTGTGAGACGATTCCGCAGGGCTCCACCGGAGGTTTCGTCGTGCAGATCGAGTCAGCGTTACCCTCGTCGGATTCTTTAGGTCCAGTGGCGACTTCCTGAAGATCCAGTCCCAAAGGCCCGGCTTTTATGCAGACGTCCCCCATTCATTCAGCCTAGCTTGTCAATCAACACATGCTAAGTGGTGAGCGGGAAGGCTCACCACCTGGGCCAATCACTTCAGAGTGCGACCTGAGTTGGCAAGGCAACTCGGTCCAGGGTGTCTAAACCCCCTCCCACACCCCTGAGGTAACCCAGACAGAATGGCGCCACCTTCGCGGGTCTCTGTCCAGAGGCCCGCCAAAAGTGGAACAAAGGTCTCAACCTTTGGTTTAGGAGTCACAGAGAAAAACACAGACGCCATTTTACAACCCGAGTTCTGGCAGAAAATACCACTCGATAAACCTATTTAAGATAAGTAGATCGGTGGTACGTTGGAGATTAACGAAAAACAGTATCAATCTTCAACAATGGGACGGATCCCATAGGGTTATGCTCGGGGTCGAACATAACAAGTAGTTTCCACTGCCACCAGCCAAAACTCGACGAGGAGGGACGGGACAGTGCCCCCTCGAGTAACAGATCCAGGAGTAATCGTATTACCCCTACTAGCACGTCCACAATAAGATGGTTGGTACTAGTTCTGTTAGCAAATTTAGGTCTAGTAAAGCCAATGGTGACTTTACATGCCCGGGGAGACAGTAGTCAGTCCCCGGGTATGGAGTCTATGGTGGGGGGACCTGCTAGGGCACCCCCGTGTCACGACACGTAGGGTGCAGAGTGACACACATAGAAAAACTTATGAGACCCTATGGAGTAAAAGACCCCATAGCCCATCGAACACATTGACATCTCAAAGGAATTACACACATACATGTCCAAGAGTGAGAGGAAAAGGGTCACACTCTTGGCAGGATGGGAAAAACAAACTCCAGAAATCCAGCAAAGCTGCTGGGGGACTCACTAGCTTAGGAAATTCAGCCTAAACAGAGAATTCTCCCTAACAGCCACCCATAACCAAAGCCATAGCCTCATGGGGTCTTCTGCAGGCCACCCATAACCAAAGCCATAGCCTCATGGGGTCTTCTGCAGGCCACCCATAACCAAAGGCAGAGCCTCACGGGGTCTTCTGCAGGCCACCCATAACCAAAGCCATAGCCTCCTGGGGTCTTCTGCAGGCCACCCATAATCAAAGCCATAGCCTCATGGGGTCTTCTACAGGTCACCCATAACCAAAGCCATAGCCTCATGGGGTCTTCTGCAGGCCACCAATAACCAAAGCCATAGCCTCATGGGGTCTTGTGCAGGCCACCCTTAACCAAAGCCATAGCCTCATGGGGTCTTCTACAGGCCACCCATAACCAAAGCCAGAGCCTCATGGGGTCTTCAGCAGGCCCCCATTAACCAAAGCCATAGCCTCATGGGGTCTTCTACAGGCCACCCATAACCCTCATGGGGTCTTCTGCAGGCCACCCATAACCAAAGCCAGAGCCTCATGGGGTCTTCTGCAGGCCACCCATAACCTAAGCCATAGCCTCATGGGGTCTTCTGCAGGCCACCCATAACCAAAGCCAGAGCCTCATGGGGTCTTGTGCAGGCCACCCTTAGCCAAAGCCATAGCCTCATGGGGTCTTCTACAGGCCACCCATAACCAAGGCCAGAGCCTCATGGGGTCTTCTGTAGGCCACCCATAACCAAAGCCATAGCCTCATGGGGTCTTGTGCAGGCCACCCATAACCAAAGCCATAGCCTCATGGGGTCTTGTGCAGTCCATCCATAACCAAAGCCATAGTCTCATGGGGTCTCATGCAGGCCACCCATAACCCAAGACATACCCTCATGGTCTTGTGCCTGCCACCCATAACCAAAGCCAAACCCTAAAGGGGTCTCGTGCAGGCCACCCATAACCAAAGACATACCCTCATGGGGTCTCGGTCAGGCCATCCATAACCAAAGCCATAGCCTCATGGTCTTGTGCAGGCCACCCATAACCAAAGCCAAAGCCTCATGGGGTCTCGTGCAGGCCATCCATAACCAAATCCATAGCCTCATGGTCTTGTGCAGGCCGCCCATAACCAAAGCCATAGCCTCATGGGGTCTCATGCAGGCCACCCACAACCAAAGACATACCCTCATGGTCTTGTGCCTGCCACCCATAACCAAAGCCAAACCCTAAAGGGGTCTCGTGCAGTCCACCCATAACCAAAGACATACCCTCATGGGGTCTCGTGCAGGCCATCCATAACAAACGCCATAGCCTCATGGTCTTGTGCAGGCCGCCCATAACCAAAGCCATAGCCTCATGGGGTCTTCTGCAGGCCAACCATAACCAAAGCCATAGCCTAATGGGGTCTCGTGCAGGCCTCCCTTAACAAAAGCCATGCCCTCATGGGGTCTTGTGCAGTCCATCCATAAGTCCAATGCCATGCCCTCAGGGGTCTTGTGCGGGCCACCCATAACCAAAGCCATAGCCTCATGGGGTCTTGTGCAGGCCACCCTTAACCAAAGCCATACCCTCATGGGGTCTCGTGCAGTCCTTCCATAACCAAAGCCATGCCCTCATGGGGTCTTGTGCGGGCCACCCATAACCAAAGACATGCGCTCATGGTGTCTTGTGCAGGCCGCCCATAACCAAAGCCAGAGCCTCATGGGGTCTTCTGCAGTCCGCCCATAACCAAAGCCATAGCCTCATGGGGTCTCATGCAGGCCACCCATAACCAAAGGCATGCCCTCATGGGGTCTTGTGCAGTCCATCCATAACCAAAGCCATAGCCTCATGGGGTCTTGTGCAGGCCACCTTTAAGGTCCAAAGCCATAGCCTCATGGGGTCCCGTGCTGGCCACCCATAACCTAAGCCATAGCCTCATGGGGTCTCATGCAGGCCACCCATAACCAAAGCCAAACCCTAAAGGGGTCTCGTGCAGTCCACCCATAACCAAAGACATACCCTCATGGGGTCTCGTGCAGGCCATCCATAACAAAAGCCATAGCCTCATGGTCTTGTGCAGGCCGCCCATAACCAAAGCCATAGCCTCATGGGGTCTTCTGCAGGCCAACCATAACCAAAGCCATAGCCTAATGGGGTCTCGTGCAGGCCTCCCTTAACAAAAGCCATGCCCTCATGGGGTCTTGTGCAGTCCATCCATAACCAAAGCCATGCCCTCAGGGGTCTTGTGCGGGCCACCCATAACCAAAGCCATAGCCTCATGGGGTCTTGTGCAGGCCACCCTTAACCAAAGCCATACCCTCATGGGGTCTCGTGCAGTCCTTCCATAACCAAAGCCATGCCCTCATGGGGTCTTGTGCAGTCCATCCATAACCAAAGCCATAGTCTCATGGGGTCTCATGCAGGCCACCCATAACCAAAGACATACCCTCATGGTCTTGTGCCTGCCACCCATAACCAAAGCCAAACCCTAAAGGGGTCTCGTGCAGGCCACCCATAACCAAAGACATACCCTCATGGGGTCTCGGTCAGGCCATCCATAACCAAAGCCATAGCCTCATGGTCTTGTGCAGGCCACCCATAACCAAAGCCAAAGCCTCATGGGGTCTCGTGCAGGCCATCCATAACCAAATCCATAGCCTCATGGTCTTGTGCAGGCCGCCCATAACCAAAGCCATAGCCTCATGGGGTCTCATGCAGGCCACCCACAACCAAAGACATACCCTCATGGTCTTGTGCCTGCCACCCATAACCAAAGCCAAACCCTAAACGGGTCTCGTGCAGTCCACCCATAACCAAAGACATACCCTCATGGGGTCTCGTGCAGGCCATCCATAACAAAAGCCATAGCCTCATGGTCTTGTGCAGGCCGCCCATAACCAAAGCCATAGCCTCATGGGGTCTTCTGCAGGCCAACCATAACCAAAGCCATAGCCTAATGGGGTCTCGTGCAGGCCTCCCTTAACAAAAGCCATGCCCTCATGGGGTCTTGTGCAGTCCATCCATAAGTCCAATGCCATGCCCTCAGGGGTCTTGTGCGGGCCACCCATAACCAAAGCCATAGCCTCATGGGGTCTTGTGCAGGCCACCCTTAACCAAAGCCATACCCTCATGGGGTCTCGTGCAGTCCTTCCATAACCAAAGCCATGCCCTCATGGGGTCTTGTGCGGGCCACCCATAACCAAAGACATGCGCTCATGGTGTCTTGTGCAGGCCGCCCATAACCAAAGCCAGAGCCTCATGGGGTCTTCTGCAGTCCGCCCATAACCAAAGCCATAGCCTCATGGGGTCTCATGCAGGCCACCCATAACCAAAGGCATGCCCTCATGGGGTCTTGTGCAGTCCATCCATAACCAAAGCCATAGCCTCATGGGGTCTTGTGCAGGCCACCTTTAAGGTCCAAAGCCATAGCCTCATGGGGTCCCGTGCTGGCCACCCATAACCTAAGCCATAGCCTCATGGGGTCTCATGCAGGCCACCCATAACCAAAGCCAAACCCTAAAGGGGTCTCGTGCAGTCCACCCATAACCAAAGACATACCCTCATGGGGTCTCGTGCAGGCCATCCATAACAAAAGCCATAGCCTCATGGTCTTGTGCAGGCCGCCCATAACCAAAGCCATAGCCTCATGGGGTCTTCTGCAGGCCAACCATAACCAAAGCCATAGCCTAATGGGGTCTCGTGCAGGCCTCCCTTAACAAAAGCCATGCCCTCATGGGGTCTTGTGCAGTCCATCCATAACCAAAGCCATGCCCTCAGGGGTCTTGTGCGGGCCACCCATAACCAAAGCCATAGCCTCATGGGGTCTTGTGCAGGCCACCCTTAACCAAAGCCATACCCTCATGGGGTCTCGTGCAGTCCTTCCATAACCAAAGCCATGCCCTCATGGGGTCTTGTGCGGGCCACCCATAACCAAAGCCATGCGCTCATGGGGTCTTCTGCAGTCCGCCCATAACCAAAGCCATAGCCTCATGGGGTCTCATGCAGGCCACCCATAACCAAAGGCATGCCCTCATGGGGTCTTGTGCAGTCCATCCATAACCAAAGCCATAGCCTCATGGGGTCTTGTGCAGGCCACCTTTAACCAAAGCCATAGCCTCATGGGGTCTTCTGCAGGCCACCCATAACCAAAGCCATAGCCTCATGGGGTCTTCTGCAGGCCGGCCATAACCAAAGCCATAGCCTCATGGGGTCTCGTGCAGGCCATCCATAACCAAAGCCATAGCCTCATGGGGTCTTTTGTGGGCCACCCATAACCAAAGCCATAGCCTCATGGGGTCTCGTACAGGCCACCCATAACCAAAACCATACCCTCATGGGGTCTTGTGCAGGCCACCCATAACCAAAGCCATAGGCTCATGGGGTCTCGTACAGGCCACCCATAACCAAAGCCATAGCCTCATGGGGTCTTGTGCAGGCCACCCTTAACCAAAGCCATAGCCTCATGGGATCTTCTGCAGGCCACCCATAACCAAAGCCATAGCCTAATGGGGTCTCGTGCAGGCCACCCTTAACCAAAGCCATGCCCTCATGGGGTCTTGTGCAGTCCATCCATAACCAAAGCCATGCCCTCAGTGGTCTTGTGCGGGCCACCCATAACCAAAGCCATAGCCTCATGAGGTCTTGTGCAGGCCACCCTTATCCAAAGCCATATCCTTATGGGGTCTCGTGCAGTCCATCCATAACCAAAGCCATGCCCTCATGGGGTCTTGTGCGGGCCACCCATAACCAAAGCCATGCCCTCATGGGGTCTTGTGCATGCCGCCCATAATCAAAGCCATAGCCTCATGGGGTCTTCTACAGGCCACCCATAACCAATGCCAGAGCCTCATGGGGTCTTCTGCAGGCCACCCATAACCAAAGCCAGAGCCTCATGGGGTCTTCTGCAGGCCACCCATAACCAAAGCCAGAGCCTCATGGGGTCTTCTGCAGGCCACCCATAACCAAAGACATACCATCATGGTCTTGTGCAGGCCACCCATATCCAAAGCCATGCCCTCATGGGTTCTTGTGCAGGCCACCCTTAACCAAAGCCATACCATCATGGGGTCTTGTGCAGGCCACCCTTAACCAAAGCCATAGCCTCATGGGGTCTTCTGCAGGCCACCCATAACCAAAGCCATAGCCTAATGGGGTCTCATGCAGGCCACCCTTAACCAAAGCCATGCCCTCCTGGGGTCTTGTGCAGTCCATCCATTACCAAAGCCATGCCCTCAGGGGTCTTGTGCGGGCCACCCATAACCAAAGCCATAGCCTCATGGGGTCTTGTGCAGGCCACCCTTAACCAAAGCCATACCCTCATGGGGTCTCGTGCAGTCCATCCATAACGAAAGCCATGCCCTCATGGGGTCTTGTGCGGGCTACCCATAACCAAAGCCATGCCCTCATGGGGTCTTGTGTAGGCCGCCCATAACCAAAGCCAGAGCCTCAAGGGGTCTTCTGCAGGCCGCCCATAACCAAAGCCATAGCCTCATGGGGTCTCATGCAGGCCACCCATAACCAAAGGCATGCCCTCATGGGGTCTTGTGCAGTCCATCCATAACCAAAGCCATAGCCTCATGGGGTCTCATGCAGGCCACCCATAACCAAAGCCATAGTCTCATGGGGTCTCATGCAGGCCACCCATAACCAAAGGCATGCCCTCATGGGGTCTTTTGCAGTCCATCCATAACCAAAGCCATAGCCTCATGGGGTCTTGTGCAGGCCACCTTTAACCAAAGCCATAGCCTCATGGGGTCTTCTGCAGGCCACCCATAACCAAAGCCATAGCCTCATGGGGTCTTCTGCAGGCCGCCCATAACCAAAGCCATAGCCTCATGGGGTCTCGTGCAGGCCATTCATAACCAAAGCCATAGCCTCATGGGGTCTTTTGCGAGCCACCCATAACCAAAGCCATAGCCTCATGGGGTCTTTTGCGGGCCATCCATAACCAAAGCCATAACCTAATGGGGTCTTTTGCGGGCCACCCATAACCAAAGCCATAGCCTCATGGGGTCTCGTACAGGCCACCCATAACCAAAACCATAGCCTCATGGGGTCTTGTGCAGGCCACCCATAACCAAAGCCATAGCCTCATGGGGTCTCGTACAGGCCACCCATAACCAAAGCAATAGCCTCATGGGGTCTTGTGCAGGCCACCCATAACCAAAGCCGTAGCCTAATGGGGTCTCGTGCAGGCCACCCTTAACCAAAGCCATGCCCTCATGGGGTCTTGTGCGGTCCATCCATAACCAAAGCCATGCCCTCAGGGGTCTTGTGCGGGCCACCCATAACCAAAGCCATGCCCTCATGGGGTCTTGTGCAGGCTGCCCATAACCAAAGCCATAGCCTCATGGGGTCTTCTACAGGCCACCCATAACCAAAGCCAGAGCCTCATGGGGTCTTCTGCAGGCCCCCCATAACCAAAGCCAGAGCCTCATGGGGTCTTCTGCAGGCCACCCATAACCAAATCCAGAGCCTCATGGGGTCTTCTGAAGGCCACCCATAACCAAATACATACCCTCATGGTCTTGTGCAGGCCACCATAACCAACGCCATGCCCTCATGGGTTCTTGTGCAGGCCACCCTTAACCAAAGCCATACCGTCATGGTGTTCCGTGCTGGCCACCCATAACCTAAGCCATAGCCTCATGGGGTCTTGTGCAGGCCTCCCTTAACAAAAGCCATGCCCTCATGGGGTCTTGTGCAGTCCATCCATAAGTCCAAAGCCATGCCCTCAGGGGTCTTGTGCGGGCCACCCATAACCAAAGCCATAGCCTCATGGGGTCTTGTGCAGGCCACCCTTAACCAAAGCCATACCCTCATGGGGTCTCGTGCAGTCCTTCCATAACCAAAGCCATGCCCTCATGGGGTCTTGTGCGGGCCACCCATAACCAAAGCCATGCGCTCATGGTGTCTTGTGCAGGCCGCCCATAACCAAAGCCAGAGCCTCATGGGGTCTTCTGCAGTCCGCCCATAACCAAAGCCATAGCCTCATGGGGTCTCATGCAGGCCACCCATAATCAAAGGCATGCCCTCATGGGGTCTTGTGCAGTCCATCCATAACCAAAGCCATAGCCTCATGGGGTCTTGTGCAGGCCACCTTTAAGGTCCAAAGCCATAGCCTCATGGGGTCCCGTGCTGGCCACCCATAACCTAAGCCATAGCCTCATGGGGTCTCATGCAGGCCACCCATAACCAAAGCCAAACCCTAAAGGGGTCTCGTGCAGTCCACCCATAACCAAAGACATACCCTCATGGGGTCTCGTGCAGGCCATCCATAACAAAAGCCATAGCCTCATGGTCTTGTGCAGGCCGCCCATAACCAAAGCCATAGCCTCATGGGGTCTTGTGCAGGCCACCCTTAACCAAAGCCATATGTCAGAATCCAGTTGCCCACGTCGTGTAGCCGAAGAGTTCTTCCACCCGATGGAACCCTCTGGCCCCAGGAATGGACAGCCAGAGCGATCAATCAGAGGAAAGAACGGATACCTGATGAGACCCAGAGGACGCAGGAGTTGTAATGTAGATGACGCAAAAGTTGTAATGCAGAAGTCAGGGTGGTACGAGTAGCCGAGGACAGGCGTTGGATCTGTAAGTGAGGAGTTAACACAATACAGATAATATAACAATCGTCCTTCTGACCAAACCCGAACACAACAGAAAGAATGCAATACGTTGATCCCAATTCTGATAACAACCCCTAGGCTTACCGTTACTCCGGGGAGAACCAGATGGAACCAGGAAGAGAAGAACTCCGAAGTCCACAATGCAGAATACCAGCAAAGCTCAACCACCTATCCCGCCGGCACGAGGACGCCTACTACACACTATATAGTGTGCGTCACAAGGAAACCCCAGGTTGGAAGTTCAAGTTCCAAGTTCGACAATCCCAAAGTTCAAGAGTTCCAAGGTCAACAATCCAAAGTTCAAGAAAAGTTCCAAAGTTCCTCAAAGTACCCAGATGCAGTCCAGATGATTGATGATCCAGAAGACAACCGAAGAGCAACCAAAACAAATGGGCGAAGGCTAGGAAATCCGTGAGCGGTCCGAGGTCGAAGAATGATGCGGGCAGCAAACAAGAACAAGGCAGTCCAAAATCCAAAGCCAGGTAAACGGTCCGGGTCGAGGCAACGAGGTAATCAGAAATGCTGGAGGGAAGGGGAAGGGAAAGGGACAGAACCGGGATGATAAGGAAAACTGGATACAAGGTACAAGATACGAGGCGCCACCAATTCGCAATCAGAAGCACCGATCTGGAGCGTAGGCGGAGAATATAAAGGTGAGGTCACATGACAGTGTTCCGCGGCTTCCAGCGTCGACCGTGGGAAATGCTGAGAGGACGCCAGCGTTGCCATGCCAACTTCCAAGCCCCTGGTTGTAGTGTTCTTAAAGGGCTATGCATCCGTTTCTTGACACTGCTTACACGCCGGTACATGACAGTTTCCTCCCTCAAAGGGGGTGTCACCCCCCGAGCAGACCAGAAACGAGACAAAAGGGCCGGAGCATGGATGTTTCCCACAGGTTCCCACGTACGGTCTTCGGGACCATAGCCCTTCCAATCGACCAGATAGAGACGTCTGCCCCTTCGGACTTTGGTATCCAAGATCGCACCCACCTCATATTCATCAAAACCATGCACCCTAATCGGAGGTGGGTGAGCAGAAAGTCTGGTAGATGGGTGGCATGGTTTCACTAGAGAAACATGGAATACCGGGTGTACCTTCCATTTTGCAGGAAGAGCCAATCGGAGGGCCGCAGGGTTAATAACCTGCAGAATGCTGTAGGGACCCACGAACCGAGGCAACAGGGATCTTCGACCAGGCAGGCGTAGGTTTTTTGTGGAGAGCCAAACCTTCATCCCCGGTCGGTAGTTAGGAGCCGGTGAGCGATGTGCATCTGCCGATGACTTAGTACGTGACTGGGCCTGTAATAGTTGACTCTTAACTATAGCGTGGGTATCTGATAGGTTCCTAAGACAACCAGAGGCAGCCGGATTTTGTAATGGCCAATCAGCAATACTGGGCAAAGAACGGGGGTGCTGGCCATATAGTGCAAAGAACGGAGATACACCTGTCGCCGTATGCATAGAGTTATTGTAGGCGAACTCGGCCAGAGGTAGAACAGAAACCCACGTATCTTGGCGTTGGTGGGTAAGACATCGTAGATACTGTTCCATGGTGGCGTTAAGCCTCTCTGTTTGCCCATCGGTTTGTGGATGGTATGCACTAGAGTACCTGCCGTCTATACCCAACGTTGAAGTCACGGCTCTCCAAAAACGAGAAGTGAACTGTGGTCCCCGGTCAGTAACAAGAATGGAAGGCAGACCGAATCTTCGGTAGACGTTCTTCAAGAACAGTTCCGCCAAAACCGGAGCAGAAGGAATCCCCTGGCAGGGTACAAACAAGGCTGATTTAGTGAAATAGTCCACTACCACCCATATAGTGTCGTAACCGTCGACTACCGGAAGCTCTACTACGAAATCCATAGAGACCATAAACCAAGGCTTGTCTGGAATAGGCATGGGTTGAAGCAGGCCCACCGGTTTGCCCGGTTGATGTTTGCACTGTGCACAAACGGCACAAGAAACGATGTATTCCCGAACATCGTGTGACATGGAGGGCCACCAGCACCACCTTCTCAAAAGGTCAATAGTTTTCCCAGTACCTGGATGTGCCGCTACCGCTGAATCGTGACACCATTGTATGGCGGTGTGTCTTGTGTCGGAGTCAGGCACATATATTTTACCCTTCTTATAAGGCAATGAATTGATGACCTCCAACCCCAGGCTAGAAATCTCGGAGGGAGTAGTTCTCACCCATTCTAGTATCCTTGTTTTCAGAGAGGGGCGCAAGGTACACCCACACACCACTTGATTGGGTAATAGAAGAGCTCCTTTAAGCTCGGATGGTTCAGGGACTCCATGGATGCGGGAAAGAGCATCAGCCTTCGAATTCAGAGAACCAGGGCGATAGGTGATGGTGAAGTTGAACATGGCGAAAAATTCATGCCACCTGGCATGACGTGCCGTGGTACACTTCACTGATTGCAGTGCCAAGAGATTCCGATGATCAGTAAATACTTGAACTGGTTCGGAAGACCCCAAAAGATGATGTCTCCATACCATAAAGGCGTCTCTTACAGCCAACAATTCCCGTTCTGTGATCGTATAATTTTTCTCGTAAGAGGTGAGTTTTCTGGAGTGATACGCAACAGGATGTAAACCAGCGGACTCGGGGCAAAGTTGGGACAGGATAGCTCCCAGTGCTACATCTGAAGCATCTGCTTCTACAATGAAAGGCAAAGAGGGATCCGGATGTTGAAGGACGGGAGCCGTGGTAAAAGCAGATTTTAAGGCCTCAAAAGCCTGTTGAGCTTCCTCGTTCCATTCAAACAAACTTTTAGTGCTGGTAAGTTTAGTAAGTGGAGAGGCAATGGCTGAAAAGTCTTGGATAAACCGCCGATAGAAATTTGCAAAACCTAGGAAGGATTGCAGAGCCTTCAAGGTATCAGGACGAGGCCACTCCAATATCGCGGTGATCTTAGACTGGCTCATTTGCACTCCCCGGCTAGTGATATCATAGCCTAGGAACTCTACCTCGGTTTCATGAAACCTGCACTTGTCCAACTTAGCATACAAGTGGTACTCTCTTAGACGCTGCAAAACGTTGGAGACATGGATGACGTGAGTGTCCACCGAAGGAGAGTAGACCAAGATGTCATCTAAGTAAACGACTACGTACTGGTCTAGCATGTCATGAAATACGTCGTTGATGAAGTATTGGAAGGTCGCCGGAGCGTTACATAGGCCAAAGGGCATAACGCAGTATTCGAAGAGGCCATATTTGGTTTTGAAGGCCGTCTTCCACTCGTCGCCTTCGCGAATCCGGACGAGATTGTAGGCTCCCCTCAAATCCAATTTAGTGAACACCTTAGCTGCACCCAATTGGTCCAATAAGACTGAAATCAAAGGAATCGGATACTGATTTCTGATCGTGACGGCATTTAAAGCATGGTAATCGATACAAGGACGCAGGTCCCCCTCCTTCTTAGGGACAAAGAACATGGGTGAGGCAGCAGGTGAGCGGGAAGGACGAATAAAGCCAGTACTCAAGGATTTGTCAATATATTCCTTCAGAATCACGTTCTCTTTTCACCCCTCCGTGCTGCTTGTCGGGAATCGATCTGGAGAACCAAATCCAGTAGTTCCGAAAAAGCAGTAGGTATCACCGGAACGGTAGCCAGTGTGTCTTTTAGGGAGTCGGATAGCCCTTTATAGAAGAGAGAGGCCTTCTTCTCTTCGGGCCAATTTGTTTCCGCCACCAGCTGATTGAACTTGGCTAGATAGGACAGGAGAGGTGTACTGCCTTGTTGGAGACCAAGCAGTTCTAAATCCGTAGCTTGTGTGGCATAACGTGTGTCAAACACACGACTCATAGCCTCCATTAGGGCGTCACAATTGTAAAGAAGATGACTGCCCTCTTCCAACAACGGATTAGCCCAGGCAGCCGCGGTACCCCCTAAATGAGATAGCAGAAACGCCGCCTTAGTAGTGGAATCTGGAAAAGAGGCAGGACGACACAGAAAGTGTAGTCTACATTGGTTCAAAAAGGTCCTAAAGGTCTTGGGGTCTCCACTGAAGCGTTCCGGTGGAGCCAAAGGGAACTGGGCAGTCATATAAACTGGTCCAGCACCCTGTTGGGATGGACCAGCACCTGCCCCAGAGACACTAGCCAAAGGTGGGGCAGCTGCCCCAAGGGGTTGGAACCCTGCTTGCAACTCATCAATGCGTCGCTGCGTGGCTGAATGAGCCGCAGTCATATCATTACGCAAATCGGCCACCAATTGTAAAATAGTGGACAGCGTCTCATTGGTATCCATATTGAAAGGCTTCTGATTATGTCAGAATCCAGTTGCCCACGTCGTGTAGCCGAAGAGTTCTTCCACCCGATGGAACCCTCTGGCCCCAGGAATGGACAGCCAGAGCGATCAATCAGAGGAAAGAACGGATACCTGATGAGACCCAGAGGACGCAGGAGTTGTAATGTAGATGACGCAAAAGTTGTAATGCAGAAGTCAGGGTGGTACGAGTAGCCGAGGACAGGCGTTGGATCTGTAAGTGAGGAGTTAACACAATACAGATAATATAACAATCGTCCTTCTGACCAAACCCGAACACAACAGAAAGAATGCAATACGTTGATCCCAATTCTGATAACAACCCCTAGGCTTACCGTTACTCCGGGGAGAACCAGATGGAACCAGGAAGAGAAGAACTCCGAAGTCCACAATGCAGAATACCAGCAAAGCTCAACCACCTATCCCGCCGGCACGAGGACGCCTACTACACACTATATAGTGTGCGTCACAAGGAAACCCCAGGTTGGAAGTTCAAGTTCCAAGTTCGACAATCCCAAAGTTCAAGAGTTCCAAGGTCAACAATCCAAAGTTCAAGAAAAGTTCCAAAGTTCCTCAAAGTACCCAGATGCAGTCCAGATGATTGATGATCCAGAAGACAACCGAAGAGCAACCAAAACAAATGGGCGAAGGCTAGGAAATCCGTGAGCGGTCCGAGGTCGAAGAATGATGCGGGCAGCAAACAAGAACAAGGCAGTCCAAAATCCAAAGCCAGGTAAACGGTCCAGGTCGAGGCAACGAGGTAATCAGAAATGCTGGAGGGAAGGGGAAGGGAAAGGGACAGAACCGGGATGATAAGGAAAACTGGATACAAGGTACAAGATACGAGGCGCCACCAATTCGCAATCAGAAGCACCGATCTGGAGCGTAGGCGGAGAATATAAAGGTGAGGTCACATGACAGTGTTCCGCGGCTTCCAGCGTCGACCGTGGGAAACGCTGAGAGGACGCCAGCGTTGCCATGCCAACTTCCAAGCCCCTGGTTGTAGTGTTCTTAAAGGGCTATGCATCCGTTTCTTGACACTGCTTACACGCCGGTACATGACACCATACCCTCATGGGGTCTCGTGCAGTCCTTCCATAACCAAAGCCATGCCCTCATGGGGTCTTGTGCGGGCCACCCATAACCAAAGCCATGCGCTCATGGGGTCTTCTGCAGACTGCCCATAACCAAAGCCATAGCCTCATGGGGTCTCATGCAGGCCACCCATAACCAAAGGCATGCCCTCATGGGGTCTTGTGCAGTCCATCCATAACCAAAGCCATAGCCTCATGGGGTCTTGTGCAGGCCACCTTTAACCAAAGCCATAGCCTCATGGGGTCTTCTGCAGGCCACCCATAACCAAAGCCATAGCCTCATGGGGTCTTCTGCAGGCCGGCCATAACCAAAGCCATAGCCTCATGGGGTCTCGTGCAGGCCATCCATAACCAAAGCCATAGCCTCATGGGGTCTTTTGCGGGCCACCCATAACCAAAGCCATAGCCTCATGGGGTCTCGTACAGGCCACCCATAACCAAAACCATAGCCTCATGGGGTCTTGTGCAGGCCACCCATAACCAAAGCCATAGCCTCATGGGGTCTCGTACAGGCCACCCATAACCAAAGCAATAGCCTCATGGGGTCTTGTGCAGGCCACCCATAACCAAAGCCATGCCCTCATGGGGTCTTGTGCGGTCCATCCATAACCAAAGCCATGCCCTCAGGGGTCTTGTGCGGGCCACCCATAACCAAAGCCATGCCCTCATGGGGTCTTGTGCAGGCCGCCCATAACCAAAGCCATAGCCTCATGGGGTCTTCTACAGGCCACCCATAACCAAAGCCAGAGCCTCATGGGGTCTTCTGCAGGCCCCCCATAACCAAAGCCAGAGCCTCATGGGGTCTTCTGCAGGCCACCCATAACCAAAGCCAGAGCCTCATGGGGTCTTCTGAAGGCCACCCATAACCAAATACATACCCTCATGGTCTTGTGCAGGCCACCCATAACCAACGCCATGCCCTCATGGGTTCTTGTGCAGGCCACCCTTAACCAAAGCCATACCGTCATGGGGTCTTGTGCAGTCCATCCATAACCAAAGCCATAGCTTCATGGGGGCTCATGCAGGCCACCCTTAACCAAAGCCATGCCGTCATGGGGTCTTGTGCAGTCCATCCATAACCAAAGCCATAGCCTCATGGGGTCTTCTGCAGGCCACCCATAACCAAAGCCAAAGCGTCATGGTGTTCCGTGCTGGCCACCCATAACCTAAGCCATAGCCTCATGGGGTCTTGTGCAGGCCACCGATAACCAAAGCCATAGCCTCATGGGGTCTTGTGCAGGCTACCCTTAACCAAAGCCATACTATCATGGGGTCTTGTGCAGTCCATCCATAACCAAAGCCATAGCTTCATGGGGTCTCATGCAGGCCACCCTTAACCAAAGCCATGCCCTCATGGGGTCTTGTGCAGTCCATCCATAACCAAAGCCATAGCCTCATGGGGTCTTCTGCAGGCCACCCATAACCAAAGCCAAAGCCTCGTGGGGTCTTCTGCAGGCCACCCATAACCAAAGCCATAGCCTTGTGGGGTCTACTGCAGGCCACCCATAACCAAAGCCATAGCCTTATGGGGTCTTCTGCAGGCCACCCATAACCAAAGCCATAGCCTCATGGGGTCTTCTGCAGGCCACCCATAACCAAAGGCAGAGCCTCATGGGGTCTTCTGCAGGCCACCCAAAACCAAAGCCATAGCCTCCTGGGGTCTTCTGCAGGCCACCCATAATCAAAGCCATAGCCTCATGGGGTCTTCTACAGGTCACCCATAACCAAAGCCATAGCCTCATGGGGTCTTCTGCAGGCCACCCTTAACCAAAGCCATAGCCTCATGGGGTCTTCTACAGGCCACCCATAACCAAAGCCAGAGCCTCATGGAGTCTTCTGCAGGCCCCCCTTAACCAAAGCCATAGCCACATGGGGTCTTCTACAGGCCACCCATAACCCTCATGGGGTCTTCTGCAGGCCACCCATAACCAAAGCCAGAGCCTCATGGGGTCTTCTGCAGGCCACCCATAACCTAAGCCATAGCCTCATGGGGTCTTCTGCAGGCCACCCATAACCAAAGCCAGAGCCTCATGGGGTCTTCTGCAGGCCACCCATAACCAAAGCCATAGCCTCATGGGGTCTTGTGCAGGCCACCCTTAGCCAAAGCCATAGCCTCATGGGGTCTTCTACAGGCCACCCATAACCAAGGCCAGAGCCTCATGGGGTCTTCTGTAGGCCACCCATAACCAAAGCCATAGCCTCATGGGGTCTTGTGCAGGCCACCCATAACCAAAGCCATAGCCTCATGGGGTCTTGTGCAGTCCATCCATAACCAAAGCCATAGCCTCATGGGGTCTCATGCAGGCCACCCATAACCAAAGACATACCCTCATGGTCTTGTGCCTGCCACCCATAACCAAAGCCAAACCCTAAAGGGGTCTCGTGCAGGCCACCCATAACCAAAGACATACCCTCATGGGGTCTCGGTCAGGCCATCCATAACCAAAGCCATAGCCTCATGGTCTTGTGCAGGCCACCCATAACCAAAGCCAAAGCCTCATGGGGTCTCGTGCAGGACATCCATAACCAAAGCCATAGCCTCATGGTCTTGTGCAGGCCGCCCATAACCAAAGCCATAGCCTCATGGGGTCTCATGCAGGCCACCCATAACCAAAGACATACCCTCATGGTCTTGTGCCTGCCACCCATAACCAAAGCCAAACCCTAAAGGGGTCTCATGCAGTCCACCCATAACCAAAGCCATAGCCTAATGGGGTCTCGTGCAGGCCACCCTTAACAAAAGCCATGCCCTCATGGGGTCTTGTGCAGTCCATCCATAACCAAAGCCATGCCCTCAGGGGTCTTGTGCGGGCCACCCATAACCAAAGCCATAGCCTCATGGGGTCTTGTGCAGGCCACCCTTAACCAAAGCCATACCCTCATGGGGTCTCGTGCAGTCCTTCCATAACCAAAGCCATGCCCTCATGGGGTCTTGTGCGGGCCACCCATAACCAAAGCCATGCGCTCATGGGGTCTTGTGCAGGCCGCCCATAACCAAAGCCAGAGCCTCATGGGGTCTTCTGCAGTCCGCCCATAACCAAAGCCATAGCCTCATGGGGTCTCATGCAGGCCACCCATAACCAAAGGCATGCCCTCATGGGGTCTTGTGCAGTCCATCCATAACCAAAGCCATAGCCTCATGGGGTCTCATGCAGGCCACCCATAACCAAAGCCATGCCCTCATGGGGTCTTGTGCAGGCCGCCCATAACCAAAGCCAGAGCCTCATGGGGTCTTCTGCAGTCCGCCCATAACCAAAGCCAGAGCCTCATGGGGTCTCATGCAGGCCACCCATAACCAAAGCCATAGCCTCATGGGGTCTCATGCAGGCCACCCATAACCAAAGGCATGCCCTCATGGGGTCTTGTGCAGTCCATCCATAACCAAAGCCATAGCCTCATGGGGTCTTGTGCAGGCCACCTTTAACCAAAGCCATAGCCTCATGGGGTCTTCTGCAGGCCACCCATAACCAAAGCCATAGCCTCATGGGGTCTTCTGCAGGCCGCCCATAACCAAAGCCATAGCCTCATGGGGTCTCGTGCAGGCCATCCATAACCAAAGCCATAGCCTCATGGGGTCTTTTGCGGGCCACCCATAACCAAAGCCATAGCCTCATGGGGTCTCGTACAGGCCACCCATAACCAAAACCATACCCTCATGGGGTCTTGTGCAGGCCACCCATAACCAAAGCCATAGGCTCATGGGGTCTCGTACAGGCCACCCATAACCAAAGCCATAGCCTCATAGGGTCTTGTGCAGGCCACCCTTAACCAAAGCCATAGCCTCATGGGATCTTCTGCAGGCCACCCATAACCAAAGCCATAGCCTAATGGGGTCTCGTGCAGGCCACCCTTAACCAAAGCCATGCCCTCATGGGGTCTTGTGCAGTCCATCCATAACCAAAGCCATGCCCTCAGGGGTCTTGTGCGGGCCACCCATAACCAAAGCCATAGCCTCATGAGGTCTTGTGCAGGCCACCCTTATCCAAAGCCATACCCTTATGGGGTCTCGTGCAGTCCATCCATAACCAAAGCCATGCCCTCATGGGGTCTTGTGCGGGCCACCCATAACCAAAGCCATGCCCTCATGGGGTCTTGTGCATGCCGCCCATAATCAAAGCCATAGCCTCATGGGGTCTTCTACAGGCCACCCATAACCAATGCCAGAGCCTCATGGGGTCTTCTGCAGGCCACCCATAACCAAAGCCAGAGCCTCATGGGGTCTTCTGCAGGCCACCCATAACCAAAGCCAGAGCCTCATGGGGTCTTCTGCAGGCCACCCATAACCAAAGACATACCCTCATGGTCTTGTGCAGGCCACCCATATCCAAAGCCATGCCCTCATGGGTTCTTGTGCAGGCCACCCTTAACCAAAGACATACCGTCATGGGGTCTTGTGCAGTCCATCCATAACCAAAGCCATAGTCTCATGGGGTCTCATGCAGGCCACCCATAACCAAAGCCATAGCCTCATGGGGTCTTGTGCAGGCCACCCTTAACCAAAGCCATAGCCTCATGGGGTCTTCTACAGGCCACCCATAACCAAAGCCAGAGCCTCATGGGGTCTTCTGCAGGCCACCCATAACCAAAGCCATAGCCTCATGGGGTCTTCTACAGGCCACCCATAACCAAAGCCAGAGCCTCATGGGGTCTTCTGCAGGCCACCCATAACCAAAGCCATAGCCGCATGGGGTCTTCTGCAGGCCACCCATAACCAAAGCCATAGCCCCATGGGGTCTTGTGCAGGCCACCCTTAACCAAAGCCATACCGTCATGGGGTCTTGTGCAGTCCATCCATAACCAAAGCCATAGCTTCATGGGGTCTCATGCAGGCCACCTTTAACCAAAGCCATGCTGTCATGGGGTCTTGTGCAGTCCATCCATAACCAAAGCCATAACCTCATGGGGTCTTCTGCAGGCCACCCATAACCAAAGCCAAAGCCTCATGGGGTCACGTGCTGGCCACCCATAACCTAAGCCATAGCCTCATGGGGTGTTGTGCAGGCCACTCTTAACCAAAGCCATACCGTCATGGGGTCTTGTGCAGTAAATCCATAACCAAAGCCATAGCTTCATGGGGTCTCATGCAGGCCACCCTTAACCAAAGCCATGCCCTCAGGGGTCTTGTGCGGGCCACCCATAACCAAAGCCATAGCCTCATGAGGTCTTGTGCAGGCCACCCTTATCCAAAGCCATAGCTTCATGGGGTCTCATGCAGGCCACCCTAACCAAAGCCATGCCGTCATGGGGTCTTGTGCAGTCCATCCATAACCAAAGCCATAGCCTCATGGGGTCTTCTGCAGGCCACCCATAACCAAAGCCAAAGCCTCATGGGGTCCCGTGCTGGCCACCCATAACCTAAGCCATAGCCTCATGGGGTCTTGTGCAGGCCACTCTTAACCAAAGCCATACCGTCATGGGGTCTTGTGCAGTAAATCCATAACCAAAGCCATAGCTTCATGGGGTCTCATGCAGGCCACCCTTAACCAAAGCCATGCCGTCATGGGGTCTTGTGCAGTCCATCCATAACCAAATCCATAGCCTCATGGGGTCTCGTGCAGGCCACCCATAACCAAAGCCATAGCCTCATGGGGTCTTGTGCAGGCCACCCTTAACCAAAGCTGTACCGTCATGTGGTCTTGTGCAGTCCATCCATAACCAAAGCCATAGCTTGATGGGGTCTCATGCAGGCCACCCTTAACCAAAGCCATGCCGTCATGGGGTCTTGTGCAGTCCATCCATAACCAAAGAAATAGCCTCATGGGATCTTCCGCAGGCCACCCATAACCAAAGCCAAAGCCTCATGGGGTCCCGTGCTGGCCACCCATAACCTAAGCCATAGCCTTGTGGGGTCTTCTGCAGGCCACCCATAACCAAAGCCATAGCCTCATGGGGTCTTCTGCAGGCCATCCATACCCAAAGCCATAGCCTCATGGGGTCTTCTGCAGGCCACCCATAACCAAAGCCATAGCCTCACGGGGTCTTCTGCAGGCCACCCATAACCAAAGCCATAGCCTCATGGGGTCTTGTGCAGGCCACCCTTAACCAAAGCCATAGCCTCATGGGGTCTTCTGCAGGCCACCCATAACCAAAGCCAGAGCCTCATGGGGTCTTCTGCAGGCCACCCTTAACCAAAGCCATAGCCTCATGGGGTCTTCTACAGGCCCCCATAACCAAAGCCAGAGCCTCATGGGGTCTTCTGCAGGCCACCCATAAACAAAGCCAGAGCCTCATGGGGTCTTCTGCAGGCCACCCATAACCTAAGCCATAGCCTCATGGGGTCTTCTGCAGGCCACCCATAACCAAAGCCAGAGCCTCATGGGGTCTTCTGCAGGCCACCCATAACCAAAGCCATAGCCTCATGGGGTCTTCTGCAGGCCACCCATAACCAAAGCCATAGCCTCATGGGGTCTTGTGCCGGCCACCCTTAACCAAAGCCATAGCCTCATGGGGTCTTCTACAGGCCACCCATCACCAAGGCCAGAGCCTCATGGGGTCTTCTGCAGGCCACCCATAACCAAAGCCATAGCCTCATGGGGTCTTGTGCAGGCCACCCATAACCAAAGCCATAGCCTCATGGGGTCTTGTTCAGTTCATCCATAACCAAAGCCATAGCCTCATGGGGTCTCATGCAGGCCACCCATAACCAAAGACATACCCTCATGGTGTCTCGTGCAGGCCATCCATAACCATAGCCATAGCCTCATGGTCTTGTGCAGGCCACCCTTAACCAAAGCCAAAGCCTCATGGGGTCTCGTGCAGGCCATCCATAACCAAAGCCATAGCCTCATGGTCTTGTGCAGGCCGCCCATAACCAAAGCCATAGCCTCTTGGGGTCTCATGCAGGCCACCCATAACCAAAGGCATGCCCTCATGGGGTCTTGTGCAGTTCATCCATAACCAAAGCCATAGCCTCATGGGGTCTCATGCAGGCCACCCATAACCACAGCCATAGCCTCATGGGGTCTCATGCAGGCCACCCATAACCAAAGGCATGCCGTCATGGGGTCTTGTGCAGTCCATCCATAACCAAAGCCATAGCCTCATGGGGTCTCATGCAGGCCACCCATAACCAAAGCCAGAGCCTCATGGGGTCTCATGCAGGCCATCCATAACCAAAGCCATAGCCTCATGGGGTCTTGTGCAGGCCACCTTTAACCAAAGCCATACCTCATGGGGTCTTCTGCAGGCCGCCCATAACCAAAGCCATAGCCTCATGGGGTCTTGTGCAGGCCATCCATAACCAAAGCCATAGCCTCATGGGGTCTTTTGCGGGCCACCCATAACCAAAGCCATAGCCTCATGGGGTCTTTTGCGGGCCATCCATAACCAAAGCCATAGCTTCATGGGGTCTCATGCAGGCCACCCTTAACCAAAGCCATGCCGTCATGGGGTCTTGTGCAGTCCATCCATAACCAAATCCATAGCCTCATGGGGTCTCGTGCAGGCCACCCATAACCAAAGCCATAGCCTCATGGGGTCTTGTGCAGGCCACCCTTAACCAAAGCTGTACCGTCATGTGGTCTTGTGCAGTCTATCCATAACCAAAGCCATAGCTTGATGGGGTCTCATGCAGGCCACCCTTAACCAAAGCCATGCCGTCATGGGGTCTTGTGCAGTCCATCCATAACCAAAGAAATAGCCTCATGGGATCTTCCGCAGGCCACCCATAACCAAAGCCAAAGCCTCATGGGGTCCCGTGCTGGCCACCCATAACCTAAGCCATAGCCTTGTGGGGTCTTCTGCAGGCCACCCATAACCAAAGCCATAGCCTCATGGGGTCTTCTGCAGGCCATCCATACCCAAAGCCATAGCCTCATGGGGTCTTCTGCAG